>NC_137105.1:2463395-2530895 GCF_949357685.1 Gobio gobio
CCGGCGGCGAGCTCCGGCGAGAGCGGCGCGGCGCGTCTTGGACGATTTGGGCGTCGAGGAGAGTTGGGATCAGGTCAACTTTATGGTAATGAGCTACGACGCGCTTCGGCGGCAACCAATGGGAATGTAGAAGTGCTCCGCTTGAGATGATTCTAGAGAACGCAGCGCTGTAAACTTCGGTTCCTACCACATTAGTTCCCAAGCAAAATAGAGGAGGTTGATCACTGCTGGTGCGGCGGGTTTGATAAGAAGATGCGCAACATTATTTATACACAACACAAATGGCTTTTAATTGGTTTATTTCGTTAGCAAACATGTAACTATATTTGTTAAGTTCTTTCCATCGATCTGCTTTTTTTAACTTTCACATTCAAATGATTTCATGAGGTTATATTATACGGTTATACCCTACTTGTGGTCAGTCTGCACAAACGCCGATCAACATGATTGTTTGCTTTGCAGCCCCTTTAAATGCTGTTTCAAAAAAGACCAAGCATTCGATCTACGTCAGAGCGGCAGCGCGTCCACGAATCTTCTACAGCGTCGATGGCAGGGCGGCCAGAGCGAAGTTTGACGCTCTCGCCGGCGGCGGTGTGAACGCACAGTTATATTATAAGCATAAAAACACACTGTAATAATAATACTTAATTATAATAATTGTTAACATTATGGTAATAATTATTGATTATTATAGAAATTGTTTAAAACTGTCTGAGTAAAACCGTATAATACATAACAAATTATATTTTATTGTAATTAATTTGCAATTACTTATATATTAACTCTAACAGTTTTATTGTATTTTTGCATAATTATTATTATATTAATATTGTTAATTATAAGTTTAAAACTGTTAAAGTAAAACAAAACTATGATAAATTATTATAATATTATATTACTATACCACATTGTTTTAAAATTGTGTTTTGGCATAATCATTATTATATAAGAATTAAAACTGTCAGAAGAAAAAGTATAATGTAATAATTTTTATTATTATACTGTTTTATATTAATATATTCTAACAGATTATTGTAAATAATTGTATAGTAATAGTAAATTATATTTTATTCTTAATATTATTTAAATGTTACACATATATATATATATATATATATATATATATATATATATATATATATATATATATATATATATATATATATATATATATATATAAATAAAGAATATTCATTATTATTATTAATGTCATTATGCATATGTCTGTTAGAATAATACAATACAAAACAATTTATATAATTAATATAAAAATATAATTTTTATTATGATTGTCATGCTAACATTACACAACATTTGTTTAATTCTCAGGTTAATTACTTTGTAATAATAATAATTACTACTACTACATATTTGAATTCTATATATAATATTTATAATATTATACTCTAATGAATATTCATTATTATTAATGTTATTATTATGCAAAAATACAATGATTTAAAACATTCTGAATATTTATATAATCAATATAAAACAGTAGCATTTTTATTATGATTATGCCATTCTAAAATTCTAATTCAAATAAAATTATTATTATTACTACTATTTTAATTGTTATTATTCAATAATTAGATAAATGAAGTTAAGTTTAAGGCATGAAAGCATGTGATTGCGTCCAGAGCGGCATGTTGACCCTCCTTTGATCAAACATGGCGGCAGTATCGACTCGGTGTGTGTGTGTGTGTGTGTGTGTGTGTGTGTGTGTGTGTGTGTGTGTGTGTGTGTGTGTGTGTGTGTGTCTTCCTCTGTGGCCAAACAAACACTCACCAATGAACGTCCGCGCACATCTCCTCTCATTATACACCTCCCACAGCTGCAGAAGAAGAAAGAACAACATCAGTACACACACACACACACACACACACACACACACACACCACTGTGTTAAACGCAAATGATCATACAAGACAAGCATTTCTAAGATCATCATTCATTTCAAGTTTCATTTCAATCACATCTTAGCTTTAATCATTCCTGACAAATTCATTTTTAATTATTAAAAACACTAATAAGTCATCTGGTCTCTCTATTAACAATTAACTTAAATAGATTTGTAAAGCACTTTTCATCAAATTACATTAAATAATATGAGGTCCTGAAAATTGCTCGCATAATTATTATTCATGACAAATGCATTATTAATGTTATTACTATGATTATTATTATTATATATTACACAAGAATTAGAAATATATTCAAACAATATTTATTATATACTATAATTATTGTTATACTGTCATACTTTAAAAGACGTTTTAAAGTCTAGCATTTGCATCACTATAATATATTAAAAATAATTATATTAATATTATAATATTCTAACAGACTGCTCTAAATTACTATAGTTACACATTAATAATAAGTTATTACTTTAAATTCTTATATTTTTGCATAGTAAAAATAATTATACTAATATGATTTTATTAATAATTATCATAATTTAATAATTTTCTTTTTTATGATTCATATGTTAATTGTATTATTCTATTAATAAATAAATAATAATAATAAAGTTATTTATTATAGTTATTATAGCAATGTTAATATAATACATACATAATTTTAATATTAAATATATTATAATATTCTAACAGACCGTTTTAAATTATTATTGTTGCACAATAATAAGCATGTTTTGTTAGAATTTTTATATAAACAGACTTTTTATTATAATAATTATTATTATTACTAGATTATATTAATATTATAATATTCTAACAGACAGCTCTAAATGACGATAGTTGCACATTAATAATAAGTTATTACTTTTTTTTGCATACACATAATTATACTAATATTATTTTATTCATAATTACCATAATTGAATAATGTTATTTTTATGATTATTATGTTAATTGTATTATTCTATGAATTAATAAATAATAATAATAAAGTTGTAATAGTTAGTTGTTATTATTATAGCAATGTTAAAATAATACATACATAATTTTAATATTAAATATATTAATATAATATTCTAACAGATTATGCACAATAATAAAAATGTTTTGTATATTACTATATTTATTACTATATTAATATATGAATCACTAACATTAATTATATTAATATTATATTCTAACAGACTGTTTTAATTACTGTATGTTTGTATAATAATAATTACATTATATTATTATTATGAATAAATAATAGTAATATTAATCAAATAGATTGTTAATTATTATTGTTATTATTATTATTACTAGTATTTAAGAATTAGAAACACTGTTAGATGAGTGTAGAAGAGTCACTGCTTGACCTTTCAACTTCCCCCAGGTCAGCCAGATATTAGGAGCCACTCACTGACCGACCCAATTTACCCCAACATGAGAAGTGTTTAATCTCACCTTGATTTTGCAGTCCATCGAGCAGGACAGCAGCAGATGACCAGATGCCGGAAACAGACGGATGGCGCTGACCCCCTGCAGACAAGAGACACAGTGAGAGTGTGTGTGAGTGTGTGTGTGTGTGTGTGTGTGTGTGTGTGTGTGTGTGTGTGTGTGTGTGTGTGTGTGTGTGTGTGTGTGTGTGTGTGTGTGTGTGTGTGTGTACAAACATGAGAGAATACGAGTAAGTGAACACTTGAGTCAGTGTGTAGTCACGCTCACACTGATGCCATGAAGACCATACACACATAAATCAGTGTTAATTGCGTTGACGAATAATTTGTGTCATAATTTTCGTCAACGACATTTTTTCACTGACGAAAACGAGACGATAATTAAATGAATCAAATGGTGAGATGTGTGTAAACTAGGGTTGGGAATCGTGAGAAATTTTCCGGTTCTGGTTCCGCCTAACGATTCCGGTTCCATTAAAATTAGTAAACAAATAGTGGTAAAGGAAAAAGGCACAATACGCAACTCAAACAATCCATTTTGTGTTAAATACTTGCTCTAAAATTAATTTACAGTTTGGCAATGTCAAAAAAGTCCTGTACATATATTACAGTATTAATTAAGCCATTCTTGCAACACATTGTTTTTCAAATGAACACCTCTGAAATTGTCTTATTACATTTTATCTCTCTGTCTCTGAATAAAACCAAGTTATAAATTATATTTATTAGTTATATTTATTAATTAGTTGTATATTAATTTAATAGTAATTCAGTGAACTTGTAAATAATAAATTGCAATTCAGCATTACAAAGGTAATTGTGCCTAAACGCTTACTTAAACCATGGTGACTCAACGGTTGACAAATATATAATATATATATATATAGGCCTTTCACTATAAATCTGGTATAAGCCCTGAGGCACTCTCTGTGCTGTAGCAAATGTTTTGTCAAATTGCTAGTGCAGCCTCCTTTGCATGTTATTAACTTTTCACACGTGTTACATTTTGCTTCATTATCATTCATTCTTTGGAAATGAATCCATACTTGTGACTTTCTCTTCGCTATGCTGGTGGTTAACGAGAAAATATCTGACGCAAAACCATAAATGTGTGGCGCGAGGGCTTTCAGGCTGAACTGCGTTGCACTCCTGGAAGCGGCAACGTCATTAATATTCATGATGAGGTGAGACAGGGTTGCCAGGTTTTCACAACAAAACCCGCACAATCGCTTCAACCCGCGGACATGAAACCCAGTCCGCGTCAACAATGTTGAAGTAGCCCAATTCTGCGGGAAAACCACGGACTTGGCAACACTGGCTGTCACTCGCTATGAAAGGATACGCTTCCAGCGCTTCGCACACACATTGCACCAGAACCGTTTTCGGAACCGAAACTTAGTAATTTCGCGCGGTTCTGGTATTTTTCAAAAATCAGTTTCGGTTCTGCATAAGAACCGGTTCTCGGTTCCCAACCCTAGTGTAAACGCCAGGGCGTAAAAACGGAAAAAAATATCAATCGGTTCACTCAGAGCAGAATCGATATTTTAACGTTCCCGTTTTTGCGTTCCTCATTAAGCATTACTGTTCCGAAAACTGTTTGATTTGAAAAAAATAACGGTTAATAACGTTATTTTAATTTAGCCTATACTTTAAACAAATATGTGTAAATAAAGACTTATTTTCACTCAATAATAATATAACGCATGATAATTCAACTTGAATATTTATTTCATAACATTTTTAAAACCACAACAGAAATACATGCATTAATTACAAAGCATAAACAGCGGGACAAATATTGACCTGTTTTAATGGAGCTGAAAGTGGCTCTTATGCCGAATCTTTTCAGAAGAGTGAGAACATTCTTTGTACATAACTTTTTTTTCAACACGACTTGTTTTAAAAATTGCATGAATAAAGAATAAATAAACTGGATAACCATTGCTCTTTTAATGCTGGTAATTTTCAAAGCAAACACTGCATCCCATAATCAAATTCAGTCAGCTAATAAAGCTTGATCATTTAATGCAATATAACACCATTTAATACGAAGCATCAACCGTCTATATAGAAAACATTGAGCTGTCCTGTATTGGCAATCTGAAAGACTATAGGACAAATGTTTGATAGATGCTTAGCCTACTTGGACAGGCTTAAACGAAATCCGCAAACTAGCCTAAATCAGACTATTTGAGCTTAAAGTCCGTTCTGCTTATTTAAACGTACGAAAATAATGTCCTCCAATACCTGCGCTTTCATTGATGACCTCAGCGGGGAAAGAAATGTACTTGTATAATAATATTTAAATATATAATAATATTTTGAATAGTATTAATTCCATGCGATTGTGAGATTTTTTTGTTTAATTATTACTTTGAATTATATTTTTAGTTTTCATGTCAATTTTAGTTGAACATTTAGTCACCATTATATGCTTGTCATTTTTTAATATTGCAATTTAGATTTGATTTTTAGTTCTCATTTATAACCAGTCATTATTTTCAGTGCTTCAACTTAAACATATTTCAGTTTCTAGTTCTAGTTTAACGTATATTTTATTTCAGCTTTATATCAATTAACAGACTTTTTTTAATAAACACTAATCATAATTTATGATAACCCTGAGTTATGTAATGGAGATTCATGTTTAGATTTATTATAGTTCTTTTAGTTTTTATTTATATTTTGAATTAATTATATTATATTTATTACAGTTAAATAAGCAAATACAAGAAAACTACAATTAACATATATTAATATATACAGTAATATAACAATAGACATTTTAGATTTATAAAAACGTATTCAATTTTAGATTTATTATAGTGTCGCTAATACGTTTTCGCGACAGATCTTTAATATTTTTTATTAATGCGATTAATCCGTGCGATAGTGAGATCTTTTATTTTCTAGTTTAATTATTAATTACTATAGCCTACTTGGATAGGCTTAAACGGAATCCGCAAACTAGCCTAAATCAGACTATTTGAGTTTAAAGTCCGCACTGCTTCTTTAAACGTATGAAAAGAATGTCCTCCAATACGTGCGCTTTCATTGATGAGCTCAGCGGGGAAAGAAATGTACTTGAGGCGTGTAAATGATGACATTTCACTCTCGCTTGATCCGTCACATCACATGCTGCACTACTCTATTCATGATTGGCCACTGCCAGATTACAATATTAAAGAGAACGATAAAATAACGTTATTAACCGGTTAATGGTCATTTCAAATTAACGTTTCTGTTCAGAACGATTCAAATTGATTTGATTCCGTTTTTGTTTTTCTTCCTCTTAAAATTTCGTTCGTTTCCGGTTTTCGTTTTCGTTCCTTGAACCGGTTCAGAGCCCTGGTAAACGCCCAGCACACACACACACACACACACCAGAGGTGGACAAAGTACACAACTCCATTACTCGAGTGAAAGTAAAAGTACTACTGGTCAAATATTACTCTGCTACAAGTGAAAGTTGTTAAAAACTATTTTTACTTAAGTAAAAGTACAGAAGTACTTGCTTTTAAAAGTACTTAAGTATCAAAAGTAAATTTCCTTTTTTTTGGTCAATGCATTATTTTATTATTGTTGCATTGTTGTATAAATGCACGCTATGCCATGGTGGTTTAAGCCAGTCAGTGATGCTCCATACGACCACCTTCAACTCATTTAAATACTTAAAATTTACAAAGCTTTTTATAAAGCTGCTGTCACTTTAAGGCAGAATGCACAAATCCAACACAATGATACACATCCGATATTCCCCCAACTGTTCACGTTCACTTAAGACATCATCAACTTTATTTACGTGAATACTTCCCAAAATGAAAATTGACATTTTGTGTGTTTTGGTCTGTTTAAGTGTGAAAAAAACACAAAAGAAAGCTCTATTCAGTCCTCGAGCTCTGGCATCTCAGAAGCACAAAAAACAGACTGAACTGAGCTCGTTCATCAAGCTTTCTCAGATTCATCCATATGACTACGCTTCTCTTTCTCCCAGACATTTACATTTTGCACAAAAAAAAATTTTTACAGAAGAAAAAAAATCATCCACTGACTTGCAAAACTGCTACAGAAACGACTTTTGACTTCGAGGACCTTGATAGAAATGTAGTGGAGTAAAAAGTACGATATTTGTCTTTCAAATGTAGTGAAGTTAAAGTAAAAGTTTCCCTAAAACATATTACTTCAGTAAAGTACAGATACTCAAAAAGTGTACTTAAGTACAGTACTCAAGTAAATGTGCTTAGTTACTGTCCACCTCTGACACACACACACACACACTGATGATGGAGAGGTTGGCGGCTCACCTTGGTGTGTCCAGTCCACACATGGAGCTGCTTCTTGGGCAGGTAGCATTTGTCCGGGATGTCCGGCGAGCGCAGGTTAATGCCCACGTCCTGGGGAATGTGCAGGTATGAGCGGCCCTGGTAATCATACGCATCTTTAACTGCAGAGAGGGAGAGACAGAGGTTTAGGAGCAGATCAAACACGCGTGTGCTTGGCGTGTGCTGTGCTGGCGTACTGTGAAGGATGGTCTTCTCCTCCGCTGGAGCTTCTTCTTCATTCTTGCCTCTCTTCTGTCTCTTGGCTGTGATCTCGTCCAGCTCTTTCTGCTCATCCTGGCACATTAAAACATCAGGTTTACACCACTTCTACCAAAACTTCATATTAAAGGCAAGTTTATCATCGTGTTATAATATTAGAGGTTAATAATTAATAATAACAGAGGCCAAAGGATTATATTCAACATGAACTAAGATTAATAAATGCTTTAGAAATATGAGGAGTTAGTGTTAGAAAAGTATCTTTTAAAAGCTAAAACTGTCAAATTCATAATATTAATTCCATGTTTTTCTATTAAAATAATAAAAGGGCGTTGTATTGTAGCACAGAGGTCTCATAACTGCATTTATTCATCAACCACAATCACAAAACTATGCAATGGAGATTCATGTTTAGATTTATTACAGTTCTTTTATTTTTTATTTATATTTTGAATTAATTATATTTTTGGTTTTCATGTTAATTATTAGTCATTTTATTAGGTTTTTTTTAATATTGCAATTTAGGTTTAATTTACTTTTTATTTCAGCTAGTTTTAGTTATTATTTATTATTTTAGGGCTTCAATTTAAACTTATTTCAAGGCAAGTTTTTATTTAACTTGCATTTTATTTTATTTCAGCTTTATTTCAATTAACAATTTTTTTAAATAGTTTTAGTTCATGATTATAACCCTGGTTTGCTCGCAATTAAGTTGCAGCACAAGCGAGAGGAAATATATTTAATTAGATTCAAATAAATGCAAAAAACAGAGTTAAAAAAATATATAATAATGTAACAAACATTAATTTTAGATTCATAAAATAATTTATTAAAATTTAGATTTATTATAGAGTCACTACGAAGTTTAACGTCAGAGATCTTTTATTTTAGTTTTATTAATATTTTGAATAATATTAATTCCATGTTTTTCTATTAAAATAATAAAAGGGCATTGTATTGTAGCACAGAGGTCTCATAACTGCATTTATTCATCAACCACAATCACAAAACTATGCAATGGAGATTCATGTTTAGATTTATTACAGTTCTTTTCGTTTTTATTTTGAATTAATTATAGTTATATTATATTTATTACAGTTAAATGAGCAAATACAAGAAAACTACAATTAACATATATAGTAATGTAACAATAGACATTTTAGATTTATAAAAACGTATTAAATTTTAGATTTATTATAGTGTCGCTAATACGTTTTGCAACAGATCTTTAATATTTTATAATAATATTTTGAATAGTATTAATTCCATGCGATTGTGAGATTTTTGTGTTTAATTATTACTTTGAATTATATTTTTAGTTTTCATGTCAATTTTAGTTTAACATTTAGTCACCATTATATGCTTGTCATTTTTCAATATTGCAATTTAGATTTGATTTTTAGTTCTCATTTATAACCAGTTATTATTTTCAGTGCTTCAACTTAAACATATTTCAGTTTCTAGTTCTAGTTTAACGTATATTTTATTTCAGCTTTATATCAATTAACAGACTTTTTTTAATAAACACTAATCATAATTTATGATAATAACCCTGAGTTATGTAATGGAGATTCATGTTTAGATTTATTACAATTCTTTTAGTTTTTATTTATATTTTGAATTAATTATATTTATATTATATTTATTACAGTTAAATAAGCAAATACAAGAAAACTACAATTAACATATATTAATATATACAGTAATATAACAATAGACATTTTAGATTTATAAAAACTAGTGCTGGGCATCGATAAAAAAACAACAACTAATTAATCGCACTTTATTCTGTAATTAATCGCGATTAATCGCAAGTTTTTAATATTTTACGTTTTTAATATTTTGATATTGTAATAATTTCAGTTACTCTCCAAATTAATGTATAAACAATTTAAAGACAGCATATTTTAAATGTGTTGTATTGTCATGTTTTTATGAATGAAGGCCAGTATCACTGATACTAAAGTCTCTATGAAACATTAATGACGTTACATTACAGTATAACTGAAAGCTCCCAATTTCAACATTTATTAGGCTTTAAAAAACCAACTTTTAATTTAAGTGAACTTAAAACAATCTTTACATAAACCCAAAATAATAAATGTTATATTTACCCATGGCCTTCCCTGTTATACATATACAGAAATGTAATAGTTATCTTTCTTAACTGCATAAATAATAAATTAAATATAGATGAATCATCATTAAAGCTAAAATTTTCTCTGTTCCCGTTGTTCTTTGATGAACATTAATGACATCATCATCAGTGCTACTGTCTCTTTAAGAACAGCCGCGGATCTCACACGCTGTCCCGCGCATCTCATTTCCTCACAACTCTTTAAGTTCATTTAAGACGTTATTTAACTAATTTAAGACTCTAATATGAGAATACTCAAAATCCTCTGTGTTATTGTTTGTTCAAGAGCAAAAGAGAACTCGATGTGAGCAGGAAACTGACGCGAGTCTGTCTATGCGTCGAGTGTGTGTGTGTGTGTGTGTGTCCCTTGATTAGCTGACACGAGACGCATCCACACGGACACTGACACACACACACACACACACACACACACACACACACACACACACACACACACACACACACACACACACACACACACACACACACACACACACACACACACACACACACACACACACACACACACACACACACACACACACACACACACACACACACACACACACACACACACACACACACACACACACACACACACACACACACACACACACAGGACATTGGCATACAGCGCGTTCGCTTGTGTCTTGTCACGCTTGGAAGCATTTACATGAATAAGAGCGTGATGATCATGCAACGCTAAGCAAAAATGGATATAAAAACGGACGCTGCGTTATTTGCGTTAAATATTTTAATTGCGTTAAGCTGAAAAAATTAATCGCCCGCATTAACGCGTTAATTTGCCCAGCCCTAATAAAAACGTATTCAATTTTAGATTTATTATAGTGTCGCTAATACGTTTTTGCGACAGATCTTTAATATTTTTTATTAATGCGATTAATCCATGCGATAGTGAGATCTTTTATTTTCTAGTTTAATTATTATTTTGAATTATATTTTTTTGTTTTCATGTAAATTTTAGTTACTTCATTACATGCTTCTGTCATTTAACTATTTTTAATATTGCAATTTAGATTAGATTTTTTTGATTTTAAGATCTCATTTATAACCAGTTATTATTTTCAGTGCTTCAACTTCCATATTTCAGTTTCTAGTTCTAGTTTAACGTATATTTCAGCTTTATATCAATTATCAGACTTTTTTTAATAAACACTAATCATAATTTATGATAATAACCCTGAGTAAGTTGCAGCACAAACGAGAGAAGCAGAAATATTGATTAAAATGTGATTAATGAAGCAGCGTTTGAGTGTTTAAACGTGTGGGTGTTTGGTCACCCTGGTTTTGGATTCATCTTGTATCATTTTGAGGGACGTCTCACCTCAGAGGGTTTGGCTCCGTCTTTCTCATCCTGGTATTTGGCCCAAGGGCCCAGAAAGCTGTCGATATCCTCCGCAGCTCCTCCTTTCACCTTCTTCCTCTTCTCAGACTTCTTCGGTCCCGTCTCAAACACCGTCAGCCCTTGCGCAGGATAACAACAGTGAGTTAATAACGGTTTCTGATGATACACACACAACATGATGCAAATAAAACAGGCGCAGAACCTTTGTTTTTCTCCGCTTCTTCTATGGCTCCAATGTAGCTGCTGGACGAGACCTGACTGGTGTCCACCGATGGGTCCAGAGCATAACCTGACCCATAAACGTCAAACACACACACTTGAGTTAGTGATGCACCGATCATGATTTTACATGGCCGATTCTGATACCGATTTTTTTCAAGAAAACTGGCCGATTCCGATTCCCGATTTTTTTTTTACACAATAAAGTAATGAAAGTATACATGAACAAGATGTTTATTTGGTATTTAACAGGTTAAATCGGCTTTTGGCTAATGAAAACAAGTCCGCAATCTGAAATTAACAGGAAATTTAATTGGAAATGAAAAGGCTGAAAGGTGGAATTAAAGGCAACTGCATATTCTGCAATCCAAACAAAGATGTTACTTAAATCAGCATTTGTTTTTAAATTCAGTGTGAAGAAAAAAATACTTTACCAGTGAAATTCAATAAAACCAAAGTATATAATTGTTCCAAAATGTTAAATCAAATAATGTTTAGTGCAACGAAAAAAACTAAGATGCTACAGCAGGTGCTTTTTAAATCAAATTAAGTCAATGTAATTTTAAGGTAAAATAAAAGGTAGCACTTTAGAATAATGGTCATTAGTTAACATTAGTTAATGTATTAACTAACATGAACTAACTATGAGCAGTACATTTGTTACTGTATTTGTTCATCTTTGTTAACGTTAGTTAATATAAACATTACAGTGCATTAACTAATGTTAACAAGATTTTAATAATGCATTAGTAAATGTTGAAATTAACATTAACAAAGATTAATAAACGCTTTATAAGTGCAGTTCATTATTTTGTTAATGTTCTTCAGCTCGCGCAACTTCAGAACTTCAGCTCGCGCAACTTCAGATCTTCAGCTCGCGCAACTTCAGATCTTCAGCTCGCGCAACTTCAGATCTTCAGCTCGCGCAACTTCAGAACTTCAGCTCGCGCAACTTCAGAACTTCAGCTCGCGCAACTTCAGAACTTCAGCTCGCGCAACTTCAGAACTTCAGCTCGCGCAACTTCAGAACTTCAGCTCGCGCAACTTCAGAACTTCAGCTCGCGCAACTTCAGAACTTCAGCTCGCGCAACTTCAGAACTTCAGCTCGCGCAACTTCAGAACTTCAGCTCGCGCAACTTCAGAACTTCAGCTCGCGCAACTTCAGAACTTCAGCTCGCGCAACTTCAGAACTTCAGCTCGCGCAACTTCAGAACTTCAGCTCGCGCAACTTCAGCTCGCGCAACTTCAGCTCATGAAGGAAAGCGGCTCTTCATTCCCTTCAGCGGATCTCGTCTCTTCCCTCAGTTCTCCAGGTTCCGTTTGTAACACACAAGTGACATGTTCACGAATGATTGCAATATAGGCGTATGTGCACGCGGGCGCACTTCCGGATAAATTGGCAGAAAAATACAAAGAAAACCGGCTGGTTGCCGATCGCGCGCTAGAAGAAAAAAACGGCCGGCTCCGGTTTTTGTCCGGTCAACCGGTGCATCGCTAGATTGAGTTTCCTCCCTGCATGAATACGGAAGCTAGACGAATGAAGGAGCCTCACCGAAGGTGGAGAAGGTCCGCCTCTGCTGCTCGAACATGAAGTCGTTGACGTGAGCCGGCTCAGCGTAGCCGGATAGCATGTTCCTCGGAGCGGCCATCTGCTGCGATCTGAACGGGTTCATGGGTCCGAACTGGAATGAGATCAGACCATCAATAATATCACATATTACAGGGGCTTATCAATATCAGGGCTCGACATTAAAGGCCTTTGCACACAGAGTCCGAAATTTTTGCATGCGTTTTTTCTAGGGCTGTCAAAAGATTAATCGCGATTAAAAGTTAAAAGTTAAAAAAATAATACATTTAATAGTACATTACTATAGGGAGTAGAAAATATATATAATAAGTAGGGTTGGGCATCGTTTTGATTTGAACGATTCTGATTCCGATTCCGATTCTTAGTTTCGATTACGGTTCTTTTCGATTCTCGATTCCGATTCTTTGAGGGGTGGAGTCACAACATGTCACAGGCTCATTTCACAGAGGAAAATTGTATTTTGATTCAATAATGAGTTTTAGTTTTGGGACTTTCTCCGCTGGCATTTTCACTTGCTTTGCTGCAAAGGTGAATCCCGGTTTAACAATAGCATTAACAGCAGTCATTAGGACTGCTACTAGCGTGGGCAATTTGCGTATAGCTACATTTATCTACGAGGGGGAAAAAATAATTTCAGTAACGTTGTTGTTCACCACAATTCTCAATTTGGTCAAGGGGTTTACACTACAATCACTTACCTGATTATGATGAGGTGGGATAATGTTAGTTCACCCTGAAATGAAAATAAAGCCATCTTTTACTCACCCAGCTGTTGTTCAAATGCGCGTGTTCCAGTGTGTGCGCACTCCAAGCCGCAGTAGCCTCGTGCAATATTGTCATGACAACCGGTAGGCCTACACAATATTCACTTAAGGAGGTTATATTATTAGTATTATTACTTATCATATACGTTATAGAAAAGACGAGAATCGCGTTTTTTTCTATTGAGCTTGATTTCTCAAAATGGTGCGCGCGCGTGTGTGTGTGTGTGTGTGTGTGTGTGTGTGTGTGTGTGTGTGTGTGTGCTTATCGTGGGTGCAATGACAACAGTGCGAGTTATTATAGTAGGCATGAGCGCCGGCGGCTGCTGACAGCTCATAGTGTAACTTACACAGAGGAGCGCGCTCAGAATAACGGCCGAGCTCAGTGTTTTGACTGAATAATACGGTTTCTTTCTCGCAAAACCTATAGTGTGCCCACTGAACACTTTCCATATGGCGCGCGTCTCCCTGTATCGTTGCGTGATACATTTGTTTACTTTTTGTAATGTTTTAGCTGATCGCCATTCACTGCCATAATAGGAAGGAGCGCGTGCAGGAACAGTATTTTAAATGTCAAAGGACATAGGGCACTGGGACAACATCAGGGTAAGTAAAAGAAGGCTTTATTTTCATTTCAGGGTGAACTATCCCGTTAATAACGTTGGTTAGCGCAGGGTTGCCCGAGGGACAGACCTGCGCAGCATTTCAAACACGCTACACTCGTTAATTTATAGCTACACCACATATTTGTAGTGCATCCTCCCGTGCAAGAAATAAGTTTGTCATGTGTTGCACTGTGCCGACCCAGGTTTTTTTTTTTTTGTGAAATAAAGCCACACTTTTGAGCGCCACTTACCGTGCTCCATGGCTGCAACAGAACAAACGGGCGCGGCAAGCACTTCCGAAAACTTGCGCGTTTGGAACCGATGATCGGAATCGAAAACAAAATTTCTAAACGATTCCAATGGCATCGTTATTTTTTAAACGGTTCCAAGTTGGAACCGGTTCTCGATGCCCAACCCTAATAATAAGGTAATAGACATTATGATTTATAATAAACATCTAGTCTAGAAACAAAAGTATATATTAGGGCTGTCAAAAGATTAATCGCGATTAATCGCATCCAAAATAAAAGTTGGTGTTTACATAATATATGTGCGTATACTCTGTATAATAATTATTTATATTATATATATATATATATATACACACACAGACACAAGCATGTATTTATTTAAGAAAAATGTATTACATTTATATATAAAATATTTATATACAATATAAATTTTTTTAATACAGTTAGCAATATTTCTTAAATATATACATGAATGTGTGTGTGTGTGTATTTATATATACACATAATAATTATACAGAGTACACGCACATATATTATGTAAACACAAACTTTTATTTTGGATGTGATTAATCGCGATTAATCTTTTGACAGCCCTAATATATATATATATTAAATAAATTGAACAGTACATTACGACAGTGAGTAGAAAAAACATAAGGTTACTTAATAGACTATTTTATATTTATAATATAAATATAGTCTAGAACTAAACTGTAAAACAATAATAAGTACATTTGAATAAAATAAATGGATAAAAATGTGATTAAAAGAAAATGAGTTATTCATCTATTAATTAAAATAAATACACATGTAGATTAAAATACATTAAAGTTAAACAAACAAATAAATAATACATTTAACAGTAACTTACACACTACTATAGTGAGTAGAATATACAAATTAATATAAACTAATCTCAGATTTATAATAAACTGAGTGTTTAAATGTTAGCATGAAGTCCCACACACAAGAATGAGCATATTTGGGGTCTGTGGCGTCTAAAAGATTGAAAATATTACACATATTACTTGAAATACACAATATTCTTCTGGACGAACTCACCTCTGGAGCAAACATAGTTTCATATGTAGGGTTATAAGAGACTTCTTTGAGTGCTGGATCCAGATGTACACCGGTCTCAACATCTTCCTGAAAAACACAAACACAGAAAATATTGTTTTGATTGTTATTAAGCGACAATAACCGCGTTTTCCTCAAAATCACCGAGGCTCCTTTTGCGACTGTAACCCGCGCGTTTCTTGTTTACCTTCACGGCGACCTCGGGCGCTGAGTTCAGAACGGCTAAAGTCGTGATACTGTCGGATTTTAACGGCTGGAGGTGCGCGACCGAGTCCGGTTCGACTTTCTGCGGATTAGTGCGGGATTCTGACTCATTTTCCGAGTCTGAGTCGCTGCCGTACGAAACGAGGGCACTCACCGCCGCCGCCATCTTGACTGTTGTTGGTCTTCCGTCAGCAGGTCCTCAAAGATGAATATATATTTTTTTAAATAGCTTTAAAAAGTCTTATTTAAAAATAATAATCTTATAACATATGTCTATGCTTTAAATATTATATTATAAGCACTTTTACTATATTATAAGTTACTTTTATATGTCTGAAAGGGAATGTCAAGCGGACGCAGTTGTGCAGCGATGTAGTGCAGTGGATGTTTTATCTTTTAGGACAACGGCTTACAAGAGCGCGCATTGCGACGTACACGCGCATTGTGAAATGCGCTTATGTTATAGTTTATTATCACCAATGTTATTATTGTTAACTAAAACTAAAACCATAAAAAATGTGTTACTTGAAATAAAATAATAAAATTAAAATATATAAAATTATATATTTTTTTTTTACTTTTATGTCATAATTATGAATTATCATGTCATAATACCGCCTTTTTCATTATACATTTGTCTAAGTGTGTCATAATTATGACTGAATATCATTATTTTTTATGTCATAATTGTGACACGCTTAGGCAAAATTATAATGAAAAAGTCAAAATTATGACATGATCATTTATAATTATGACAAAAAAGTCAAAATTATAATATGAAACGTCAATTATGACACGCTTGGATGAAATGCTACTTCATAATTTACACTTTTATTTCTTAATTATAAACTAGCACGTCATAATTGTGACTTTTAATTTCGACATCATTTCGAAAATACGACTTTTTATGTCACAATTATGTTTCATGTCATAATTTTGACTTTTATGGCATATTTATGAATTAGAATGTCATAACATAGACCTTTTCATTATAAATTTGTCTAAGTGTCATAATTATGCATTTATTTTAACTGTTAATGTGATAATTATGACACCCTTAGACAAAATTATAATGAAAAAGTCCAAATTATAACATGATAATTTATAATTATGACAAAAAAGTCAAAATATGACATGAAACGTCATAATTGTGACACGCTTGGATGAAATTATAATGGAAAAAGTCAAAATTATGACATGACTTTTATGTCATAATTATGAATTAACATGTCATAATTGCGACTTTTCATTTCGACAATATGCCTTTCTATATCACTATTGACATTTCATGTCATAATTTTGACTTTTCATTATAATTTCATGTAAGCGTGTCACAATTATGACGTTTCATGTCATTATTTCGACTTTTTAATGTTGATAATAATGACGGTTTTATAATAAAAAAGTCGAAATTATGACAATTCATAATTATGGCGAAATGTCATAATTGTGACATGCTTATTAGACTTTAATTTCATATATGAATTATCATGTCATAATTCCGACCTTTTCATTATATATTTGCTGAAGTGTGTCATAATTATGACTTAGACTTTTCATTATAAAATTATAATGAAAAAGACGAAATGATGACGCTACTAATTTCGACTTTTAATTTCAACTTTTTATGTCACAATTTTGAATTTTATGACATAATTATGAATTAACATGTCATAATTTAGACTTTTTCATGATAAATTTGTCTAAGTGTCATAATTATGAATTTGAATGTCATCATTTTGACTGTTAATGTGATAATTATGACACGCTTAGACGAAATTATAATGAAAAAGTCAAAATTTTGACATGCTACTTCATAATTTAGACTTTTATGTCATAATTATGAATTGGTATGTCATAATTGCGACTTTTAATTTCGGCATAATTTCGAAATCATACCGTTTTGTGTCACAATTATGACGTTTCATGACATAATTTTGACTTTTCATAAAAAAATGATGACGATTATGTAATAAAAAAGTTTAAATTGTGACATGCTAATTCATAATTAATAAAAATTATGGTGAAATGTCATAATTGTGACACGCTAAAACTTTAATTTCATAATTATGAATTAGCATGTCATAATTCTGAATTTTTCATTATAAATTTGTCTAAGTGTGTCATAATTATGACTTTAAATATCATTATTTCGACTTTTCATTTTGACATAATTTCGAAATCATAATCTTTTATGTCTCAATTATGATGTTTCATGTTATAATTTTGACTTTTATGTCATAATTATGAATTATCATGTCATCATTTTGACTGTTTATGCCATAATTAGGAATTGGCATGTCATAATTTTGTCTGTTTATGTCATAATTAGGAATTAGCATGTCATAATTTTGACTTTTTCATGATAAATGTGTCATAATTATGAATTTGACAAAATTATAGTGAAAAAAGTCCAAATTAATTCTTCATTATGATAAAAAGTCAAAATTATGACATGAAACATCATAATTGTGACACGCTTAGATTAAATTATAATGAAAAAGTCGAAATTATGGCATGCTACTTCATAATTGTGTCATGAAAGTCAAAATGATGGCGAAACGTCATAATTGTCACACACTTAGTTAATATCATAATTATGAATTTGCATGTCATAATTTCGATTTTTAATTTCGACTTTTAATTTCAAAATTATGCCTTTCTATGTCACAATTTACATTTCATGTCATAATTTCGACTTTTTTGTCATATTTATGAATTAGCATGTCATAATTCCGTCTTTTCCGTTCTAAATTTGTCTAAGTTTGTCATAATTATGACTTTAAATATCATTATTTCGACTTTTAATATTGACATCATTTCGAAATTATGCCTTTTTATGTCTCAATTATGATGTTTCATGTTATAATTTTTACTTTTATGTCATAATTATGAATTAGCATGTCATAATTTTGACTGTTTATGTCATAATTATGAATTTTCATCTCATAATTATGACCTTAAGTCGTAATTATGAATGATCATGTCATAATTTTGACTTTTTCATGATAAATGTGTCATAAATATGAATTTGACATTATAAATTATAGTGAAAAAGTCAAAATTATGACATGAAACATCATAATTGTGATACGCTTAGATTAAACTATAATGAAAAAGTCGAAATGATGGCATGCTACTTCATAATTATGACATAAAAGTCCAAATTATGGCGAAACGTCATAATTGTCACACGTTGGAAGTTTTTCTCAAATGCTAAAACACATTTCACAAACGTTTCCTCCATGTTCCCCAATGTCTAAACACAACACCTTTTTCTAAAGCTACATAAACACAACCACACCTTCTCACTTCAAAACTCAAACTTTCACACCAAAAGAGCAGCTCGAAGCTTTCAAAAAGGTAAACACTATACACATCATTACACACTACAGCAAAACAATTGAACACGCAATGCTCAATTTGTTTCATATCTGCCAATGCATATTTTTAGCAACGTTACAGTAATGGATCTTCTTAGATCTCTGCAGAGGATTAGGCATTTAGATTTGTGAGTTTCATATGAAGAGTATAAATCTATAGTAAATTCTGCATGTACACTACTGTAACACAACTCAATGCAAAAACAGAATCTATTGCACACAACAGTACTCTTGAAAACATGATCAGGGTGTGAAGTTTTTTTATTTACTTTATTCACACACACACACACACACACCACAATCACTGTGAGGCATCATATCGCTGAGCTGCATTGGGCCACATCACACATATAATCTTCCCAACTCAAAATTTTCTAGTGACTGGTCACATCTAAAATTTTCAATTTGGCCAACTAAAAAATTTAGATGTGATCGCTCACTAGAAAATTTTGAATTGGAGAAATGTTTTACAGTGAAACTGTGTGGTTGGTCCAATGAAATATTTTAAATTGTAGCAACAATTGTTTATTTTTCACTGTCCCAGAAGACAAAAATGACTAAAAACATAAATATATTAGGCAAAATACTGAACACAGACAACAGGGTTGACATTTTATCACATTACTTTATTACTGTAAAAGGCATATAATAACTCAAAATAACTCAAGCCTTGAAAGAGACCGACGCCAAATGCAATCTCCGGCACCGGGTTCAACAGTCGCATGCCGCATATATTACACAAATGACTTAATTTACTTATTACCTATCATTTTAGACATATAAGACATGAGGAAAATAAAACTATTGGCTACCCTTAGAGTAAACGAGAACACACTCATGAAACCAATGAATGCATGAACTCGTGATTCTAAAATGTCTTTTAAACTTCATACTGGGTCATAAAGCAAAACTCTGGAGAATAATTTCAGTGCTAAATACTCACCAACGTCTTTGTGAGAAGAATATCTCTCTATTCTCTCGGGAATGTCTGTTTCGGTCTGCAGCACCTGCTGGTTCGTCTCCGCTCGCGCTGCCGCTCCCGAGATCCGCATTTGAAATCGCCGCACGAACGCTTTTTTTTTCAAGCGCATTTTGCGCATGCGTAAACCGTTTTTCGGATGTAGGACTTGTTCAGCCAACATGGATTTTTCACTTCGACTTCATAGATTGACTGAGCACAATTAAATATGTTCGGTGAATATACAATTTTAATTTTGAGTGAAGACCTTAAGCTATGATTAGTACAATGCATATTTTTGCATGGGGATAATTATTTGGAAGTCATTTATTGGGCCAATATATGATCAATTGTCACAATTTTTCCCAATTTTTTTTTTTACAGTGCAGTCAATCAGGTAGCACAGTATTGTCCAGAAGTAATGTAGGCCACTGAGCAACACAGTATGTCCACTAACTGTACTGTGAACATGGATGTTTATTTACTTACACATACTCCTAACGTAGGTCTTCGTGTCGCGCAGAGTTGCGCTCAAAGGGAACCCTATAGACCTATTTCATCCGCATCTTTTGGCGCCGGAGAACTCGGTCTATTGTGGCCAAGCTGACATCATCAATGCTCTCAAAGTTGACATTATCGGCAATGACTTTGTCTCTGATCTCCCGGAGTCTGATGAGGTTGTTCTCACGAACCATATCCACAATGAGGGTTTCTTGTGCCGCTGTAAATATGGCAACCCTCCCACCTCTATGTGGCATTCTTTCAACTCTAAAGAAAAAAACATGTGTTGTCAATTGACATGTTTTACAATACAGTAACAACTGATTTAAAACCAGTAGACTACTTTCACAGGCTTCTAAAATTGTATTGTGACAGAGAAAGCAATAGAGTTCAACACCTGTTGTGTTGTCTGAATGCCCTGATAATGGTGGCCACGGTGAACCTACTCAGGTTTGGATGGACTCTTAGTCCTGCTACAGCCATTGTCATGCCATGGTCAATGACCATGGACCCTCCTGGACCTTCTCCTCTCCCTCCTGGACCTTCTCCTCTCCCTCCTGGACCTTCTCCTCTCCCTCCTGGACCTTCTCCTCTCCCTCCTGGACCTTCTCCTCTCCCTCCTGGACCTTCTCCTCTCCCTCCTGGACCTGCTCCTCTCCCTCCTGGACCTTCTCCTCTCCCTCCTGGACCTTCTCCTCTCCCTCCTGGACCTTCTCCTCTCCCTCCTGGACCTTCTCCTCTCCCTCCTGGACCTTCTCCTCTCCCTCCTGGATCTTCTCCTCTCCCTCCTGGACCTTCTCCTCTCCCTCCTGGACCTTCTCCTCTCCCTCCTGGACCTTCTCCTCTCCCTCCTGGACCTTCTCCTCTCCCTCCTGGACCTTCTCCTCTCCCTCCTGGACCTTCTCCTCTCCCTCCTGGACCTTCTCCTCTCCCTCCTGGACCTTCTCCTCTCCCTCCTGGACCTTCTCCTCTCCCTCCTGGACCTTCTCCTCTCCCTCCTGGACCTTCTCCTCTCCCTCCTGGATCTTCTCCTCTCCCTCCTGGACCACCTCCTCTCCCTCCTGGACCATCTCCTCTCCCTCCTGGATCTTCTCCTCTCCCTCCTGGACCTTCTCCTCTCCCTCCTGGACCTTCTCCTCTCCCTCCTGGACCTTCTCCTCTCCCTCCTGGACCACCTCCTCTCCCTCCTGGACCACCTCCTCTCCCTCCTGGATCTTCTCCTCTCCCTCCTGGACCTTCTCCTCTCCCTCCTGGACCTTCTCCTCTCCCTCCTGGACCTTCTCCTCTCCCTCCTGGACCTTCTCCTCTCCCTCCTGGACCTTCTCCTCTCCCTCCTGGACCTTCTCCTCTCCCTCCTGGACCTTCTCCCTCTCCCTCCTGGACCTTCTCCTCTCCCTCCTGGACCTTCTCCTCTCCCTCCTGGACCTTCTCCTCTCCCTCCTGGACCTCCTCCTCTCCCTCCTGGACCTTCTCTTCTCCCTCCTGGACCTTCTCCTCTCCCTCCTGGACCTTCTCCTCTCCCTCCTGCACCTCCTCCTCTCCCTCCTGGACCTTCTCCTCTCCCTCCTGGACCTCCTCCTCTCCCTCCTGGATCTTCTCCTCTCCCTCCTCCTCTCCCTCCTGGACCTTCTCCTCTCCCTCCTGGACCTCCTCCTCTCCCTCCTGGACCTTCTCCTCTCCCTCCTGGACCTTCTCTTCTCCCTCCTGGACCTTCTCCTCTCCCTCCTGGACCTTCTCCTCTCCCTCCTGCACCTCCTCCTCTCCCTCCTGGACCTTCTCCTCTCCCTCCTCCTCTCCCTCCTGGACCTTCTCCTCTCCCTCCTGGATCTTCTCCTCTCCCTCCTGGACCTCCTCCTCTCCCTCCTGGATCTTCTCCTCTCCCTCCTGGACCTTCTTCTCCTCTCCCTCCTGGACCTTCTTCTCCTCTCCCTCCTGGACCTTCTTCTCCTCTCCCTCCTGGACCTCCTCCTCTCCCTCCTGGACCTTCTCCTCTCCCTCCTGGACCTTCTCCTCTCCCTCCTGGACCTTCTCCTCTCCCTCCTGGATCTTCTCCTCTCCCTCCTGGACCTTCTCCTCTCCCTCCTGGACCTTCTCCTCTCCCTCCTGGACCTTCTCCTCTCCCTCCTGGATCTTCTCTTCTCCCTCCTGGATCTTCTCCTCTCCCTCCTGGATCTTCTCCTCTCCCTCCTGGACCTTCTCCTCTCCCTCCTGGACCTTCTCCTCTCCCTCCTGGACCTTCTCCTCTCCCTCCTGGACCTTCTCCTCTCCCTCCTGGATCTTCTCCTCTCCCTCCTGGACCTTCTTCTCCTCTCCCTCCTGGACCTTCTTCTCCTCTCCCTCCTGGACCTCCTCCTCTCCCTCCTGGACCTTCTCCTCTCCCTCCTGGACCTGCTCCTCTCCCTCCTGGACCTTCTTCTCCTCTCCCTCCTGGACCTCCTCCTCTCCCTCCTGGACCTTCTCCTCTCCCTCCTGGACCTGCTCCTCTCCCTCCTGGACCTTCTCCTCTCCCTCCTGGACCTTCTCCTCTCCCTCCTGGATCTTCTCCTCTCCCTCCTGGACCTTCTCCTCTCCCTCCTGGACCTTCTCCTCTCCCTCCTGGACCTTCTCCTCTCCCTCCTGGACCTTCTCCTCTCCCTCCTGGACCTCCTCCTCTCCCTCCTGGATCTTCTCCTCTCCCTCCTCCTCTCCCTCCTGGACCTTCTCCTCTCCCTCCTGGACCTTCTCCTCTCCCTCCTGGACCTTCTCCTCTCCCTCCTGGACCTTCTCCTCTCCCTCCTGGACCTTCTCCTCTCCCTCCTGGACCTTCTCCTCTCCCTCCTGGACCTTCTCCCTCTCCCTCCTGGACCTTCTCCTCTCCCTCCTGGACCTTCTCCTCTCCCTCCTGGACCTTCTCCTCTCCCTCCTGGACCTCCTCCTCTCCCTCCTGGACCTTCTCCTCTCCCTCCTGGACCTTCTCCTCTCCCTCCTGCACCTCCTCCTCTCCCTCCTGGACCTTCTCCTCTCCCTCCTGGACCTCCTCCTCTCCCTCCTGGATCTTCTCCTCTCCCTCCTCCTCTCCCTCCTGGACCTTCTCCTCTCCCTCCTGGACCTTCTCCTCTCCCTCCTGGACCTCCTCCTCTCCCTCCTGGACCTTCTCCTCTCCCTCCTGGACCTTCTCTTCTCCCTCCTGGACCTTCTCCTCTCCCTCCTGGACCTTCTCCTCTCCCTCCTGCACCTCCTCCTCTCCCTCCTGGACCTTCTCCTCTCCCTCCTCCTCTCCCTCCTGGACCTTCTCCTCTCCCTCCTGGATCTTCTCCTCTCCCTCCTGGACCTCCTCCTCTCCCTCCTGGATCTTCTCCTCTCCCTCCTGGACCTTCTTCTCCTCTCCCTCCTGGACCTTCTTCTCCTCTCCCTCCTGGACCTTCTTCTCCTCTCCCTCCTGGACCTCCTCCTCTCCCTCCTGGACCTTCTCCTCTCCCTCCTGGACCTGCTCCTCTCCCTCCTGGACCTTCTCCTCTCCCTCCTGGACCTTCTCCTCTCCCTCCTGGATCTTCTCCTCTCCCTCCTGGACCTTCTCCTCTCCCTCCTGGACCTTCTCCTCTCCCTCCTGGACCTTCTCCTCTCCCTCCTGGACCTTCTCCTCTCCCTCCTGGATCTTCTCTTCTCCCTCCTGGATCTTCTCCTCTCCCTCCTGGATCTTCTCCTCGCCCTCCTGGACCTTCTCCTCTCCCTCCTGGACCTTCTCCTCTCCCTCCTGGACCTTCTCCTCTCCCTCCTGGATCTTCTCCTCTCCCTCCTGGACCTTCTTCTCCTCTCCCTCCTGGACCTTCTTCTCCTCTCCCTCCTGGACCTTCTTCTCCTCTCCCTCCTGGACCTCCTCCTCTCCCTCCTGGACCTTCTCCTCTCCCTCCTGGACCTGCTCCTCTCCCTCCTGGACCTTCTTCTCCTCTCCCTCCTGGACCTCCTCCTCTCCCTCCTGGACCTTCTCCTCTCCCTCCTGGACCTGCTCCTCTCCCTCCTGGACCTTCTCCTCTCCCTCCTGGACCTTCTCCTCTCCCTCCTGGATCTTCTCCTCTCCCTCCTGGACCTTCTCCTCTCCCTCCTGGACCTTCTCCTCTCCCTCCTGGACCTTCTCCTCTCCCTCCTGGACCTTCTCCTCTCCCTCCTGGACCTCCTCCTCTCCCTCCTGGATCTTCTCCTCTCCCTCCTCCTCTCCCTTCTGGACCTTCTCCTCTCCCTCCTGGACCTTCTCCTCTCCCTCCTGGACCTCCTCCTCTCCCTCCTGGACCTTCTCCTCTCCCTCCTGGACCTTCTCTTCTCCCTCCTGGACCTTCTCCTCTCCCTCCTGGACCTTCTCCTCTCCCTCCTGCACCTCCTCCTCTCCCTCCTGGACCTTCTCCTCTCCCTCCTCCTCTCCCTCCTGGACCTTCTCCTCTCCCTCCTGGATCTTCTCCTCTCCCTCCTGGACCTCCTCCTCTCCCTCCTGGATCTTCTCCTCTCCCTCCTGGACCTTCTTCTCCTCTCCCTCCTGGACCTTCTTCTCCTCTCCCTCCTGGACCTTCTTCTCCTCTCCCTCCTGGACCTCCTCCTCTCCCTCCTGGACCTTCTCCTCTCCCTCCTGGACCTGCTCCTCTCCCTCCTGGACCTTCTCCTCTCCCTCCTGGACCTTCTCCTCTCCCTCCTGGATCTTCTCCTCTCCCTCCTGGACCTTCTCCTCTCCCTCCTGGACCTTCTCCTCTCCCTCCTGGACCTTCTCCTCTCCCTCCTGGATCTTCTCTTCTCCCTCCTGGACCTTCTCCTCTCCCTCCTGGACCTTCTCCTCTCCCTCCTGGATCTTCTCTTCTCCCTCCTGGACCTTCTCCTCTCCCTCCTGGACCTTCTCCTCTCCCTCCTGGACCTTCTCCTCTCCCTCCTGGACCTTCTCCTCTCCCTCCTGGACCTCCTCCTCTCCCTCCTTGACCTCCTCCTCTCCCTCCTGGACCTCCTCCTCTCCCTCCTGGACCTCCTCCTCTCCCTCCTGGACCTTCTCCTCTCCCTCCTGGATCTTCTCCTCTCCCTCCTGGACCTTCTCCTCTCCCTCCTGGACCTTCTCCTCTCCCTCCTGGACCTTCTCCTCTCCCTCCTGGACCTTCTCCTCTCCCTCCTGGACCTGCTCCTCTCCCTCCTGGATCTTCTCCTCTCCCTCCTGGACCTTCTCCTCTCCCTCCTGGACCTTCTCCTCTCCCTCCTGGACCTTCTCCTCTCCCTCCTGGACCTTCTCCTCTCCCTCCTGGACCTGCTCCTCTCCCTCCTGGACCTTCTCCTCTCCCTCCTGGACCTTCTCCTCTCCCTCCTGGACCTTCTCCTCTCCCTCCTGGACCTTCTCCTCTCCCTCCTGGACCTGCTCCTCTCCCTCCTGGACCTTCTCCTCTCCCTCCTGGATCTTCTCCTCTCCCTCCTGGATCTTCTCCTCTCCCTCCTGGACTTTCTCCTAAACTGTGCACTCTGAACTTGCTTTTATAAATGTGGTCACAGAATTAGCAACAAGTGTCTTCAATTTTGAGTCGTTGTGTGTAATGAATGACGCCAGGTGTGTTCATTGTGTTCAAATATTGCTGACTGTGGCAAGCATTTTGCATCACATGAGCTTTCATTTGAGAATATGAGCAGAGTTCTTTTGCAACTTGTGTTTTAGCAAGGAAAAATGTGTTAAGATTTATGAGAACGGAGGATTGTGTTTTGTGAATTGTGTCTTCATGTGAAATGTGTTTATGATATTGGAAAATGATGGCTAGATTTAGTAAATGTGTTTAGACAACTGGTCATTTGGTTTAGAGGATTGGCTTTTGTGTTTTAGCATTTAGGAAAAACTGTAATATCATAATTATGAATTTGCATGCCATCATTTCGATTTTTAATTTCAACTTTTAATTTCAAAATTATGCCTTTCTATGTCACAATTGACATTTCATGTCATCATTTTGACTTTTTCCACTATAATTTTGTCTAAGTGTGTCATAATTATGACTTTGAATGTCATTATTTCGACTTTTTAATGTCGATAATTATGACGATTAAATAATAAAAAGACATGATAATTCATAATTATGACATAAAAGTCAAAATTATGGTGAAACGTCATAATTGTGACACGCTTACCTTTAATATCATAATTATGAATTAGCATGTCATAATTTCGAAATTATGCCTTTCTATGTCACAATTTGGACTTTTCCACTATAATTCTGTCAAAGCGTGTCATAATTAGCACATCAATTATGACGTTCAAAGTCATACTTATGACACAATTTCATAATTATTACTTTGAATATCATAATGTCAGAATTATGATTTTTTTCCCCTCTTATGTGTCATCCATAGGGTTCTCATATCACAGCTAGTAGGAACATGTACCATGTGGGTGTGGTTTCCCCAAATCTAATCCCATACAACACCTTTAAGTTGATTTGGCTGCTAAACTAGTTTGTATTAGCAATTACTGCTCGGATGGGTGTGGTCTGTGCGCGGCGTTGGCCAATCAGAGCAGGGATCCCGCTGTGGGCGGGGCGCGGTTTGTTGCAGCGAGTCGGTCCAACAATAGAAAGTGGGCCGTACCATCCGCAGCCGGAGGGGTGGAGTCACACACACACACACACACACACACACACACTGACATCCAGAACATCGCTTCTCCTGGGAAAAGGAGCGCAAGCTTGATCCAGAAAGGTTTAACGCTCGTTTGTGACTATTATGGGATGCTGTGACGGTTAATCAAGCCGATCGTTGTTGACGAACACACGCCTGTGTGTTCATCGTGGATCCCATTTCTCTGATCCCGAGCTCCGGTGTTTTTAACGGGATCCACACCAGCTGTACATCAGGACTGTATTTCTGCAATGAACTGGATATTTTAAGGAATAACCGCAACGACATGGAATAATAAGAGCGTTTATTCAGGTATGATGATGTTTTATGAATGCTTGTTTAGATAATTGCAAATAAAGTGTTCAGATTTGCATTAGTCCCTCCTCTGGCTGATGCATTGTCCGTGTAAACCAACACTGCTTTAGCTTGGCCCCATTCAGGACTGGCTGACAGGTGTGGGTTGAATTATGCATGCACGTGAAATAACTTGCATAATGCAGCCTAACGCATCCCGCGTGCACGAGCATTGCATATTACACGCGACACGTTTGTTTGCATTAAATGCATAAGAAGATTTTCTTTTTTCTCAGTGCCCTGAGGTTTCAAGATTGATGCATTCAAGGGGGAAGGGGGGGGGGGGGGGATCCATCACATCTGTATGGCAAACACAAGGCAAACTATCACACCGAGATGCGATGCAGTTTGCATGCTCGTGCACTCCGGATTATTGCTGGGATGGCATGCCAAATATTCCCCACTATATAACTATAATGCATAACGCAAATGCATCCAGTAATGGTGCAAATGCACATTTGAGAGCAGTTTTGTGCATGCAGGGGGAAGGGCTGGAAGACTCGCTTTGTGAAACCCGAGACTTCAGAAAGCACAAAGCATCTCAGCGCACGTGCACTTCATACTTTCCCCCGTTCCCGTGCTCTCTAACGCGTGAACGCCTTGTCCAGTTGTCGTGCTTTCTTGTTATTATGATATTAGAGGAGGAATGATTCGTTCGAATGAATCGGTTAGTTCAAAGAACCGATTCGTATAGCGTGTTTTTTTAATAGAAATGTGGTTATGCTGCCTCTGTTATGTAATATCAAATGTTTTTTACTCCTAAACAAAGTTCTTTCTTCGCCTTTGCTTGGATGGTTAACCAACGGTTCGAATCATCTAAAAAGAACCGATTCGAAAGAACGATTCGAACGCGTGTCGACTCAAGATTCCAAAGCTCCATTGGCTTGATTGTATTGCCAAAGCATTAACATAAACCTTATATAATGCTCTAATATCTTATCTAAAACACAGATTAAGCTGGTAAGTGTGTTTTGGAACAGTTTCCATAAGCTGTAATATTCCAAAATACACATTTAGTGTGCATGTCATTTTCCCCTCTTTTAAAGGGTTAACTTGCTGAATATCAGACATTGCAGTGTCACGTGTGTGCATTAATGATGATAAATGGGTCATGTTGACTTCAGTTCCTCAGAAAAGTTTGTTTTTTCTCTGGTCTGGATGATTGTTTTGTCCAGATCAGCTTTCATGCGGCTTCTATATACGGAATAACTGACTCTGGGCCTGTGGATTATTAGAAAATAAAGCACACCTGAGGTGGTGAAGGTGTTCATTATGCTCTGATAATTCATGGCCTGGAGTGAATTATTCTGCTTATACTCCGCTCACCAGTTGCTCAGATGCTGTATCTCAACACGTGTGTCAGGTTTGTGTCCTTAAAACGCTCTGTGTGTGTGTGTGTGTGTGTGACTAGTTTCTCACACATCTCATCCCACGCCTCCGTCACTAATTCATAAACGTCATTTTACAGCCAATGGAGGCTTGAGCCACTGACAGCAGACAAATGCAGTTATTAATGGTTATTAATGCAGTTATTAATGGTTATTAATGCAGTTATTAATGCAGTTATTAATGGTTATTAATGCAGTTATTAAGGGTTATTAATGCAGCTATTAATGTGGTTATTATTGCAGCTATTAATGTGGTTATTAATGCAGCTATTAATGTGGTTATTAATGCAGCTATTAATGTGGTTATTAATGCAGCTATTAATGTGGTTATTAATGCAGCTATTAATGTGGTTATTAATGCAGCTATTAATGGTTATTAATGCAGCTATTAATGTGGTTATTAATGCAGCTATTAATGTGGTTATTAATGGAGTTATTAATGCAGTTATTAATGGTTATTAATGCAGCTATTAATGTGGTTATTAATGCAGTTATTAATGTGGTTATTAATGCAGTTATTAGTGTGGTGGTTATTAATGCAGTTATTAATGTGGTTATTAATGCAGTTATTAATGTGGTGGTTATTAATGCAGTTATTAGTGTGGTGGTTATTAATGCAGTTATTAATGTGGTTATTAATGCAGTTATTAATGTGGTGGTTATTAATGCAGTTATTTATGCAGTTATTAATGTGGTGGTTATTAATGCAGTTATTAATTCAGTTATTAATGCAGTTATTAATGTGGTGGTTATTAATGCAGTTATTAATGCGCTTATTAATGCAGTTATTAATGCAGTTATTAATGCGCTTATTAATGCAGTTATTAATGCGCTTATTAATGCAGTTATTAATGCGCTTATTAATGCAGTTATTAATGCAGTTATTAATGCGCTTATTAATGCGCTTATTAATGCAGTTATTAATGCGCTTATTAATGCAGTTATTAATGCGCTTATTAATGCAGTTATTAATGCGCTTATTAATGCAGTTATTAATGCGCTTATTAATGCAGTTATTAATGCAGTTATTAATGCGCTTATTAATGCAGTTATTAATGCGCTTATTAATGCAGTTATTAATGCGCTTATTAATGCAGTTATTAATGCGCTTATTAATGCAGTTATTAATGCAGTTATTAATGCGCTTATTAATGCAGTTATTAATGCAGTTATTAATGTGGTTATTAATGCAGTTATTAATGCCGTTATTAGAGAGAGAGAGACAGAGAGGATGCATTAATATTTTGGCCGATACAGATAACCGATAATTCTTTATATTTGAAAGCTGATAACTGATATTTTGGCCGATAAACCTAAATCCAAATTTTTATATAATTTTTGAGAGCCTGATTACAAAAACTAAAGTCTGATCTTTAAAAGCACATGAACTAAACCAGCCTGCATGTCTCACTGGAAGAACTTCCCTGGGGCAACCCATAATACACACCAATACACACACATATCACCAGCTTCAGCGTCAAAGGCGACAAAAATACAATTGTGCGGACGTGGGATGAGATGTGTGAGAAACTAGTCACACACACACACACACACACACACACACACACATACACACACACACACACACACACACACACACACACACACACACACACACACACACACACACACACACACACACACACACACACAGAGCGTTTTAAGGACACAAACCTGACACACGTGTTGAGATACAGCATCTGAGCAACTGGTGAGCGGAGTATAAGCAGAATAATTCACTCCAGGCCATGAATTATCAGAGCATAATGAACACCTTCACCACCTCAGGTGTGCTTTATTTTCTAATAATCCACAGGCCCAGAGTCAGTTATTCCGTATATAAATGGCACGTTAAGATTTATGAGTGATGCAAGTGAAGTGTTGAGGTATACAGGAGTGATGGAGTGATGGAGTGATGGAGTGATGGAGATGGAGTGATGGAGTGATGGAGATGGAGTGATGGAGTGATGGAGTGATGGAGATGGAGTGATGGAGTGATGGAGTGATGGAGATGGAGTGATGGAGTGATGGAGATGGAGTGATGGAGTGATGGAGTGATGGAGTGATGGAGTGATGGAGTGATGGAGTGATGGAGATGGAGTGATGGAGTGATGGAGTGATGGTGTGCCGTTAAAGAGAGAAAATGGAGGCTGAAGCCCCAGCTGTGAAGATGCCTCACACACAAGAGTCTTTGTTCAGGCTTTCTGTCGGACGGGCGGCCCACAAAGATGCCTCTGTGTGTGTGTGTGTGTGTGTGTGTGTGTGTTGTCATCACGCAGCGGAGATGCCATGCTTTGACAGATGAAAGTCTGAAAGTCTTCAGTACCTGCACTTCTGTGTTGACTCTTATCACAGTTATCATTACAACTGAACGGTTTATTTAATGCACATATTAATAATTGAAGAAAAGACGCATTATCTCTGGATTACAGTTTTCTGAAGCTTTACACTGCTGTGGTAGAGATCAGAGATATTCTGAGCGCTCTAACGCATGTCAAGGCTTATTTAAAATAATTTAATAACTTGAAAATACATCTCAAGGACATATCTTCAATTTATATAATATATGCTCACGCTGCACCGTAATACAAGTCACCAAATACACATGCCATCAAAATCACAAAATAAACTATTCATATTAAAATATTGAAAGATGTAATCAAAACAATAATATGAAATATAAAATAAAACACTAAAATATTTACAAATAATACATATTATATTATATTAAAAAACGTTAACATTAATTAATACAAAAATTACAAATAAACATGACATTTTGAAGTAGAAACACTGAAATAGTATTTTGACAACTTTTTAATAAAAATTCATGTAAGTAAAACTTGTTAATAAAAATGGACCTTTGGCATGTTAAGTAAAAATTATAAAGTGAAAAGTCAAAATTATGAAATCCTAAGTCATATTTATGAGGTCAACTGTCAAAATTATGATATACTTTCTCATACTTAAATTCTGACATACTTATGAGGTAAAAAGTTAAAATGATGGCATATTAAGTCATAATTATGAGGGGAAAAGTCAAAATGATGGCATATTAAGTAATATTTATGAGGTAAATAGTCAATATTATGACGTACGAAGTCATTATTATGAGGTACACAGTCAAAATTAAGATATAATTATGAGGTAAAATGTCAATATTATGATATACTAAGTCATAATTATGAAGGAAAAGGTAGAATTTATGACATTATCATAATTATGAGGTGAAAAGTCGAAATGATGACATACTGTCCTATTTATGGGGTGAAATGTTGAAATTATGACATACTAAGTCATATTTATGAGGTATAAAGTAAAAATTATGACATTTCCTCTTTATGAGGTGAAATGTTGAAATTATGACGTCCTTTATGTGGGGAAAAAGTTGAAATTATGACAGACTAAGTCATATTTATGAGGTAGAAAATCGAAATGATGACATAAGTTATATTTATGAAGGGAAAAGTTCAAATTTTGACATATTAAGTTATATTTATGAGGTAAAATGTCAAAGTATGACATAAGTTATATTTATGAGGTAAATAGTCAAAATTATGACATACTAAGTCATAATTCTGAGGGAAAAAGTTCAAATTAAGTAAGTTATATTTATGTGGTAAAATGGCAATATTATGACATACTAAGTCATAGTTATGAGGTAAAATGTCAAATGTATGACGTCATAATTATGAGGTAGAAAATCGAAATTATGACTTACTAAGTCATAGTTATGAGGTAAAATGTTGAAATTATAACATACTAAGTCATATTTATGAGGTAAAATGTTGCAATTATGACATACTAAGTCATATTTATGAGGTAAAATGTTGAAATTATGACATACTGTCATAGTTATGAGGTAAAATGTTGAAATTATGACATACTAAGTCATATTTATGAGGTAAAAATGTGAAATTATGACATACTAAGTCATAATTATGGTAAAAAGTTGAAATTATGACATACTAAGTCATAATTATGAGGTAAAAAGTTGAAATTACCACATACCATTACCAAGTCATATTTATGAGGTAGAAAATCGAAATTATGACATACTGTCATATTTATGAGGTAGAAAATCGAAATGATGACAAGTTATATTTATGAAGGAAAAAGTCAAATTATGACTGTCATAATTATGAGGTAGAAAATCGAAATTATGACATACTTTCATATTTATGAGGTAGAAATTCGAAATTATGATATACTAAGTCATATTTATGAGGTAAAATTATTTCTGAAATCACGTTTGGCATGATTGTATATGGTATTTTTGCTGCTGGACTTTAATGGCTGTGAAATGCTGAAGAAAAGCCTCAAATGAATGTGTTTTGCTCAATCACACCCGTCATTAGTGCAGTCAGATCTTCTTTCTTTTGAATTCTGACGCTTTGTTTGGTCTCGGCCTTGATTGATTCATACGGAGAGCCATGGCCTGCTCTAGCCGGGACTTCCCATAGCGCGCGGCCGGTTGTTGGTTTTGGTGGAGGATATGATATGCGCTCAGATCCCCAGAGGCGAGTGTGGCGTCCGCTTACACGCCCTGCCTTCGCGGATTCCTTTGTCCTCACACACAGGTGATGATCCTGTTCTCTGCTGCTCTGTTTACTTCATCCCCTGCTTCTGTGGGAAGTCAAGCTCATTCAGATTCACATTTGAATATTCAAATTATGCTCAATGACTTTGGGCTGGTGTTTCCAAAACCTGTTTTGGGTGAGGCTTGCTTTATGAGTAGCATATCACTACACTTTATCACTTTACACTTTACACTTTACACTAGCTGGAAAAATCCCACAGACCCGACTTATGTGGCGTTCACACCGGACGCGATTCGCGCGAATAATTACTTGCGCGAATCGCGCGTGACATTCACTGCACAACAGACGCGAATTCGCGTCATGGGCGGGGCTTCCGCCAGCGGCTCGTCTCGTTGAGAAATGTCTGACATGGGCTGTGTTTACATGTCTTTTTTTTGTTAAAATCTACTGTTATGTGTGACAAAACGTAGTTTTAAGACTTTTTCAGTCGATAATGTAGTTGTTTAAAGCTCAAATCTGTGGTTTATTTATATAAAGAGTGCCTATTTGAACATTTTATCTGCCGTTGTCGGAGTTGTGAGCTCCAGTGGATCAGCGGCGCTCAGCGCACGTCAAAGCCGGCGAGGGCAACCTTTCCTCGGCCAGTCCTTCTGCCGCTGGCTCTGATGTCTCGAGCTATAATTCGTCTTGTAACGGCCGATCTTTGCTCTCATGGATCTATAATTTGTTCCCTGGCAAATCGTTTAGTCTGAGGGCAAAGAGAAGTTTCATTACTTTATATTTTTAGGCTATAACTGTACGTTGCAGTTGTAACGTTAGCCTACTAGCACTGACTTTGAATGTTTGACTGCATTGTTTGCTTTATTTCATGTATAGCTTGTTATACATTACTTATACTTTTGTATTATTGATCATATATAAACTTGCATTTAACAAAAAGAGACTGGGTTGTGTTTCATGTCATTTAATGTTATCACAGTGATAATCATATTGTCTGAACCAGATTTTAATATGCAGATTTTCTCCTCATTGTTACTAGAGCAAGCTCCTGATTGGTTAACGCGGTGCGAAATATCCGCCAAAGTTCAGATTTTTCAACTTGAGCGATTCGCGCGATTCCCGCGAATTGCGCGTTCAAAACGCTCAATTCGCGTCCTTCGCGCCGCCTCAATCGCGTGAATCGCGCGAATCTCGCCGCATCAATCGCGCGAATCGCGCCTCAGAATGCCATTTCGCGTCTCTGCATTGATTTAACATGTAAATCACTCGCGCGAATCGCGTCCGGTGTGAACGCACCATTAGAACTGTAAACAATCGCCTAGCAACCACTCAGAACACCTTAGCAACCATATGGCAGTGTCCCGGCAACTATCAGAACATCCCAGCCAGCATCATTTTAATGTATTGAATAATCAGTCAATATGAGGTAAAATGTTGAAATTATGTTGCTAAGTCATAATTATGTCATATTTATGAGGTAAAAAGTCAGCATTTTGACAAACTACGGTCAACACACAGCAGAGGTGTTTCTAAACGAATCAGTCTGAATGAACGGCTCAATGACCCGCTTGTTTCATTTGAGTGAATGATTGAATGACTCACCCGTTTCGTTCCCGATTGGATCAGCGTCTCGCTTGTTTCATTCCCATTGTAGAACGAATCATTTGAGTGAATAATTCAATGACTCCTGAATGGATCAGCGTCCCGCTTGTTTCATTCCCATTGTAGAACGAATCATTTGAGTGAATAATAAAATGACCCCGGAATGGATCAGCGTGTTTAAATGAATCATTTGAGTGAATGATTCAATGACTCACCCGTTTCGTTCCCGATTGGATCAGCGTCTCGCTTGTTTCATTCCCATTGTAGAACGAATCATTTGAGTGAATGATTCAGTGACTCACCTGTTACGTTCCTGAATGGATCAGCGTCCCGCTTGTTTCATTCCCATTGTAGAACAAATCATTTGAGTGAATAATTCAATGACTCCTGAATGGATCAGCGTCCCGCTTGTTTCATTCCCATTGTAGAACGAATCATTTGAGTGAATGATTCAATGACTCCTGAATGGATCAGCGTCCCACTTGTTTCATTCCCATTGTAGAACGAATCATTTGAGTGAATAATAAAATGACCCCGGAATGGATCAGCGTGTTTAAATGAATCATTTGAGTGAATGATTCAATGACTCACCCGTTTCGTTCCCGATTGGATCAGCGTCTCGCTTGTTTCATTCCCATTGTAGAACGAATCATTTGAGTGAATAATTCAATGACTCCTGAATGGATCAGCGTCCCGCTTGTTTCATTCCCATTGTAGAACGAATCATTTGAGTGAATAATTCAATGACTCCTGAATGGATCAGCGTCCCGCTTGTTTCATTCCCATTGTAGAACGAATCATTTGAGTGAATAATTCAATGACTCCTGAATGGATCAGCGTCCCGCTTGTTTCATTCCCATTGTAGAACGAATCATTTGAGTGAATAATTCAATGACTCCTGAATGGATCAGCGTGTTTAAATGAATCATTTGAGTGAATGATTCAATGACTCACCCGTTTCGTTCCCGATTGGATCAGCGTCCCGCTTATTTAATTCCCGTTGTAAAATGAATCATTTGAGTGAATGATTCAATGACTCCTGAATGGATCAGCATGTTTAAATTAATCGTTTGAGTGGATGAATCATAATGATTCACTCATAACATTCGCTCACTGGACCATTGGACTGAAAACTTTCCCGGCGTTTAGTGGCTTAAAATGATCTGATTCATTATTTTAACGCATTAAGGATTTAAAATTAATCGCATGCATTAACACGTTAACGTAAACAGCCATAACAATAAATATAACTTAGTGTGTCATAATTTCGACTTGTCATTTCATATATTTAGGCCTGTCGCGATTGGTCGATACAATCGACTGCGTCAACGCTGATAATTAGTCGACGTCAATATTTTTAGGTGACTGGGTAATTTGGGTTTGGGTACGATATGAAATTGTATTAGTACCGGTTCTTTAAAAATTACAGCACTCTAATAAGAGCAGTATTTCCTAATGTGCGTCGATGTGTGACAGCAGGAGTGAGGACGTGTGTGTGACCGTTCACTAAACAATGGAAGCAGAACAGTCACATATATACACGCGCAACTCAGGAAAAATAACGCAACAGAAAAGTGTGGCGCGGCCGGACTCTGAACTGAAGCGCAGCCGCACACACGCCTTTCACTCAGACAGATCGCAACGCCAGTTTCGCGGATTATTGGGTTTGAATGGTTAAAAATCTGTAAAAATGCAGGTCCTGGCGAGTATTCTGGTAAACGCAGTCGGATTTGTCTTTAGTGAACGTATACAGAGTTGAATCGGGTGTTACAATGACTTTGGTCCGTGCAGCTCTTAAAGGGCCGGACCTGATATTCTGTGTGAAGCAGGGCAGGAACATTCCGGACAAGTGAGTTTTTAGAGTTTTTTAACCCTAAAACAATGATAAAACAATCAATAGTAAGTTCAGCCATTTTATTCAATTACTTTTACAGTTTTTTTGCCATAGTATCGTATCAAGGTATTTTAGTCTGGTATCGTATCGAAGTCATAATGTTGGTATCGTGACAACACGGTTCTATATATAAAGTATTTGCTGATATTCTCTTTTTTTGTTATGTTGGTTTACAAATTTGTAAATTTTTACTCTTTTAGTTTTACATTTTGTCAAGGGCTTGTTTACATTTGTACTTTTTTTATAGTACACTACTGAAGGCCAAAGTAAATTAAATGTTTTTAAGTAAAAAAAATTAAAATTATTGCAATAAATCAGTCAATAGATTAATCAATAAATTAGTCGATAGAGCAATCAACAAATTAGTCGATAGATGAATCAATGAATTAGTCGATAGATCAATCAATAAAGTAGTTGATAGATTACTCGCTTAACCGGCAAATTAGTCGATAGATTACTCGCTTAATCAATAAATTACTCGTTAGATTGCTCAATCGATAAATTAGTCGATAGATTAATCAATATAAAAATAGTCGTTAGTGGCAGCCCTACATATAGTCATAAATTCCTGATTTTCCTAACATGGTGTAAGAGGTATAGTGTTTTATGACATCCAGCTGAAGTGGATGAGCAGGAGTTATGCAGTGTTGCGGCTCGGCTCTCCACTCGCCTCATGCTCACTGATGCTCAATTACTGCAGCAGAGGAGGCTGTGCGGCTTCACCTCCTCCGCTCGCTTCTTCCACACACACCGCGGCGGATGACGGAGCGCTGCTAAATGCATCTGACCCCAATCTTCTTCTGCCCAGAATGAGGGATGTGTGTGTGTGTGTGTGTGTGTGTGCGAACTACCGACTGGTTTGAATTAAGGGCCAATATTTACACAGAGTGGGTGGCCGTTCAATTATGGTGTGCTGTGCAAAACTTCTTGTGATTTGCATGCGTTTCCCAGAGTTCAGTTCTGCCCTTTCTCTGTTCGCTCATCATAAACAAGCACTTACCGCGTCCTTTACCGGCCGAATCCGGCTGAGCGGTTACTCGCCATCAGCAAGCGCTTGATTGTTGCATGAAGCTTGTGATGAATGACTCACGGCCAATCACAGGCTAATGGGACGCGCATGCCAATTAGCAGCGCATTAGCCAATCAGAGATAAGCATGATTTTATATCTTTTATATCCCGCTTGTTTCATTCCCATTGTAGAACGAATCATCTGAGTGAACGATTCAATGACTCACCCGTTTCGTTCCTGAATGGATCAGCGTCCCGCTTGTTTCATTCCCATTGTAGAACGAATCATCTGAGTGAATGATTCAATGACTCACCCATTTAGTTCCTGAATGGATCAGCGTCCCACTTGTTTAATTTGCATTGTAGAACGAATCATCTGAGTGAATGATTCAATGACTCACCCATTTAGTTCCTGAATGGATCAGCGTCCCACTTGTTTAATTTGCATTGTAGAACGAATCATCTGAGGGAATGATTCAATGACTCACCCGTTTCATTCCTGAATGGATCAGCGTCCCGCTTGTTCCATTCCCGTTGTAAAACGAATCATCTGAGTGAATGATTCAATGACTCACCCGTTTCGTTTCTGAATGGATCAGCGTCTCGCTTGTTTCATTCCCGTTGTAGAACGAATCATCTGAGCGAATGATTCAATGACTCACCCATTTTGTTCCTGAATGGATCAGCGTCCCACTTGTTTCATTCCCGTTGTAGAACGAATCATCTGAGTGAATGATTCAATGACTCACCCGTTTCGCTCCTGAATGGATCAGCGTCCCACTTGTTTCATTCCCATTGTAGAATGAATCATCTGAGTGAATGACTCAATGACTCACCCGTTTCGCTCCTGAATGGATCAGCGTCCCGCTTGTTTCATTCCCGTTGTAAAACGAATCATCTGAGTGAATGATTCAATGACTCACCCGTTTCGTTTCTGAATGGATCAGCGTCTCGCTTGTTTCATTCCCGTTGTAGAACGAATCATCTGAGCGAATGATTCAATGACTCACCCATTTTGTTCCTGAATGGATCAGCGTCCCACTTGTTTCATTCCCGTTGTAGAACGAATCATCTGAGTGAATGATTCAATGACTCACCCGTTTCATTCCTGAATGGATCAGCGTCCCGCTTGTTTCATTCCCGTTGTAAAACGAATCATCTGAGTGAATGATTCAATGACTCACCCGTTTCGTTTCTGAATGGATCAGCGTCTCGCTTGTTTCATTCCCGTTGTAGAACGAATCATCTGAGCGAATGATTCAATGACTCACCCATTTTGTTCCTGAATGGATCAGCGTCCCACTTGTTTCATTCCCGTTGTAGAACGAATCATCTGAGTGAATGATTCAATGACTCACCCGTTTCGCTCCTGAATGGATCAGCGTCCCACTTGTTTCATTCCCATTGTAGAATGAATCATCTGAGTGAATGACTCAATGACTCACCCGTTTCGCTCCTGAATGGATCAGCGTCCCGCTTGTTTCAATCCCATTGTAGAATGAATCATCTGAGTGAATGATTCAATGACTCACCCGTTTCGTTCCTGAATGGATCAGCGTCCCGCTTGTTTCAATCCCATTGTAGAATGAATCATCTGAGTGAATGATTCAATGACTCACCCGTTTCGCTCCTGAATGGATCAGCGTCCCGCTTGTTTCAATCCCATTGTAGAATGAATCATCTGAGTGAATGATTCAATGACTCACCCGTTTCGCTCCTGAATGGATCAGCATCCCGCTTGTTCCATTCCCATTGTAGAACGAATCATCTGAGTGTGCAGATAAATGACTTATTGATCATTTGGATGTGTTCATTCATAATCATCAGAAACAGAATTTTCCTATTTTTGTTGATCTATTCCTTTAATTCTGTCAGTGTGATCAGAGTGAATGCATTTATTAGCCGCTAATGGCAACTCCTGGAGATTGAAGTCCTTGTGATCTCCATATGTAGAGAGATCTGATGGAGGAAACTCACTCCTACTTCATCCTCCGCCTCTCTCTGGGCTTATTTTTATGCTCTGCCTCCAGACAGAATGTGGCACACACACAAAAAGAGTGAGAGACGAGAAGAGAAGTGCGTAAAAAAACACCAGAGATAGAAAGTAAGTGTGTGTGTGTGTGTGTGGGTATAAGATGAGAAATATTCCTTCTGTTTGATTTCTCTGGGCGAGAGAGAGAGAGAAAACAACAGATCGCCTGTGCGGGTTTAGCTATAACTGAAATACGGCTAATGTAGGATCATAGGTGTCTTTAAAAATCAATGTTCTGATGCATTGTATTTCATGATGTGAAATAATATTACAATTTAAAAAAAGATGAGTAAAGTTTGATGACAAACCGCGATGTTGGCATTACAAAGCCTAGCCTGAAAGTTTAAAATAACTGAAGGTTTTACTCAGAGAAAGTTAAAAAAGTTACACGTTGCTAGCATTATTCAACACATTGCTGACATGTTTTAGCATGATGCTAGCATGAATTAACTGGTTATTAGCATGATTAGCATGTTACTAGCATGAATTAGCATGTTTATAACATTATTCAACACATTGCTGACATGTTTTAGCATGTTGTTAGCATGAATTAACCAGTTATTAGCATGATTAGCATGTTACTAGCATAAATTAGCATGTTGATAACATGATTCAACACATTGCTGACATGTTTTAGCATTTTGTTAGCATTAATTAACGGGTTATTAGCATGATTAGCATGTTTACTAGCATTAATTAGCATTTTATTAACATGATATAACACATTGCCAACATTAATTAGCATGTTGCTAACATGTTTTAGCATTTATTAACACATTGCGAACGTGAATTAGCATGTTTTACCATTAATTAGCATATTGCTAGCACAAATTTGCATGTTGCTAGCATGAATTATCATGTTGTTAACAAGTTTTAACACATTGCTAGCATGAATTAACAGGTTATTAGCATGAATTAGCATGTTTATAACATGATTCAACACATTGCTGACATGTTTTAGCATGTTGTTAGCATGAATTAACCAGTTATTAGCATGATTAGCATGTTTACTAGCATTAATTAGCATGTTGTTAACATGATATAACACATTGCCAACATTAATTAGCATGTTGCTAGCATGTTTTAACATTGGTTAGCACATTGCGAACGTGAATTAACATGTTTTAACATTAATTAGCATATTGCTAACACAAATTCGCATGTTACTAGCATGAATTAACATGTTTCTACCATGATTCAACACATTGCTGACATGTATTAGCATTTTTGCTAGCATGAATTACATGTTAACATGATTTAGCACATTGCTAACATTAATTAGCATGTTGTTAACATGCTAACTAAAATGGTAAAACATTGTAAAAAAGATGTTAATTCATACTAGAAACTTGTCTTAATGTATTATATCTTACTAGCAATATGTTAATTCGTTAATAATTTAACAATGTGCTAAAACATGCTAATTAATTCTTGCAAAGTGTTAAATCATGGTAGCAATGTATTAAAGCATGTTAATAACATGCTAATTATTGTTAGCAATGAGTTAAAACCAGTTAATTCATACTACCAAAATGCTATTTCATGTTAGCAATGTGTTAAAACATGTTAACAAAACACAATAATTAATACTAACAACATGTTATAACATGCTACCAAAATGCTAATTAATGTTAGCAATGTAGCAAAACATGCTAGCAACATGCTAATTCGTGTTAGCAACATGCTAATTCCTGTTAACAATGTATGAAAACATGTTACCAACACGATAATTAATGTTAACAACATGTTAAAACATGCCACCAACATGCTAATTCATGTTAGCAATTTGGCAAAAAACATGCTAGCAGAATGCTAATTAATGTAAGCAAAACAAGCTAATCACTGATAACAATGTATGAAAACATGTTAGCAAAACAATTAATGTTAACAAAATGTTAAAACATGCTACCAAAATGCTTATTCCTGCTATCAATGTGTGAAAACATGTTAGCAAAACCCGATAATTAATGTTAACAACATGCTAATTCATTCTAGCAACATGATAATTCCTGTTAACAATGTATGAAACCAATGCTAATAACACGATAATTATCAACATGTTAAAACATGCTACCAAAATGCTAATTCATGCTAGCAATGTAGCAAAACATGCCACCAAAATGCTATTTCATGCTAGCAATGTAGCAAAACATGCTTATTTCTGCTATCAATGTGTGAAAACATGTTAGCAAAACCCGATAATTAATGTTAACATGCTAATTCATTCTAGCAATATGATATTTCCTGTTAACAATGTATGAAACCAATGCTAATAACACGATAATTATCAGCAACATGTTAAAACATGCTACCAAAATGCTAATTCATGATAGCAATGTGGCAAAAAATGCTACCAAGATGCTAATTCATGCTAGCAATGTAGCAAAACATGCTAGCAACGTGCTAATTCATGTTAACAATGTATGAAACCAATGTTAATTGTTGTTAACAAAATATTAAAGTTAGCAATGTCTTGCTTTCTTTCTCCTTTCGCTTCACTAAATTTAAAGCTTATAAAAACGTTCATACGGCTTTGTCATGCCAACATTCACTCATGTATTATAGTTAGAGGTCAGAGGTCACAGATGAGCCCCTGAGGGTTGTACTGGTTACATAAATGTTGTCCGCGGCTCGTCTTCTGACTCAGCCGATGCGTCCTGATTGGCCGAGGAGATGCAGATTCACACACACTCGAGCCTGAGCCTCATCATCAAACACTGATCTATTGCGATGCTAATGCTACAGGGATGAGAGCGCCATCATCTGCACTGATATACATGAGTGTGGCTCAGGAATGTGTTGCCAGATATTAATATTTATATTCAGCAAGGACGCGTTAAATGGATCAGAAGTGACAGTGTCTTTAGCTAGATGCTTATTAAAGCTTCACTAGCAGTGCTAAGTCATGCTATCAAAATGCTAAAATATGCTAAAATATGTTAAGTCATGCAATCAATATACTAAAATATGTTATCAACATGCTAAAAAGTTTTAACAACATGTTAAGTCATCCAATCAATATGCTAGCAACATGTTTAAAAATGCTAGCAAACATGCTAAGTCATGCTATCAACATGCTAAAATATGCTAGCAAAATGCTAAGTAATGCTATCAACATGCAAAAAAAGGCTAGCAACATGCTAAGTCATGCTAGTAAACATGCTAATTAGTGCTAGAAATGTGTTAAAAATGCTAGCAATGTGTTAAAACATGCTAGCAAAATGCTACGTTGTGTTAACATTATATTAAAACATGCTTGCAATGTGTAATAGAAAAATGTTAAAACATGTTAGCAAACATGATAATTCATGTTAGCAATGTGTTAAAATGTTCCAATTCATGCTAGCAATGTGGTAGAACATGCTAGTAAACTTGTTAATTCATGTTCGCAAAGTGTTAAATAATTGTAAACTGTTCATTCAAGCTAGCACCGTGTTAAAGCATGCTAGCAATGTGCTAATTCATAATAGCAGCAGGGTAATTCATGCTAGCAAACATGCTACATCATGCTACCAATAAGGCTAATTAGTGCTAACAATGTGTTAAAACACGCTATCAACATGCTAAAAATGTTAGCAGCATGCTAAAACATGTCATTGACATGACCATTTCTGTTAGCAATGTGCTAAAAACTTCTAATTCATAAAAACAGTAATGATGATAAATTCAGCTTTGATCACAGGAATAAATGACACTTTACTGTATATTCACATAGAGAACATGATCTACACTGGAGGAATATTACACTATTTTTACTGTATTTATGATCAAATAAAAGCCTTGGTGAGCAGAAGAGACTCTTTTAAAAACATTAAAACGTTTTACCGACCCCAACCCTGTAAGTGGATTTTTCTTTACCCAATTGGCAAAATGTTTGTGTAATTGTTTTTTAAAGATGAACTTCATTAAATTATGTTGTAGTAGATATTTTATTAACTGGAAAACAAAAAAGATGATCAAGAAAATGCTTTTTTTTTGCCATGTGGAGAGATTCAGTTGTGCGAATAATTGTTCAGTGTTTGATTCAGTGATTCAGTTGTGCGAATCGTTTTTCAGTGTTTGATTCAGTGATTCAGTTGTGCAAATCGTTTTTCAGAATGTTTGATTCAGTGATTCAGTTGTGTGAATCATTGTTCAGAGTTTGATTCAGTTGTGCGAATCATTTTTCAGTGTTTGATTCAGTGATTCAGTTGTGCGAATCATTTTTCAGTGTTTGATTCAGTGATTCAGTTGTGTGAATCGTTTTTCAGAATGTTTGATTCAGTGATTCAGTTGTGTGAATCATTGTTCAGTGTTTGATTCAGTGATTCAGTTGTGCAAATCATTGTGCAGTTTTTGATTCAGTGATTCAGTTGTGCGAATCATTGTTCATTGTTTGATTGAGTGATTCAGTTGTGCGAATCATTGTTAATTGTTTGATTCAGCGATTCAGTTGTGCGAATCGTTGTTCATTGTTTGATTCAGTGATTCAGTTGTGCGAATCGTTGTTCATTGTTTGATTGAGTGATTCAGTTGTACGAATCGTTGTTCAGTGTTTGATTCAGTGATTCAGTTGTGCGAATCGTTGTTCAGTGTTTGATTCAGTGATTCAGTTGTACGAATCGTTGTTCAGTGTTTGATTCAGTGATTCAGTTGTGCGAATCGTTGTTCAGTGTTTGATTCAGTGATTCAGTTGTATGGATTCGCTCTGCTGTCTGCTCGTTCATCTGTGCCAATTGGCATCACTGGCAATTCGATTTCTTCAGCTTTAAACTCTCAGTCCTCTGGGCTCATTATAAACAAATTAAAGCCTTCTGACGCTGTGTGTGTGTGTGTGTTGAGTCAGCACTGAGACTCTAATGTTTAAAGAGATCAGTTTATCCTCACAGACAGACGTTCACTGGACTCTAAACTGATTTTCAGCTCTTGTGTCTTCAGACAGAAGCTGCTGTTATTCGGCTCAGTTACTCTCGTCTCCCATCATCCTCTCTGTTTGTTTAGTCTCTCTGATTTCTGTTGAAACATCGATCCATGCCACTGATATCCGCCTGATAAACTAGTCAAACGCTCCGGCTTTATTACCAACTTGTGTGATTTTATGCCTTGGATGTGTTTGCGGTTTCTAAGGGTTTAATCACTAAATCCCTGATTTAATTCTCTGCGGTTTGTGTTGGTTTTAAGTTTTGCAACTCGACTGCTGTATTTAATGTGTTCAGTGGAGTTCAGTTTTTATTCATTCCAGTGGTTTGAGTCTTTTGAATCAGTTCTTTAAAAAGATTTGTTCACTGATTCACTTAGTGTTTGAAAGAGTCTGCTCACTAAGGTTGCTTTTATTTGATCATAAATACAGTAAAAATTATGAAATATTACTCCAGTGTAGATCATCTGTTCTCTATGTGAATATATAATGAAGTGTGATTTATTCCTGTGATGAAATCAGCATTACTCCAGTCTTCAGTGTCACATGACCCTTCACTGATCACTCTCATATGAGCTCAAGACACATTTATGATTATTATCAGTGTTGAAAACAGTCATATTTTTGGTGGAAACTGATGCATTTTATTTCTCAGGATTCTTTGATGAATAGAAAGTTCAAAAGAACAGTGTTTATTTGAACATTATAAATGTCTTTACTGTCACTTTTGATCAATTCAATAAATCCTTGATGAATAAAAGAGTTGATTTGACATTAGTGATGATGAACACCTGCTGTTAACAAGCAGATTAGCTGAAGGCAGTGCTTGAAGTGGAAAAAAAAGTGCTGGTACTCACCAGAGGGGGCGGGGCTTTGTTGGGGGCGTGGTTATGGGATTGTTTAGTCAAGATCCATATTTTAAAGCTCTTTCTAACTTGTACTCAGCCTTAAAACAGTTTATTTACAAAGCAAGACCATTGACGGCTCCTCATTACCATGCAGGCCAATGTCAACTTTTCTCTTTCTTTTTTCTAATCAAATAGCAACACAGTTAGACACTATAGCTACAACATGCCACAGGTGTAATATACATCTTTAGTGAAACATCTATTCCCTTAACTTATTATCTGTTATAAATCTACAACTAGTCAACATTTACCACAATAAATACTATAGAATGTGATTAATCAATAGAATTCAAATGGGATGCACATTTTATAATCAGCGTTGCATAGGAACAGCTCGTGCATAGGTAATATATAATCAATATATCGATATATCGCACAATATATGTACAGGACCTCAATAATTTTTTGATGTAATATATCGCCCATTATGTTTACATGATAATGAATGTCACCAACATTTTACTGGATTGTGCTGTCATCTTGTATGTTTTTTGTGACGGAGGCGAAAGTGGTTATCGACAGGTGAAGAAAAGCCGCCATTTGAGGCTTTCCCTGATTTCCCTGATCCGCTGCACATAAAATGTCAACACAGAATGACGAGTGTTAAAGCCGTTTCACAAGGGAACATTTTTATTTACTGTTTATTCAAAACATTTTATTTTTATTTAGGATAGTATATTTTTTACCCTTAATTTCCATGATCTAAAGAATTAAAAGGTTGCCATTTGAAAGTGTGTAGGTCTACTTGCATTATTACGCTGTTATATTAGGATTATATATTCAGTGGCATAAAATAGTCTTAAAATGACAATAATATTGTTTATCGCAATTATTTCTGGGACGATATATCGCGAAACAAAAAGTAGTCGTGACAGACCTACTCGTACAAATGTTTGTTTATACTCGACGCGTCTGCACGAGCGCGAGGGTGTGCGCGTCAAAAATGATGTCATCGCGGAAGGGTCGCTCGTTTATATCACAACATAACCAACAACACCTGTTTTGGATACATTTCCTCTTGGTTTGTCTCACAATCCAATTTTAAAAACGAAAACGAAAACAAACACTGATCACCATAATTATAACCTAAAAATGGAGACTCTTCCCTTCAGTGATTCTGCTTGTTAACAGCAGGCATTCATCACTAATGGCCAATTACTCAATGAATCACTTCATTATCTCTAACTTTAACACGGTTTCAGTGTTACTTTTAACACTCTAACACCTCAAATAAACTGTGAGGAGTGTTAATTTAACACTGCTGTATATATGTGACATTAAATCAGTCTTACAACACACGTTATTCCAAGGCAGATTTACACAAGAGAGAAAAATTAAGATAAAAGGAGAAGAGAATGACATTGTAAATATTTGATATGAGTAGGGTTGGGTACCGAAATCCGGTTCCAATATGGCACCGGTACTTATATAACCGGTATGTACCGGACCGAATCAGAACGCAGATTTCGGTTCCTCATTTCGGTGCCAAAATTCAAACGTGCTTTCGCGTGCTTTGGCTGCACCGAGCCAGAGACAGACGCTCAACGCTGGTCACATCACAACTCATGACAACTATTCAGTGTTTTCAACCACATCATGTTTATTCCAGGTTTCAGACATTTAAATGCTCATAAGTAGGCTACTAGCAACAAAACACCCACTGATGTCTATGAAAGCGGCAATGACAATCCTTTCAGACGGTTATAATTTGACTAACGTTACATGTTTTATTCACATCAGATACATACATGCACATTATATAGTAACTATATTGTTTACTCTATTCTTCTTCCAGTTCACTGGTCACTTACTTTCATGTATTTCGTGAGACGAGAATTAACTCAAGTGTTGTAAATCCGATAGATCCGATTCTGAGGCATAAACTAACATGGCGCCGCCCATTGCGCTTTATAGACCAACTAACACACATTCACTCACACATTTGAACATCAGATAGTTCGTGACACAGTTAAGAAGTTTGTGAATATTTTGAATAAAAAGAAAAAGCTAAATAAACCCGATACAGCTGAGCTGTCAGCGCTATTGCGGCTGCTGTGTGTCATGTGAGAAACATGACGCGTCACCATGGAAACATTAAGGCGATGCGTTCTAAAATATTTAGCCAGAGAAAATGATCATATTTCAAAATAAAGCTGAAGCTCGAAGCTGGTTTGTAGCAGAGCAAGAACACAGACGACTGCTGTTATTACTGTAACTGTTATTTAGAGTTATATTAGGCTTGTTGTAGTTGGGTTAGGTGGCTTAGGTTTTACTGTGAATTTGTAAATAAGTAAATTATAATTTGTAAATAAGTAAATTGTGTTTTGTATTTATTTATATTCATACATTTAAGTATACATTAAACTTTTAATAAATGGTTCAATTTAAATAAAAAACAAATAAATAAAAAGCCATTTAATGTCGTCCACCTCGTTTTGTGGCCTTTTTTTTTTTTTAAGTATCGGTTCAGGCACCGTTTAGGCACCGGAACCGTTTTAAAAGTATCGGTTTGGCACCGGAATCGAAAAAAACCCAAACGATACCCAACCCTAGATATGAGCGACGCGAGGGTCGTTTAATCATCAGTGTTTGGAAACTGGAGATGGTCTGAGCACCGCAGGTTTCAGGAGGGAACACACACATCCTCGACATCACATCCTGCTCCGACACCATCTGCTAATCAGTGCCCTTATTAGTGTTCACTAGCAGGAGAGGACGCCTCTGCCTTCACTTTGACTGTCGCTCGGACAAATCCAGACTTTTCCAAACAACCATGCTTTGGTGAATCTGAATTATGACATTAAAATTCATAATTATGACATTTTAGGTTATAATTATGACTTTGTATATCATAATTATGACTTTTAAGTCATTTTGACTGTCATTATTTCAATGTATTTTAAACTTTTATATAACAATAACCATTATTTTTATGTCAGATTCATGACTTTTGACTTTTCATCTCACTTTTTGTCATAATTTTGATTTAGCATTTCATAATTTTAAATTTTTTTAAACTTTTATTCCATTTTTATAAATTAAGTGATAGTTCTATTTAATCTTACTATTAGGACTTTTTAAGTTATAATTTAGACTTTTGTCATAATTTTGACTTTTTTATTTTTATTTATGACTTAAGTCTTAATTTTGACATTTAAACTCAGAATTTCGAATTTTTAAGTTTTAATTTCAACTTTGTCTTAATTACATTGTTTTTACTTTTTATTTCATATATATGACTTAAGTCATAATTTAGACTGTTTAACCTCAGAATTATGACTTTTTAAGTTATAATTTTGACTTTTTATTTAAAAAAATTACTTTTTATTTATTATTTATGACTTAAGTCTTAATTTCAACATTTAAACTCAGAATTTCAGCTTTTTAAGTTTTAATTTAAATTTTGTCGTAATTTTTACTTTTTATAATATTTTTTATTTCATATCTCTGACATCTAAGTCTTAATTTTCAACTTTTTAATCTTACAATGATGACTTTTTAAGTTATAATTCAAACTTTTGTCATAATTTTAACTTTTTATAACAATTTTGACTTTTAGTCATATATATGACGTCATATTTTTGAATTTTCATCTCACGATTGACTTTTTATGTCATAATTTTGATTTATGTCATAATTTTGACTTTTTATGACAAAAATATTTACTTTTTGTTATATTTATGACTTTTTATAATGATTTTTACATATTTGACTCGTCTTTTCATCTCACAATTATGACTTTTCAAGTTATAATTTCAACTTTTTATAACATAATGTTCATATTTGAGATTTGACTTGTCATAATGTTGACTTTTTAATCTCATAATTGACTTAAGTTAAAATTTGACGTCAAATAAAAAGTCAAATTAAAATTAAAAGGTCCATTTTGACTTTCACCTCTTCTCTTATCAGAATTATGACTTATACATCCGATTTAGTATGTCATAATTTCGTCTCATTGTCGGTCGGTTATAGTTTTACAGGTAGAAAAAGAAAAGAAAACAAATTCTACAAATGTTATGTTTTGTAAATGCGAGTGTGTTAATGTCTGTATTTAGATGTGGATGTTAATGCAGCCCAATGTGTCTTGAAGACAGACATCTATAGTCACATGAGACCCATAATGCCCCCATTGAGGTTTGTTCACACAGACAGTGTTGTTTTTAATTAAAGGCTTGTTTGTGCACACATAATGAAGTCCACGTCCCCCGTTATGTGGGAGTGGTACGACCCCGGTGGCCTGCGCTCAACTTTCTTAAGGCGCTTCTTTGTGTGTGTTTGTGCTCTTACTTCAGCAGTGCCACCCTCCATCCGCCGAGAACGAGCTCTGTTGTGCTTCAGGCCGGATTGGCATACTGTGCCCAGCCTCAGTGCCCCAGAAACGCCTCCATCATGGCGGCCGTGCCCTTTCTCTGAGCGCGGCGGGAGTTAATGGGCCAGTCATGCGACGGCTCGCCTCAGCTGTTCACACTGAGCTCTCATTGTCTACAGGTGCAGCTATTTCTGGAGGATTTGGGGAAAACATTCTTTTTTTGGGGGGTGCTAATTTTATTTCAATCAAAAGAACTACCAGAATAGACGTTCAATAGTTTTACTACTAAAAAAATAACATTATGACCCCTGATGATCTCTCCATCTCCTGTTAGTGGGTGGGGTATATTCGGCAGCAAGTGAACATTTCGTCCTCAGAGTTGATGTGTTAGAAGCAGGAAAAATGGGCAAGCGTAAGGATTTGAGTGAGTTTGGGCCAGATTGTGACGGCAGAGCATCTCAGTTTGTTGTGTATGGGGCGGCACAGCCGCTGACCAATGCCCATGTTGACCCCTGACCCCTGACCCCGCCCAAAGCACCAACAGTGGCCCGTGAGCATCAGAGCTGGACCCCGGAGCAATGGAAGAAGGCGGCCTGGTAATGCAGATAATGCGCCGCCACAAAGCACAAACGCTTCAGGAATGGTTTGAGGAGCACAACAACGAGTTTGAGTCCAAATTCCCCAGATCTCAATCCAATCGAGCATCTGTGGGATGAGCCGAACAAACAAGTCCGATCCATGGAGGACTTACTTACAGGACTTAAAGGATCTACTGCTAACATCTTGGTGCCAGATACCACAGCACAGGTCTAGTGGAGTCCATGCCTCGACGGGTCAATATTAGGTCATAATGTTATGCCTGATCTCTATGTGTGCCCAGATACAAAATATATTATTAGACTTTATATAAACAAATGAATAAAATTAAACACATAATCATTAAAGCAGTTTAGAAATGTTCATCAATGCTATTCTATAAACGTGTTTTTTTTGGTCCTGATCCTATTAAACGAGGGTTAAGCGAGAAGAGATACAGGATCAAACACACACTTCCCAGAATCCTTTGAGTGTGACAGGAAACACGAGCGCAGTCTGATCTCTGAGATGTGTGTGATCGAGTCTCTCTGTGTGTGTGTGTGTGTGTGTGTGTGTGTGTGTGTGTGAGAGCCGTTTACACGAGTGAAGACGCTGCTTTGAAATTTAAGATAGTCACACATTTTAAAGAAGGCCTTTCTCTCATGTTCATCTTTCTGGAGTGTGTGATGTTCCTGTTCTTCTCTACATCAGTGTCTCTGTAGTCTTGAGTCACAATATTCCTCATTTAAATAATTAATATGCAGAATAAAGGGGTGGAACCTGGTTGAGTTAGTAGTGTGTTGAAACTGGTGGTTATGGTAAGGGGCGGGGTCTGGTTGAGTTAGTAGTGTGTTGAAACTGGTGGTTATGGTTAGGGGCGGGGTCTGGTTGAGTTAGTAGTGTGTTTAAACTGGTGGTTATGGTAAGGGGCGGAGCCTGATTGAGTTAGTAGTGTGTTGAAACTGGTGGTTATGGTAAGGGGCGGGGTCTGGTTGAGTTAGTAGTGTGTTGAAACTGGTGGTTATGGTAAGGGGCGGGGCCTGGTTGAGTTAGTAGTGTGTTTAAACTGGTGGTTATGGTAAGGGGCGTGGTCTGGTTGAGTTAGTAGTGTGTTGAAACTGGTGGTTATGGTTAGGGGCGGGGCCTGATTCAGTTAGTAGTGTGTTTAAACTGGTGGTTATGGTAAGGGGCGTGGTCTGGTTGAGTTAGTAGTGTGTTGAAACTGGTGGTTATGGTAAGGGGCGTGGTCTGGTTGAGTTAGTAGTGTGTTGAAACTGGTGGTTATGGTAAGGGGCGGGGTCTGGTTGAGTTAGTAGTGTGTTGAAACTGGTGGTTATGGTAAGGGGCGTGGTCTGGTTGAGTTAGTAGTGTGTTGAAACTGGTGGTTATGGTAAGGGGCGGGGTCTGGTTGAGTTAGTAGTGTGTTGAAACTGGTGGTTATGGTAAGGGGCGGGGCCTGGTTGAGTTAGTAGTGTGTTGAAACTGGTGGTTATGGTAAGGGGCGGGGCCTGGTTGAGTTAGTAGTGTGTTGAAACTGGTGGTTATGGTAAGGGGCGGGGCCTGGTTGAGTTAGTAGTGTGTTGAAACTGGTGGTTATGGTAAGGGGCGGGGCCTGGTTGAGTTAGTAGTGTGTTGAAACTGGTGGTTATGGTAAGGGGCGGGGTCTGGTTGAGTTAGTAGTGTGTTGAAACTGGTGGTTATGGTAAGGGGCGGGGTCTGGTTGAGTTAGTAGTGTGTTGAAACTGGTGGTTATGGTAAGGGGCGGGGCCTGGTTGAGTTAGTAGTGTGTTTAAACTGGTGGTTATGGTAAGGGGCGTGGTCTGGTTGAGTTAGTAGTGTGTTGAAACTGGTGGTTATGGTTAGGGGCGGGGCCTGATTCAGTTAGTAGTGTGTTTAAACTGGTGGTTATGGTAAGGGGCGTGGTCTGGTTGAGTTAGTAGTGTGTTGAAACTGGTGGTTATGGTTAGGGGCGGGGTCTGGTTGAGTTAGTAGTGTGTTTAAACTGTTGGTTATGGTAAGGGGCGTGGTCTGGTTGAGTTAGTAGTGTGTTGAAACTGGTGGTTATGGTTAGGGGCGGGGCCTGATTGAGTTAGTAGTGTGTTTAAACTGGTGGTTATGGTAAGGGGCGTGGTCTGGTTGAGTTAGTAGTGTGTTGAAACTGGTGGTTATGGTTAGGGGCGGGGCCTGATTCAGTTAGTAGTGTGTTTAAACTGGTGGTTATGGTAAGGGGCGTGGTCTGGTTGAGTTAGTAGTGTGTTGAAACTGGTGGTTATGGTTAGGGGCGGGGTCTGGTTGAGTTAGTAGTGTGTTTAAACTGTTGGTTATGGTAAGGGGCGTGGTCTGGTTGAGTTAGTAGTGTGTTGAAACTGGTGGTTATGGTTAGGGGCGGGGTCTGGTTGAGTTAGTAGTGTGTTTAAACTGGTGGTTATGGTAAGGGGTGGGGTCTGGTTGAGTTAGTAGTGTGTTGAAACTGGTGGTTATGGTTAGGGGCGGGGTCTGGTTGAGTTAGTAGTGTGTTTAAACTGGTGGTTATGGTAAGGGGCGGGGTCTGGTTGAGTTAGTAGTGTGTTGAAACTGGTGGTTATGGTTAGGGGCGGGGTCTGGTTGAGTTAGTAGTGTGTTGAAACTGGCGGTTAAGGTAAGGGGCGGAGCCTGATTGAGTTAGTAGTGTGTTGAAACTGGTGGTTATGGTAAGGGGCGGGGCCTGGTTGAGTTAGTAGTGTGTTGAAACTGGTGGTTATGGTAAGGGGCGGGGTCTGGTTGAGTTAGTAGTATGTTGAAACTGGTGGTTATGGTAAGGGGCGGGGCCTGGTTGAGTTAGTAGTGTGTTGAAACTGGTGGTTATGGTAAGGGGCGGGGCCTGGTTGAGTTAGTAGTGTGTTGAAACTGGTGGTTATGGTAAGGGGCGTGGTCTGGTTGAGTTAGTAGTGTGTTGAAACTGGTGGTTATGGTAAGGGGCGGAGCCTGATTGAGTTAGTAGTGTGTTGAAACTGGTGGTTATGGTAAGGGGCGTGGTCTGGTTGAGTTAGTAGTGTGTTGAAACTGGTGGTTATGGTAAGGGGCGGGGCCTGGTTGAGTTAGTAGTGTGTTGAAACTGGCGGTTAAGGTAAGGTCTGGGCCTGATTGAGTTAGTTAGTAGTGTGTTGAAACTGGTGGTTATGGTAAGGGGCGGGGCCTGGTTGAGTTAGTAGTGTGTTGAAACTGGTGGTTATGGTAAGGGGCGGGGTCTGGTTGAGTTAGTAGTATGTTGAAACTGGTGGTTATGGTAAGGGGCGGGGCCTGGTTGAGTTAGTAGTGTGTTGAAACTGGTGGTTATGGTAAGGGGCGTGGTCTGGTTGAGTTAGTAGTGTGTTGAAACTGGTGGTTATGGTAAGGGGCGTGGCCTGGTTGAGTTAGTAGTGTGTTGAAACTGGTGGTTATGGTAAGGGGCGGGGTCTGGTTGAGTTAGTAGTGTGTTGAAACTGGTGGTTATGGTAAGGGGCGGGGTCTGGTTGAGTTAGTAGTGTGTTGAAACTGGTGGTTATGGTAAGGGGCGTGGTCTGGTTGAGTTAGTAGTGTGTTGAAACTGGTGGTTATGGTAAGGGGCGGGGTCTGGTTGAGTTAGTAGTGTGTTGAAAATGGTGGTTATGGTAAGGGGCGGGGCCTGATTGAGTTAGTAGTGTGTTGAAACTGGTGGTTATGGTAAGGGGCGGGGTCTGGTTGAGTTAGTAGTGTGTTGAAAATGGTGGTTATGGTAAGGGGCGGGGCCTGATTGAGTTAGTAGTGTGTTGAAACTGGTGGTTATGGTAAGGGGCGGGGCCTGATTGAGTTAGTAGTGTGTTGAAACTGGCGGTTATGGTAAGGGGCGTGGTCTGGTTGAGTTAGTAGTGTGTTGAAACTGGCGGTTATGGTAAGGGGCGTGGTCTGGTTGAGTTAGTAGTGTGTTGAAAATGGTGGTTATGGTAAGGGGCGGGCCTGATTGAGTTAGTAGTGTGTTGAAACTGGCGGTTATGGTAAGGGGCGGAGCCTGATTGAGTTACACAACACACTGCTCCAGTCGACCAATCAGAGCACAGTGTGCTTTTCAGATGGAGTGGCTTCATAGAGACAGGAAGTAAACAGAGCGTTACTGACAGACTGGGAAGAGAGGAGCCGCAACAATGGAGAATATGAGGAAATAATCAACATCACCTGCTCTAGTAGAGCCAGAAAACACCAGAGGGATAATGTGGTGGTGTTTCGCCGCCATGTTGAGCATTAGAGCTCCTCTCAGCCATTTTTGTGCAACATCAGCAGATTCGCTGTAATGAAGTTTCTCCTGAAATCCATCACGGGTGGCCCGTCCAGCTTCTTTATCTTCACTTTGTCCTTCAAGTCAGTCTTGTCTGGTGGTGTTTGCTCTGATTATTGCTCTGGATTATTATAGAATGCAGAATTGAATTGCATTGCAACTCGCCATATTAGCATATCTGGGTCACATCTAGCATACAAATGTCTCCGCGATAACACAGAGCTGTTGTGTTAGAGTCTCGCGGGAGGAAAGTTCAGCGAGTCTGTGTGTGTGTTTGTGTGTGTGTGTGTGTGTGTGAGACCCTGGAGATGAGCAGATATGACAAGCCTCTTCGCGCTGGGTCTATATTTAACCTGACGGGGATCGGACGCCGCTGGTGTGTGTGAATCGCTGTGAGAGAGGGTTTTATTGTTGTCCTGTTTCAAATCTAACAGTGTTTATAAAGCGTGATGTGAGGTTTTGTTCTTAATAATCAGCTGTGATGAGCAACAGGACATTTTGTCAATCATTTGGTTCATGATGAGTAGCTCCGCCCACTGTGGAATCTACATTACATTCTGATTGGCTGTGACAGTTATGCGTCTGAAATCGAATACTTCCCTACTATCTAGTATAGTTTTCCCAATTCATAGTTTTCCAAAGGATTGTGTGAATATGATGAACATTTACTATCCCATGAGGCCGCGGGAACGGATTTTTGAATGGCAGTGAAGCGACACAACTGATGCTGTAGGTCACATGACAGCAACAACATGGTGGATGCAGTAGTTCTACTATATATAACATAAGTGAATTTTTTTTTAAATGTAGCATAATGTAGGCTAGCTAATAAATATATAATGTATACAAAAATGACCAATATAGATAAATATTATCTGGCTAAACTGGGCCGTTTTTGTCGCTAAATATGATAATGTGATTTTGAATCTACAAATGCATTACAGTGCAATTTACATTTAGATTTTATAAGTTTATATTAAACTTATGTTTTAAATGTCAACATTATATATATATATATATATATATATATATATATATATATATATATATATATATATATATATATATATATATATATATATATATATATATATATATATATATATATATATATATATATATAAAATGTTGACGGCATTCACATTCATGAATATATTTAAGAAATATTTGCATGTATATACTGTATATACATTTATATAATCTCTAATATATATAAATATAAATGTTTTATATATAAAAATAATATTTTTTTCTTAAATATATACATGAATGTGTGTGTATTTATATATAAATAATAATTAACAGAGTACACACACATATATTATGTAAACACAAACTTTTATTTTGGATGCGATTAATCGCGATTAATCTTTTGACAGCCCTAAAATATATATAATATATATAAAAACATATAAATATATATATATGTTTTTATATATATTATATATATTTTATATATAAAATGTTTTTAAAAAATGTAAATATATATATTTTTTACAATGATATATAGATATTATTATTTATTTTTTTTAAATAGTAATTTACTTAATATTTCAATCAGACAATATACAAGGAAGTTCTTTTCTCAGACACAATCTTTACATTTTTGGCTGAATAATTTCTTTTAAACATATACACTTAAATAGTTTGACTCGAATAGTTGACATGGCCAGTAGAGATGTGTCAGTCTGAGGCGTGAGCGAGCAGGAGATATTGATCCTGAGGTCATTGATTAAATGATCTGTCAATAGTCCAGTCCTTCAGTGGTCAGATTCATCAGAGCAACAGCTGACCGGCTGTGAGTGAGTTCTCCTGAGGATTCGTCAGTGTTGTAGTGTTTAACATCCCTGGAGCGCAGCCAATCAGATTCTCCGAGAGAAGACGTCGGACTGATTCCCAGCCGGATCTGCGTCGTTCCCGTAGATGTCAGAGCTCGTTCTAATCATGAGCTCTAACTCAGAGAAACATCAGAAACGTCCAGAGTGTGTGTCTGAGCTGTGTGTGTGTGTGTGTACATGTCCAGATAGGAGCAAAGCACTCTGGGATATCAGCCTCAGCTCCGGCTTCTTATTAATTCATGCAGGTTGACACATCAGTGGCCAAGGTCGCAGCGGACACGAGCACGGCCATTACAGGATTAGTTCACTTTTAAAGGGTTAGTTCACCCAAAAATGTAAATTGTGTGATTAATGGCTGAGCCTCATGTGGTTGGACACCAGTCAGACCTCCGTTCATCTTCAGACACAAATGAAGATATTTTAGTGTAAATCTGATGCTCTGAAAGGCCTCCATTGGCTCAACTTTACACTCTCAAGACCCTTAAAAGACACTAAAGACTAAAGTTACAAAGTCCATCTCACTACAGCGGCTCTACAATAACTTTATGAAGACGAGAATAGTTTCTGTGCGCAAAAAAACCCTAAATAACGACTTATATAGTGATGACGATTTCAAAACACGGCCTCATGAAGCTTCGAAGCGTTATGAATCAGTGAGTCGATTCAGCGGTTTGGAGCGTTATGAATCAGTGAGTCGATTCAGCGGTTTGGAGCATTATGAATCAGTGAGTCGATTCAGCGGTTTGGAGCGTTATGAATCAGTGAGTCGATTCAGCGGTTTGAAGCGTTATGAATCAGTGAGTCGATTCAGTGGTTTGAAGCGTTATGAATCAGTGAGTTGATTCAGCAGTTTGGAGCGTTATGAATCAGTGAGTCGATTCAGCGGTTTGGAGCGTTATGAATCAGTGAGTCGATTCAGCAGTTTGGCGGTTTGACACGCGATCCGAATCATGATTCGGCTCATTGATTCATAACGCTTCGAAGCTTCATGATGCCGTGTTTTGAAATCGTCATCACTATATAAGTCGTTATTTAGGGTTTTTTTGCGCACAAAAACTATTCTCGCCGATTCATAAAGTTATTGTAGAGCCGCTGTAGTGAGATGGACTTTGTAACTTTAGTCTTTAGTGTCTTTTAAGGGTCTTGAGAGTGTAAAGTTGAGCCAATGGAGGCCTTTCAGAGCATCAGATTTACACTAAAATATCTTCATTTGTGTCTGAAGATGAACGGAGGTCTGACAAAGTCAAAGAGTCAAAGTCAAAGAGTTTTATTTGTCACGTACACAGTTACATACAAGTATACAGCTGGCAGTGAAATGTATTTGGTGTTGTGCGAGTCACACCGAGTCGCCATTTGCGGCGCCATCTTAAGTTGGACAGAAAATACAGCATAACATGAGGATAGGTAGGTAGGGGTGAGGAGATGAAAAAAAAAACAACCCCCAGACTATGCTCCTACGGGAGCACAGTTTGAGAACAGTAAAAAAACATCTCAGCAACATAAGCACACATTACGACATGAAACACGACTGGTGTCCAACCACATGAGGCTCAGTCATTAATGACAGAATTTACATTTTTGGGTGAACTAACCCTTTAAATAAACTTATGCTGATGATTTCCTCACCCTCATGTCATCCAAGATGTCCATGACTTTCTTTCTGCAGTCGAAAAGAAATGAAGGTTTTTGATGAAAACAGTCCAGGGTTTTTCTCCATATAATGGACTTCAATGGGCCCCAAACGGTTCAAATGACAGTTTCAGTGCAGCTTTAAACGACACCAGATGATGAATAAGGGTCTGATCTAGACAAACCATCAGTTTCTGAGAGAAACCCAGCAGTATTTATGCTATTATTTTACCTCTTATCCAGGGCCGTGCAGAGAGTTCTTCAGGGACAGGGGCTCAAATGTAAAAAAGGGGCAATATGTAAATATATATATATATATATATAGATACATACATATACATACATATATCCTTATGCTCATCAAGCCTGCATTTATTTAATCAAAAATACAGAAAAAACAGTAGCCTAATATTGTGAAATTACATTATTACATTATGTTCTTTTTAACTTTTTATTAATCAAAGAATCTTGAAAAGAGTATCACAGTTTCCATCATTGACATTAAATCCTCATATTAGAATGATTTCTGAATGATCATGTGACACTGAAGAGTGGAGCAATGATGCTGAAAATCCAGCTGTGATCACAGGAATAAATTATATTTTAAATTATTTTAAAATAGAAAACCATTATTTTAATAATATTTCACAATATTGCTGTTTTTTATCAAATAAATGCAGGCTTGATGAACATAAGAGACTTATAATGCTGCATAATATTCAAAAATGGTAAGTTAATATAATAAAGTAATTTAATGTAACCATTTCTCCAGCCTACACTTCACATACAGGCCTGTAGGAGCCGCTGGCACTTGGGTTTTGTTAACTTTGATAGTTTCATGAAATAGTAAACGGTGTATCAATATACAAAAATACAAGTGAATTTAACACTTACCATTAATGCGACTTTTGCTGCTGTGGTTTTGTGCAGGGATTTGTTTGTTAAAATCCATTTTGTCAGTGATGCAGTTAATAAAATGAGACAAACCACAGGAAATCGTTCCACAAACGTTAGTTTGTCTGTCCATGTCATTTTCAACCGATTTATGAATAAGAACAGAAAATTACCGCTTCACATCGCCCAATGGAATTTGAACTTGCTTTTCCAGATCACGATTGGTTGGTGTATATACATGACAAAAGGGCATTGGTGAATTGTGTAATACTTTAAAATATATAATATATAGATTTGTAATTAAATCAAGACATTAGCTCTGATTATGGATGAAAAAAAAAAATATTGGTTTATTTTTTCCCGTGAGGCCACACACTCTCTGAAAGGACCATATTTGACTCGAGAGCCGCTTCCGAACAGTGGAAAATCAGCTGTCAATCAAAACGCACGCAACCCATAGCAACGCGTTATGACAACGCCTCAACAGAAATTGTCCGACTTTTGAGCCGTTCGCTACTATTGTATACCAGAGGTGTCAAGTAACGAAGTACAAATACTTCGTTACCTTACTTAAGTAGAAATTTTGAGTATCTATACTTTACTGGAGTAATTATTTTTCAGCCTACTTTTTACTTCTACTCCTTACATTTTCAAGCAATTATCTGTACTTTCTACTCCTTACATTTTAAAAATAGCCTCGTTACTCCTATTCCATTTCGGCATGTTTTCATTCCGGCTTGTCATAAAATAAAAAAACTATCCAGATAAATCGCTCCATCCGGATAGAGTGAATATGATTGTGGTTGGATGAGAAGGATAAACACAAACCATTCCGACACCCTATTGGGTTGTAGGCGATCAATCACGCCTGCACCTGCACAAATCACACACCATGTTGCCAGATAGGGCGGGTTCTCGCCGACGAGCACGTACTTTCAGCCAATCAGCGATCAGCAGGCAGACGTGCTCAGCCTCATTCATGACTTTAGCCGGGTTTTTAGCGCGATGACTCGTAGCTGTATATTCCAGTGAATCAGTGATCGCTATGCCAGTGGCATAAATACACAGTAAGTTGTATCTACAGTAAAGAGTGGGAGAGTGACTCAACTCTCAAACGTAAATTACACCTGTGACTCGAAGACTCTTTATAAATATAACTGTGACTCCTGTCCATCATCATACACACACTTAGGACATCTGCAACTAGCAACCCCGACAGCTGCTGAAAGATGTTAAAATCAACGACTAATCCGTTTTGACTGTGCTAAATGTGCATGTGCCATGTACTTCACGAAAGACATACTGTAGTTTTGTCAAAGCAAAGTGCAACACAAGGGTAAGCGCATTGTTGTTATGTATTTGTTGACGGATTATTGTACAGTATAAATGAATTACGCATTTTGACATTGGTGTGTGCATTAACGTGTGAAATGCCTGTTAATTACATAGCTTTTTCCAATCTCTATATTGGGCACTTTTTGCACGTAAATCGGCTTCTTACTGTTGACATTGAAAATCTTGTGTTTTTCTAAGGGATTGCTGTTTTGACAGTTTCTACCTGGACATATAGTCATATTTGAACCGTTTTACTGGGATTTTTTTTTTTTAATCATCAATGTTATGCTTTAAGGAGATAAAATGGTAACTTACTTATCAACATTGATTGGTATGGCAATAAAATAATATCACATTATTTTGGCAGTTAAAGTTTTGGGGTTTTTTCTTGGAGTGACTAGTTGCCTATAAGTATTGTAAGAGGTGCAAACTTGATATCAATAACCAGGCATGTTATCAATAACCATTTTTAAAAAAAAAATATAAATGTACATTTGGTGAGGTTTTTGGGCTGGAAATTGTTGACCCAATCTGGCCACACTGATCACACATTCAAAAAATGGTTATTGATAACATGCCTCTGAATTTTGACTTTTTGCACCTTTACAATATTTATAGGCAACTAGTCATCAAATCTTCCACTCCATGAAACACGTTAATGCTCAGTAGTACACAATATGGTTCTTTAATGTATTTGCATTGTCCTAAAATGCGTTCATTTTCAATGGGAATATATGCGGCTGAAACGCGTAGCTAAGTGCATCTAAAAATGTTCAACATTAACTTTTTAATATAACATTATAGTCATTATGGCCTTCAGAAAAATGTTTTTTTGAGGAGGTGGGGTATGCACTGTGGCGCGGCCTAATCTTTTGTCCTTAAAGGGATACTTCACCCAAAAATGAAAATTCTGTCATCATTTACTCACCCTCAAGTTGTTCCAAACCTGTATGAGTTTTTGTTCTGAAGATATTTTGAAGAATGTTTGTAACCAAGCAGATAGAGCAACCATTGACTGCCATAGTAGGGGAAAATACTATGGCAGTCAATGGTTGCATATAATCTGCTTGTTACAAAAATTCTTCAATCTTCAGAACAAAGAAACTCATACAGGTTTGGAACAATTTGAGTAAATTATGACAGAATTTTCATTTTTGGGTGAACTACCCCTTTAATGGCATTTTTTCCCCTTACATTACTTTTACTTTTATACTTTAAGTAGTTTTGAAACCAGTTACTTTTACACTTTTACTTGAGTAAAAAGCTTGAGTTGATACTTCAACTTCTACAGAAGTCTTTTTAAACCCCAGTATCTATACTTCTACCTGAGTAATGAATGCGAATACTTTTGACACCTCTGTTGTATACATTGTCATGTTATAATAATCACATTTATTTAGTTTTATTGACCACGACATTATCATTGATATTTGTCTGAGAGGGGCACTTTTGATTCGATCAGAGGAACGTGATCATCTCTGAGCTCCGCCATAACTTCCGCCTAGTGAGGTCAAATGCGAGCGTGGTACTCTTGTACTGTGTAAAACAGCGCACCCTTCTCAGCCGCTCCAGCAACGGAGGCAACACGGGAAAACTATCGGTGAGGATTTTTGCCGATAACCGATTGTTCCACCCATAGGCGTAGCAAGCTTTTCAAATGGATGTGGTTTGTTTGTTAACAATAAAAACGATGAATACAATGACAGAAGGGTTCAAAAGGTATAACATACAAGATATATAATAGCCTATATATTATACATACCTCTGGTTTTTTTAACCACAGTGTTCGGTTGGGTTCTGATGGCTTGTCACATCAGTTTTTTGCTATTCTATTCTTAGACGACGGGAACAGAAAGAGGTTAAGTAGAAAAAAATGCTTACTTAAAAGACTTGAAAAACCTTACTTAAACTTAAATCTTTACTTAAAAAAACCCTTGTACACATTCCTGGTGTACTGTATAATATAAAATAAATATATATAAAAATTTACACTGGCAGCTCAGAGCTGTACAGCAGCATTTAAGTATGAAATTTAATGAATAAATGTAAAAATAAAACACTACATAGACTTCACTATAAAATAAATGTATTCTTATTAAAGCTACTGTATTAATGTTTTTCAGTCAAGAACAGAGCGTGCTTTTCTATGTCTTTTGTAGTTTTATTAACATTTAAGTCCCCATAGTAGGAAATAATATAGAAGTCATTGGCTACCATCAGCTGTCTGTGTTCAACAGGAGAAATGAATACAGGTTTGAACAACATTAGAGTAAATAATGACATAATTTTAGAGGTGAACTGTCCCTTTAAGGACGGCGTGTTCACTATAGGCTGCGCCGCTGTCAATTAAAGACCTGCACACATCTAATAAACACACACACACCGATTTTACTTTCACTTTAGACATAACCGACTGTGTTTATGTTAACCTTGTGTGTATTTGACAGTATTAGTGCAGTAAGACGACTACTTAGTCCAGTAATCACGTGTTTGACAGGCGTTTAGTGAGCGCACTCTGCGCGTTAAAACGGTGCATTAGCACGCGAATGAAACCGAAAAGGCTTTAAAACACATGCAAATAATGAACTTTGGTGATTGTGAATAACTCTAGTGTTCTGTGAGTATAACTCTCTGACTTTGGTGGATATTTCGCGCTGCGTTAAACAATCAGGAGCTTGCTCTAGTAGTGACTACAATGAGGAGAAAATCTGTATATTAATATCTGGTTCAGACAATATGATTATCACTGTGATAACATTAAATGACATGAAACACAACCCAGTCTCTTTTTGTTAAATGCAAGTTTATGTATGATCAATAATACAAAAGCATAAGTAATGTATAACAAGCTATACATGAAATAAAGCAAACAATGCAGTCAAACATTCAAAGTCAGTGCTAGTAGGCTAACGTTACAACTGCAACGTACAGTTATAGCCTAAAAATATAAAGTAATGAAACTTCTCTTTGCCCTCAGACTAAACGATTTGCCAGGGAACAAATTATAGATCCATGAGAGCAAAGATCGGCCGTTACAAGACGAATTATATCTGGAGCCGCCACAGAGACATCAGAGCCAGCGGCAGAAGAACTGGCTGAGGAAAGGCTGATCTCACCGGGTTAATGAGCGCCGCTGATCCACTGGAGCTCACAACTCCCAAAACACCACATCACATGTTCAAATAGACACTCTTTATATAAATAAACCACACATTTGAGCTTTAAACAACTACATTATCGACTGAAAAAGTCTTAAAACTACGTTTTGTCACACATTAACAGTAGATTTTTTTTTTAAAAAGACGTGTAAACACAGCCCATGTCAGACATTTCTCAACAAGACGAGCCGCTGGCAGAAGCTCCGCCCATGAGGAGAATCACGTCTGTTGTGCAGTGAATGTCACACGCGAATTCGCGCGAGTAAACTCAAAATGTACAAGCATCCACCTTTGCGCCAATCGCGTCCGGTGTGAACGCCACATTAAAACACCCACATCCCCCACGGGTGCGACGCCCCTGGTTCCGCCAATCAACTATCAGTGCCGATGAATCGGTCGACCTCTAGTCTCCACTGCTCTTGAGTCCAGTGGCGGTGCACTTTACCCCACTGCATCCCACGCTTTGGCGATGTAAGGCTTGGATGAGCGGCTCGGCCATGGAAACCCATTCCCTGAAGCTCTACACACTGTTTTTGAGCTCATCTGAAGGCCACAGGAGTTTGGAGGTCTGGAGCTCTTGACTCTGTGACCCTCAGCATGTGCTGACCCCGCTCTGTGACCCTCAGCATGCGCTGACCCCGCTCTGTGACCCTCAGCATGCGCTGACCCCGCTCTGTGACCCTCAGCATGCGCTGACCCCGCTCTGTGACCCTCAGCATGCGCTGACCCCGCTCTGTGACCCTCAGCATGCGCTGACCCCGCTCTGTGACCCTCAGCATGCGCTGACCCCGCTCTGTGACCCTCAGCATGCGCTGACCCCGCTCTGTGACCCTCAGCATGTGCTGACCCCGCTCTGTGACCCTCAGCATGCGCTGACCCCGCTCTGTGACCCTCAGCATGCGCTGACCCCGCTCTGTGACCCTCAGCATGTGCTGACCCCGCTCTGTGACCCTCAGCATGAGCTGACCCCGCTCTGTGACCCTCAGCATGCGCTGACCCCGCTCTGTGACCCTCAGCATGTGCTGACCCCGCTCTGTGACCCTCAGCATGTGCTGACCCCGCTCTGTGACCCTCAGCATGTGCTGACCCCGCTCTGTGACCCTCAGCATGAGCTGACCCCGCTCTGGGATTGAGTTGCTGTTGTTCCCAATTGCTTCCACTTTGTTATAATCCCACTAACAGTTGAGCGTGGAATATTGAGTATAATATTTGGCCTTATTGCACAGGTGTCCACCGATCACGGTTCTCTGAGCTCCTGAGAGGGCCCATTCTATCACTAATGTGTGTAGAAGCAAACACACACACACACACACACACACACACGCTCCTGAGAGGGCCCATTCTATCACTAATGTGTGTAGAAGCAAACACACACACACACACACACACACACACGCTCCTGAGAGCGGCCCATTCTCTCACTAATGTGTGTAGAAGCAAACACACACACACACACACACACACACACGCTCCTGAGAGCGGCCCATTCTCTCACTAATGTGTGTAGAAGCAAACACACACACACACACACACACACACGCTCCTGAGAGCGGCCCATTCTCTCACTAATGTGTGTTGAAGCGAACACACACACACACACACACACACACACGCTCCTGAGAGCGGCCCATTCTCTCACTAATGTGTGTTGAAGCGAACACACACACACACACACACACACACACACGCTCCTGAGAGCGGCCCATTCTCTCACTAATGTGTGTAGAAGATTTACACACCTGTGGCCATTTGCATAATCAACTAATTAAGTCTTACCTGTTGGGCAGTCTGATCAAATAATGAGTCAGATGCTAAGATGTGTGTGTGATATCATGCCTCCTCCATCCATGGCACTAGAAACTGGAAGAGCAAGTTGAGAGCATTGCATTGTGGGATAGAGTAGTGTGCTCTGCATTTACAATCATGCATTTGTCTACAGATTCATGCATTCTCTGGGAATTAGCACACACAATGTAGCCGCAGAGAACCCTGGGATATACTGAACTAATGCAAACACAGCAGAACACACTCGCCTGTTATCCAGACATAACTCGACACTGAGCCATGGCTTCATGAAGCAGTGTGTGTTACATAAGAGCATTTCTCTCTCTCTCTCTCTCTCTCTCTCTCTCTCTCTCTCTCTCTCTCTCTCTCTCTCTCTCTCTCTCTCTCTCTCTCTCTCTCTCTCTCTCTCTCTCTCTCTCTCTCTGTCTCTCTCTCTCTCTCTCTCTCTCTCTCTCTCTCTCTCTCTCTCTCTCTCTCTCTCTCTCTCTCTCTCTCTCTCTCTCTCTCTCTCTCTCTCTCTCTCTCTCTCTCTCTCTCTCTCTCGGCTCCTTTGTTTCCCGTGTGAGAACCTCAGGAGACTCTAATGGAAACCAGCTGTTGGGCCGATCACATCTACAGACATCCTGCGCTCTCATTGGCTGTGGCTGAGCTGGCTGCTCTCTGATTGGCCGGTTCCACTCTCTGTGATTGGTCTCTGTCTTTATGCAAATGGCGCTGAGTGTTTGCACAGGGAGGAAGGGTCAGTTTTAGTGCAGGACGCTGCAAATCACACTTGCTTTAGTGCTTTCTTTAAAAGACTCGATAAAAACAGCGAAGGTGAGACTTTTGAGACACAGGAAAAGCTTTCTTCACTTTATCGGACTAGCAAAGGTTTATCTTTTTCATATTTATAGTAAAGGTTTGAGGTTAATGCAGCTTGCAACACAGAAATAAATTACACTTGAGGATATATTCGCATAGAAAACAGCTGATTTAAATTACAATCATATTTCATAATTAATTTTTCATCAAATAAATGTGACTGAAGACTGGAGTAATGAGGCTCAAAAAACTCAGGAATAAATTACATTTGACTATATATTGACAGAAAATAGTTATAAATTATAATAATATTTCATAATTTTTACTGTATTTTTGATCAAATAAATGTGACTGAAGACTGGAGTAATGATGATAAATTCAGCTTTGATCAAAGGAATAAATCACACTTTACTGTATATTCACATAGAGAACAGATGATCTACACTGGAGGAATATTTCATAATTTTACTGTACTTTTCATCAAATATATGCAGCTTTGGTGAGCTTTTTTGAACTGTAGTGTGTATTTTATGACTTAAAATATGACATTAAATATGAATGCTCCCATAAAAAAGTTAAAAGACGGGCAGGTGCTAAAAAATGGCAAAATAAAAAGCCCCACATTATTGACGATGCTGTTTAATCACAGTCAGAATCATAAACACACAATAATCCATGTGCTGGACCTCAGACAGGAGAGCAGAGGATGCTGGGAGACC
>NC_137105.1:2545895-2550895 GCF_949357685.1 Gobio gobio
GCTCTGACATCATTTCATTTTCATTTCCCATCAACCTCAGTGTCACCAGCTGCCCGTCAGCAAGAGAGTGACGCAAACACACCTGATATCCGGAAAGAGGCGAAGAAAAGGAGAATAAGACACACTCTTGACTTCAAATATAATTATGCTTTTATCCAAAGCGACTCCCAGCTGAGGAGGACAGGAAGTGATCCGTCATGAAGAGGCCAAAGAGTGCCTGAGATGCTACAGCTAGAGTTTTCATGCAATATAAAACACATCACATTACAGTTTTTCTCAAAGACACAATTCTTGAAAGCTGCTCTCGTTTTCTCTAAACTGTGAACACAAAACCCCATTTTCAAGCTACATTCACAAAACCTCAGACTCTTCTTGCAAGACCAAACTTTCACCTCGAAACAGTTCAATCTGTGCTCAAAACTGAACTATGTCGTCAAATCGTGCCCCGAGTCAATCAAAATTAAAGGGTTAGTTCACCCAAAAATGATAATTCTGTCATTAATTCCTCACCCTCATGTGGTTGGACACCCGTCAGACCTCCGTTCATCTTCAGACACAAATGAAGATATTTTAGTGTAAAGCTGATGCTGAGAAAGGCTTCAGATAGGCCTCCATTGGCATTCAGTACATTTACACTCACAAGACCCATAAAAGGCACTAAAAACGCCGTTACAAAGTCCATAACGTCACTATATAACGTCAAAAAAAAGGTAATGACCTGTTCTCTTCTCTAAATCTTGGGATTATGATGGACACTACTGATGTTTGGTTGTATCCTTTCTCCAGCCTTCCTCATGCTCATACCATGGTCAATCACAGGAGCTCTGATTTCATCAGATATTACTGTTCTTTGTCTTCGCTGACCGAACTCTTCCTCCGACATCACGCAATTGGCAAAACGGTTCATTTCAAGCTCAAATTCACACATTGTAAACTTAACTCTGAGTTACAGAAACGCATTATTTTATGTGTCCGGTCTGCCTTTATACAATAGACGGTATATTTTATTTATCATAGATTGTGTGTCTTTTGAAGAATCTCTACATTTGTTTTGTTAGGTTTATTAAATAAATAATTGTAAATGTCCTGATGTTCATCTGCACCATTTTTTGTGAAGTTCAGACATTGCAGTAACAATATACCGGTCGATTAGTGATTATGGGCCACATTCATAACACATGAATCTGCCAAGCAATGTGATCAATCGAAATTCTTAGATTTAACTAATAAATAATGGAAAAAAAGATACATTTTATCAGGATCTCATCAGACCAACGGCTTTGGATAAACAAGATTTACAAGAAAATACTATTTCAGTCTTTCAGACTTGAGGATTTCCCGTCTAATTCAATGCATCACTTTTAGATGATTTGGTGCGTTGGTTCCCATTGAAGGCCATTATGTGCAGAAAAAACATTTCTTTTCCACTGAAGAAAGAAAGATCTTGGATGAGATGGGGGGAGGAAATCATCAAGAAATGTTCATTTCGAAGCAAACCCTTTAAAATGCATAAATCATACATGCAAACTCCACGAGAAAACACACAAGACAAAGATCGATCTGTTCCTTCAGTTCCACTCACCTCCAGATATGCAGATGTCAGTCACTGAATGTGTGTGTGTGTGTGTGTGTGTGTCAGTGTCTCTTCAGGACATCACGATGAGGAAGGCGTTCCGCAGCTCCACCATCCAGGACCAGCAGCTGTTTGAGCGCCAGTCTCTTCCTGTCCCGATGCAGGAGACGTACGAGCTGTGTGAGCAACCTCCACCGCTGAACATCCTCTCGCCCTACAGGTCAGAACACAGAGAAGACACATCTGCCACACTCTGGACAACAGCCCTTCATATTAACAATATTGTGCTCTTTTGTCCTTAAAAAAAATGTTTAAGTACGTTTTAGAAGAAAATATTATCTTGTGTTATAGCGCCCCCTATCGCTGTAAACTATTGAGATTTGGCATGTTTGCTCAGACTGTCCTGATGTTCATCTGCACCATTTTTTGTGAAGTTCAGACATTGCAGTAACAATATTCAGGTCAATTAGTGATTATGGGCCACAATCATAACACATCAAGCGACGAGATCAATCAAAATTCTTATATTTTACTCATAAATAATGGGAAAAAAAGACACATTTTATCAGGATCTCATCAGACCAACGGCCTTTAGATAAACAAGATTTACAAGAAAATATTATTTCAGTTTTTCAGGGCCCGTATTCATAAAGTTTCTAAGAGTCCTCTCAGAAAACTCATAATTTAGCTTAAACACTTTTACGTACGAGTCTTAGCTTAAGAGCTATTCGGGACCGATCTGAGAGCAACTCTGAGCAAGGAGAATACAGAAAGCTTTATCTCAGTGAAGAGGCGGGGCTAACCCTGTTGCTACGCATGACACCGTCTTCTGAAGACTGCGATTGGTTGGTTGTCCAAAAAAGGGGAAAAAAGTAGCGCTTTTAAGTATAGGGTCTATTCTAAGCACTTCACTTTGAAATTACAAGCGCAAATTGTCCTATTTTACCGTTCTCTCTCTCTCACTCACACACACACATTATATATATGTACACTGAAAAAAATTATTATGGCCCGATTAAATTAAGCATAATTTATTTGTGCTCGTTTAAATAATTTAAATTTAGTTTTTTTTATTTTAATTTTAAAAAAATGAATTGGTTTTATGGGAATTGCATGTGTTTTTGTTTAAATTGAGATCAAATAATTTGATTGTGACCACTTACAATAAAAAAATTTAGTAAATTAAAAAAAAAAAAAATTCAGTGTATATAAATCCTTTTATTATTTACCATGCTGTTAATTTCCTATAAGGTATTTGATTGGCTTAGAATCATAAACATTGCTCCACTCTTTCCAGTTCCACTGATTGCTGGCATGTCTATTTAATTGGTGGTTTGAAAGTTGGGTTTAATGCAACAAACACGATCTAATCTATAGCGTCTTAAGTCTCTGTCCTCCATCGTCTGCAACACATTTCTTCTCCCTCTTCGTCTTTCTGCCATTTTCTCTAAAGAAACTCTTCAGCCTCTTCAAAGTCCTCGTCTGTGCTCCTGACAAATCTGACCTTAAGACCTCTTTTAAGGGTTAAGATGCTTTCTGAATTACTTTTTTCTTTACTACGATTTTTGAGTTAATTTTAAGAGTAAACGCCCACATTTCTAAGAATTTTCTTAGAATTTTGTCACTAGGAGCTGCTCTTTGCATTAAGAATCTTTATGAATACGGGCCGAGACTTTTAGTTGATATTTACAATGCAGTTAAATATTATCTTGTGTTATAGCGCCACCTATCGCTGTAAACTAATGAGATTTGGCATGTTTGCTCAGACTGTCCTGATGTTCATCTGCAGCATTTTTTGTGAAGTTCAGACATTGCATTAACAATATACAGGTCAATTAGTGATTATGGGCCACAATCATAACACATCAAGCGATGAGATCAATCAAAATTCTTATATTTTAACATTTACATTTATGCATTTGGCAGACGCTTTTATCCAAAGCGACTTACATTGCATTCATGGCACACAATTTACATTTTGTCAGTTCTTGCTTTCCCTGGGAATCGAACCCACGACCTTAGCGTTGCTAGCGCCACGCTCTACTGTTTGAGCTACAGGAAAGCTTTTAATCATAAATAATGGAAAAAAAGACACATTTTTATCAGGATCTCATCAGACCAACGGCCTTTAGATAAACAAGATTTACAAGAAAATATTATTTTAGTTTTTCAGACTTTTAGTTGATACTTATATAATGCAGTCAAATATTATCTTGTGTTATAGCGCCACCTATCGCTGTAAACTAATGAGATTTGGCATGTTTGCTCAGACTGTGACAAAATGACAATGACAAAAAATGACACAAAACAAATAAATGAGACATAATATGTTATATTAAACAATATGTGAATATATAATACAAAAATATTATTAAATAATCAAATAAAATATTTTGGAAGTGTTCAGTATTTATTCCAATATTTATGTATTTGCTCTGAAATGATTTAAAAGCCACATTTAATAAACAATTTCAGCAAAAATGTGTCAAGCAAGAATTTAAATAAAATAATAATAATAATAAAATAAAGGACAACTTTATGTTGTATGTTTAATTCAGTGATCATCATGAAAAAATAATATTATATAATATAAATATAAATAATGTACATAATTATTTCTGTTGGAAGATTAAATCAGCGTATATGTTGAATTATAATCATGGAAAAATATTATATGATACATTCATATTTCTATGTTGTATGTTTAAATCAACGAGTGATGTCCAATTACCATCATAAAAATATTATATAATAATATCACACATAATTATTTCTGTTGTATGTTTAAATCAACGAGTGATGTCCAGTTATCATCATAAAAATATTATATCATAATATCATACATAATTATTTCTATTTTGTATGTTTAAATCAACGAGATGTCCAATTACCATCATAAAAATATTATATAATAATATCACACATAATTATTTCTATTTTGTATGTTTAAATCAACGAGATGTCCAATTACCATCATAAAAATATTATATCATAATATCACACATAATTATTTCTGTTGTATGTTTAAATCAATGAGTGATGTCCAATTACCATCATAAAAATATTATATCATAATATCATACATAATTATTATGTTTAAATAAGCGAGTGGTGTCCAGTTATATATATATATAATAAAGCAAATATTTTTATTTCAATTAAATTTTGTATAAAAATGGCGACCGTCCAATCAATATTGAGTCAAAGATATTAAAGTTGTCTGATTGTACAATATTATATTATATAATATGATATTATGATTAATACGGTTTCATTTGTTACATTGAAAATGGAAGGGGAAGTGCATTGCATTGTGGGATACGCACTCTATTAGTATTCTCTTTACTGCACATTTCTGCAAATGCGGTATGTGTATTCATACACACTGTGTGTACTGCACACTACCTTCACTCAATAGTAGGTAGTG
>NC_137105.1:2565895-2568833 GCF_949357685.1 Gobio gobio
ATTTTATTATTGTTGCATTGTTGTATAAATGCACGCTATGCCATGGTGGTTTAAGCCAGTCAGTGATGCTCCATACGACCACCTTCAACTCATTTAAATACTTAAAATTTACAAAGCTTTTTATAAAGCTGCTGTCGCTTTAAGGCAGAATGCACAAATCCTACACAATGATACACATCCGATATTCCCCAACTGTTCACGTTCACTTAAGACATAATCAACTTTGTTTACGTGAATACTTTCCAAAATGAAAATTTTGACATTTTGTGTGTTTTGGTCTGTTTAAGTGTGAAAAAAACACAAAAGAAAGCTCTATTCAGTCCTCGAGCTCTGGCATCTCAGAGGCACAAAAAACAGACTGAACAGACACACACACACACACACACACACACACACACTCTGAACTGAGCTCGTTCATCAAGCTTTCTCAGATTCATCCATACGTCTACGCTTCTCTTTCTCCCAGACATTTACATTTTGCACAAAAAAAAATGTTTAAAGAAGAAAAAAAATCATCCACTGACTTGCAAAGCTGCTACAGAAACGACTTTTGACTTCGAGGACCTTGATAGAAATGTAGTGGAGTAAAAAGTACGATATTCGTCTTTCAAATGTAGTGAAGTTAAAGTAAAAGTTTCCCTAAAAAATATTACTTCAGTAAAGTACAGATACTCAAAAAGTGTACTTAAGTACAGAACTCAAGTAAATGTGCTTAGTTACTGTCCACCTCTGCGAATAACAGTAAAATGCTGCAAATATTTTTTCTTACACTTGAAAGGCAATTTACACCTTTACAAAACGTATCTTGCGCATACAAATGTAATTTACGCTTGCAATCTTATGTACACTTTCACAAATCTTACACTGCACTTGCGATTCTTTAAGGCATCAATTTACCTTCATAACTCAGTCCTGGAATTGGGGCTTGTGTGTGTGTGGAGACTCATAAACAAACACAGTGTCAGTAAAGTATAAATCAGTAACGCAGTCGAGGAGCAGCAGTGAAACTCCATCGCTCCCTCAACACTAGTGTGCTCCTCACTGTGCTCCCTATATAGCAAACCCCGTTCATCTCCTCCATAGGGGAATGGATTCTTAGCGATGACCTTTGACACTGTGAGGATGTTATTCGCTAATCCGTCATCCCGCATTATTTAAATCATTGTATTCCTAATGAAAGACTACATTACCCATGATTCCACAGATAAATCTCCACCAATCAGAGAATCGAAACAAGCAAAGCTCACCACAATAACTCTTTAGCTCCGCCCACTGCCATGAACCACTGATAATTATGTCATTGAGTCGGTCTCTTTATACTTTTAAACTTCTTATATAATTCGCAAAGCATCATGGGATTGTAGTCACAATGCAAAACAAGACATAAATACATATTTAAATGTTATTAATGTGTGTTCCAGCTCCAGCTCAGGTTTCTCCGACAGCGTCACGCAGTCTCCGGCTCGCACGCCTGTCTTCCTCAACTCGAACGCCCCGCCCCCAGCCCCGCCCCCTCTACCCCCTCCCCCTCCTCCTCTGCCAGCCAGCCAATCAGGTTCAAGGATGCGAGGTTCAGGCCCACCTCCAATCCCTCCCTTGCCTTCCCAGCAGCCCCCGGCCATCCCCCCTCCCCCCGCCCCACTCCAGATCGCCCCTGGCGTCCTTCACCCCGCCCCTCCTCCGGTGGCTCCGCCCCTTCACTCATCTCCCGCCCGCGGACAGCAGGACAAGGCTCCGCCCACAGCCGGCGATGGAATGGTTCTGCCGCCGCCTCCCCCTCCCCTCCTTTGCCCCTCCCAGGAAACAGAAGCTCCTCCCCCTGCACATCCTCAGGCCCGCCCTCTATGCCCTCCTTCCCATCGGGCGCGGTTTCGTCGCCGCCCACTCACTCGGGTCACGATGGCAAGCGCCATCCCTCCAACCTGCCGCCAATCAGCGACGCCCGCAGCGTTCTATTGGAGGCCATCCGTAAAGGTAGGCGGAGCTACACATCCATTCACTGCATATATTATATTTGTAGATATTTTTATATTTTTGTGATAACCTGCAGTCAGAAGGTTTTATTCTATATATATATATATTTTTTTTATGTGGCAATTTAAAAGCAAGACAAACAATGATAGCGAATAAACAAAAAATCCTAAATAATAAAATTAATAAATGCATCGAATTAAAAATATATAATACAAATTATTAATGCAATAAAAAAAGCAATCAATAAATCAATATAATTCAAACATACAATAATTAAAACTATTAAAATAATAAATAAATTAGGATCATTAAAAAATATATAATTAATAAAAATATGAATGCAATAAATGCATTTAATAAATACATTTTAATATATATTAAAAAATAAATGCAGTGAATAAATGTATATCATAAATATATAATTTACTAAATTATAAATATAATAAATAAAATAAGTAAATTATAAACATTTTAAAATATCAAAATAATAAATTAGTATAATTAAATATAATAATAATAATAATAAATATTCATGCAATAAATGCAATTAAATGTTTTAAATATATAATTAAAAAATATAAAAGCAATAAATAAATGCAATTAATTTAATTAAAATATAATGAGTAAAATTGTAAATATAATAAATAAATAAATGAGTAAAGTAATATGTAATTTAAAAATATCTGAAATTATGAATGCAATAACAATGATAGTGAATAAACAAAAACCCTTATTTAGTATAATTAAAAACATATAATTAATACAAAATATTTATGCAATAAATGCAATTAAATGTTTCAAATATATAACTAAAACATATAAAAGCAATAAATAAATGCAATTAATTAATTAATTTCATTAAAATATAATAAGTAAAATTGTAAATATAATAAATAAATAAATTAGTAAAGTAATATATAATTTAAAAATATCTGAAATTATGAATGCAATAACAATGATAGTG
>NC_137105.1:2576533-2596533 GCF_949357685.1 Gobio gobio
GGTATGATATGGTGTATATTAGGTATGATATGGTGTATGTTAGGTATGATATGGTGTATGTTAGGTATGATATGGTGTATGTTAGGTATGATATGGTGTATGTTAGGTATGATATGGTGTATGTTAGGTATGATATGGTGTATGTTAGGTATGATATGGTGTATGTTAGGTATGATATGATGTATGTTAGGTATGATATGGTGTATGTTAGGTATGATATGGTGTATGTTAGGTATGATATAGTGTATGTTAGGTATGATATGGTGTATGTTAGGTATGATATGGTGTATGATAGGTGTGATATGGTGTATGTTAGGTATGATATGGTGTATGTTAGGTATGATATGGTGTATGTTAGGTATGATATGGTGTATGTTAGGTATGATATGGTGTATGTTAGGTATGATATGATGTATGTTAGGTATGATATGGTGTATGTTAGGTATGATATGGTGTATATTAGGTCTGATATGGTGTATGTTAGGTAAGATATGGTGTATGTTAGGTATGATATAGTGTATGTTAGGTATGATATGGTGTATGTTAGGTATGATATGGTGTATGTTAGGTATGATATGGTGTATGATAGGTATGATATGGTGTATGTTAGGTATGATATGGTGTATGTTAGGTATGATATGGTGTATGATAGGTATGATTTGATGTATGTTAGGTATGATATGGTGTATGTTAGGTATGATATGGTGTATGTTAGGTATGATATGGTGTATGTTAGGTATGATATGGTGTATGTTAGGTATGATATGGTGTATGTTAGGTATGATATAGTGTATGTTAGGTATGATATGGTGTATGTTAGGTATGATATAGTGTATGTTAGGTATGATATGGTGTATGTTAGGTGTGATATGGTGTATGTTAGGTATGATATGGTGTATGTTAGGTATGATATGGTGTATGTTAGGTATGATATGGTGTATGATAGGTATGATTTGATGTATGTTAGGTATGATATGGTGTATGTTAGGTATGATATGGTGTATGTTAGGTATGATATGGTGTATGTTAGGTATATGTTAGGTATGATATGGTGTATGTTAGGTATGATATGGTGTATGTTAGGTATGATATGGTGTATGTTAGGTATGATATGGTGTATGTTAGGTATGATATGGTGTATGATAGGTATGATTTGATGTATGTTAGGTATGATATGGTGTATGTTAGGTATGATATGGTGTATGTTAGGTATGATATGGTGTATGTTAGGTATGATATGGTGTATGATAGGTATGATATGGTGTATGATAGGTATGATATGATGTATGTTAAGTATGATATGGTGTATGTTAGGTATGATTTGATGTATGTTAGGTATGATATGGTGTATGTTAGGTATGATATGGTGTATGATAGGTGTGATATGGTGTATGTTAGGTATGATATGGTGTATGTTAGGTATGATATGGTGTATGATAGGTATGATTTGATGTATGTTAGGTATGATATGGTGTATGTTAGGTATGATATGGTGTATGTTAGGTATGATATGGTGTATATTAGGTATGATATGGTGTATGTTAGGTATGATATGGTGTATGTTAGGTATGATATAGTGTATGTTAGGTATGATATGGTGTATGTTAGGTATGATATGGTGTATGTTAGGTATGATATGGTGTATGTTAGGTATGATATGGTGTATGTTAGGTATGATATGATGTATGTTAGGTATGATATGGTGTATGTTAGGTATGATATGGTGTATATTAGGTATGATATGGTGTATGTTAGGTATGATATGGTGTATGTTAGGTATGATATAGTGTATGTTAGGTATGATATGGTGTATGTTAGGTATGATATGGTGTATGATAGGTGTGATATGGTGTATGTTAGGTATGATATGGTGTATGTTAGGTATGATATGGTGTATGTTAGGTATGATATGGTGTATGTTAGGTATGATATGGTGTATGTTAGGTATGATATAGTGTATGTTAGGTATGATATGGTGTATGTTAGGTATGATATGGTGTATGTTAGGTATGATATGGTGTATGTTAGGTATGATATGGTGTATGTTAGGTATGATATGATGTATGTTAGGTATGATATGGTGTATGTTAGGTATGATATGGTGTATATTAGGTATGATATGGTGTATGTTAGGTATGATATGGTGTATGTTAGGTATGATATAGTGTATGTTAGGTATGATATGGTGTATGTTAGGTATGATATGGTGTATGTTAGGTATGATATGGTGTATGATAGGTGTGATATGGTGTATGTTAGGTATGATATGGTGTATGTTAGGTATGATATGGTGTATGATAGGTATGATTTGATGTATGTTAGGTATGATATGGTGTATGTTAGGTATGATATGGTGTATGTTAGGTATGATATGGTGTATGTTAGGTATGATATGGTGTATGTTAGGTATGATATGGTGTATGTTAGGTATGATATGGTGTATGTTAGGTATGATATGGTGTATGTTAGGTATGATATGGTGTATGTTAGGTATGATATGGTGTATGTTAGGTATGATATGGTGTATGTTAGGTATGATATGGTGTATGTTAGGTATGATATGGTGTATGTTAGGTATGATATGGTGTATGTTAGGTATGATATGGTGTATGATAGGTATGATTTGATGTATGTTAGGTATGATATGGTGTATGTTAGGTATGATATGGTGTATGTTAGGTATGATATGGTGTATGATAGGTATGATATGGTGTATGTTAGGTATGATATGGTGTATGTTAGGTATGATATGGTGTATGTTAGGTATGATATGGTGTATATTAGGTATGATATGGTGTATGTTAGGTATGATATAGTGTATGTTAGGTATGATATGGTGTATGTTAGGTATGATATGGTGTATGTTAGGTATGATATGGTGTATGATAGGTGTGATATGGTGTATGTTAGGTATGATATGGTGTATGTTAGGTATGATATGGTGTATGATAGGTATGATTTGATGTATGTTAGGTATGATATGGTGTATGTTAGGTATGATATGGTGTATGTTAGGTATGATATGGTGTATGTTAGGTATGATATGGTGTATGTTAGGTATGATATGGTGTATGTTAGGTATGATATGGTGTATGTTAGGTATGATATGGTGTATATTAGGTATGATATGGTGTATGTTAGGTATGATTTGATGTATGTTAGGTATGATATGGTGTATGTTAGGTATGATATGTTGTATGATATGGTGTATATTAGGTATGATATGGTGTATGATAGGTATGATTTGATGTATGTTAGGTATGATTTGATGTATGTTAGGTATGATATGGTGTATGTTAGGTATGATTTGATGTATGTTAGGTATGATATGGTGTATGTTAGGTATGATATGGTGTATGATAGGTATGATATGGTGTATGATAGGTATGATATGGTGTATGATAGGTATGATTTGATGTATGTTAGGTATGATATGGTGTATGTTAGGTATGATATGGTGTATGATAGGTATGATATGGTGTATGATAGGTATGATATGGTGTATGATAGGTATGATTTGATGTATGTTAGGTATGATATGATGTATAATAGGTATGATATGGTGTATGATATGGTGTATGATAGGTATGATATGGTGTGTGTTAGGTATGATATGGTGTGTGTTAGGTATGATATGGTGTATGTTAGGTATGATATGATGTATGATATGGTGTATGTTAGGTATGATATGGTGTATGTTAGGTATGATATGGTGTATGATAGGTATGATTTGATGTATGTTAGGTATGATTTGATGTATGATAGGTATGATATGGTGTATGATAGGTATGATTTGATGTATGTTAGGTATGATATGGTGTATGATAGGTATGATATGGTGTATGATAGGTATGATTTGATGTATGTTAGGTATGATTTGATGTATGATAGGTATGATATGGTGTATGATAGGTATGATTTGATGTATGTTAGGTATGATATGGTGTATGATAGGTATGATATGGTGTATGATAGGTATGATTTGATGTATGTTAGGTATGATTTGATGTATGTTAGGTGTGATATGATGTATGATAGGTATGATTTGATGTATGTTAGGTATGATTTGATGTATGATAGGTATGATATGGTGTATGATAGGTATGATATGGTGTATGTTAGGTATGATATGATGTATGATAGGTATGATATGATGTATGATAGGTATGATTTGATGTATGATAGGTATGATATGGTGTATGATAGGTATGATATGGTGTATGATAGGTATGATATGGTGTATGATAGGTATGATATGATGTATGATAGGTATGATTTGATGTATGTTAGGTGTGATATGGTGTATGATAGGTATGATATGGTGTATGATAGGTATGATATGGTGTATGATAGGTATGATTTGATGTATGATAGGTATGATATGGTGTATGATAGGTATGATATGGTGTATGATAGGTATGATATGGTGTATGATAGGTATGATATGATGTATGATAGGTATGATTTGATGTATGTTAGGTGTGATATGGTGTATGTTAGGTATGATATGGTGTATGATAGGTATGATATGATGTATGATAGGTATGATTTGATGTGTTAGGTGTGATATGGTGTATGATAGGTATGATATGATGTATGTTAGATATGATATGATGTATGTTAGGTGTGATATGGTGTATGATAGGACCCTGAGTGCGCCTTAAGTGCTGCCGTTTTTGCTGTTTAATAATCATTTGAAACTGGCAGCTCCAGTAGCAATGAAAAGATTCATCTTGTACACTGTCATAGAAAATGCATTACCCTTCATTAAACAATTTAATAATCAATTAAAAAGGAATTTATACTTGTATGATATTACACTGTACCCACATTGGACCAGTGGAGCTGTAGGCGCCATCTTCTGGTCAGGCATGGTAATTAATTCAGCATGACCCTCACAGTGCATTATGAGTATTCTCTAGCTGATGAGTTCACTCATTATTGCGGTGCATTGTGGGATTGAATGAGTACCACTAACCAACCCTTGCCACTAACTGACCTCTGCCACTAACTAACCTTCCACTAACTGACCTATGCCACTAACTGACCTCTGCCACTAACTAACCCCTTCCACTAACTAACCTTCCACTAACTAACCTTCCACTAACTGACCTATGCCACTAACTGACCTCTGCCACTAACTAACCCCTTCCACTAACTAACCTTCCACTAACTGACCTCTGCCACTAACTAACCCCTTCCACTAACTAACCTTCCACTAACTGACCTCTGCCACTAACTAACCCCTGCCACTAACTGACCTCTGCCACTAACCAACCCCTGCCACTAAATGACCTCTGCCACTAACTGACCCCTGCCACTAACTGACCTCATGCCACTAACTGACCTCTGCCACTAACTAACCTCTGCCACTAACTAACCCCTTCCACTAACTAACCTTCCACTAACTAACATCCGCCACTAACTGACCCCTGCCACTAATTGACCTCTGCCACTAACCTTCCACTAACTGACCCCCTGCCACTAACTGACCCCCTGCCACTAATTGACCTCTGCCACTAACCTTCCACTAACTGACCTCTGCCACTAACTGACCTCTGCCACTAACTAACCCCTGCCACTAACTGACCTCTGCCACTAACTAACCTTCCACTAACTGACCTCTGCCACTAACTGACCTCTGCCACTAACAAACCCCTTACACTAACTAACCCCTGCCACTTACTAACCCCTGCCACTAACTAACCCCTGCCACTAACTAACCCCTGCCACTAACTAACCCCTGCCACTAACTGACCTCTGCCACTAACTAACCTTCCACTAACTGACCTCTGCAACTAACTAACCCCTTCCACTAACTATCCTTCCACTAACTAACCTCTGCCACTAACTACCCCTGCCACTAACTGACCTCTGCCACTAACTTTCCACTAACTGACCCCTGCCACTAACTGACCCCCTGCCACTTACTAACCCCTGCCACTAACTAACCCCTGTCACTAACTAACCCCTGCCACTAACTAACCCCTGCCACTAACTGACCTCTGCCACTAACTAACCTTCCACTAACTGACCTCTGCAACTAACTAACCCCTTCCACTAACTATCCTTCCACTAACTAACCTCCGCCACTAACTACCCCTGCCACTAACTGACCTCTGCCACTAACTTTCCACTAACTGACCCCTGCCACTAACTGACCCCCTGCCACTAACTGACCCCCTGCCACTAACTGACCTCTGCCACTAACTGACCCCTGCCACTAACTGACCTCTGCCACTAACTAACCCCTTCCACTAACTTACCCCTGCCACTTACTAACCCCTGCCACTAACTAACCCCTGCCACTAACTAACCCCTGCCACTTACTAACCCCTGCCACTAACTGACCCCTGCCACTTACTGACTCCTGCCACTAACTAACCCCTGCCACTAACTAACCCCTGCCACTAACTAACCCCCTGCCACTAACTAACCCCCTGCCACTAACTAACCCCTGCCACTAACTGACCTCTGCCACTAACTAACCTTCCACTAACTAACCCCTGCCACTAACTAACCCACTGCCACTAACTAACCCCTGCCACTAACTAACCTTCCACTAACTAACCCCTGCCACTAACTAACCCCTGCCACTAACTGACCTCTGCCACTAACTGACCTCTGCCACTAACTAACCTTCCACTAACTGACCCCTGCCACTAACTGACCCCTGCCACTAACTAACCTCTGCCACTAACTAACCTCTGCCACTAACTAACCCCTGCCACTAACTAACCTCTGCCACTAACTGACCCCTGCCACTAACTAACCTCTGCCACTAACTGACCCCTGCCACTAACTAACCTCTGCCACTAACTGACCCCTGCCACTAACTGACCCCTGCCACTAACTGACCTCTGCCACTAACTAACCTCTGCCACTAACTAACCTCTGCCACTAACTAACCTCTGCCACTAACTAACATCCGCCACTAACTAACATCCGCCACTAACTAACCCCTGCCACTAATTGACTTCTGCCACTAACTGACCCCCTGCCACTAATTGACCTCTGCCACAAACCTTCCACTAACTGACCTCTGCCACAAACTGACCTCTGCCACTAACTAACCCCTGCCACTAACTGACCTCTGCCACTAACTAACCTTCCACTAACTGACCTCTGCCACTAACTGACCTCTGCCACTAACAAACCCCTTACACTAACTAACCCCTGCCACTTACTAACCCCTGCCACTAACTAACCCCTGCCACTAACTAACCCCTGCCACTAACTAACCCCTGCCACTAACTGACCTCTGCCACTAACTAACCTTCCACTAACTGACCTCTGCAACTAACTAACCCCTTCCACTAACTATCCTTCCACTAACTAACCTCCGCCACTAACTACCCCTGCCACTAACTGACCTCTGCCACTAACTTTCCACTAACTGACCCCTGCCACTAACTGACCCCCTGCCACTAACTGACCCCCTGCCACTAACTGACCTCTGCCACTAACTGACCCCTGCCACTAACTGACCTCTGCCACTAACTAACCCCTTCCACTAACTTACCCCTGCCACTTACTAACCCCTGCCACTAACTAACCCCTGCCACTAACTAACCCCTGCCACTTACTAACCCCTGCCACTAACTGACCCCTGCCACTTACTAACTCCTGCCACTAACTAACCCCTGCCACTAACTAACCCCTGCCACTAACTAACCCCCTGCCACTAACTAACCCCCTGCCACTAACTAACCCCCTGCCACTAACTAACCCCCTGCCACTAACTAACCCCTGCCACTAACTGACCTCTGCCACTAACTAACCTTCCACTAACTAACCCCTGCCACTAACTAACCCACTGCCACTAACTAACCCCTGCCACTAACTAACCTTCCACTAACTAACCCCTGCCACTAACTAACCCCTGCCACTAACTGACCTCTGCCACTAACTGACCTCTGCCACTAACTAACCTTCCACTAACTGACCCCTGCCACTAACTGACCCCTGCCACTAACTAACCTCTGCCACTAACTAACCTCTGCCACTAACTAACCCCTGCCACTAACTAACCTCTGCCACTAACTGACCCCTGCCACTAACTAACCTCTGCCACTAACTGACCCCTGCCACTAACTAACCTCTGCCACTAACTGACCCCTGCCACTAACTGACCCCTGCCACTAACTGACCTCTGCCACTAACTAACCTCTGCCACTAACTAACCTCTGCCACTAACTAACCCCTGCCACTAACTAACCTCTGCCACTAACTAACATCCGCCACTAACTAACATCCGCCACTAACTAACCCCTGCCACTAATTGACTTCTGCCACTAACTGACCCCCTGCCACTAATTGACCTCTGCCACAAACCTTCCACTAACTGACCTCTGCCACAAACTGACCTCTGCCACTAACTAACCCCTGCCACTAACTGACCTCTGCCACTAACTAACCTTCCACTAACTGACCTCTGCCACTAACTGACCTCTGCCACTAACAAACCCCTTACACTAACTAACCCCTGCCACTTACTAACCCCTGCCACTAACTAACCCCTGCCACTAACTAACCCCTGCCACTTACTAACCCCTGTCACTAACTAACCCCTGCCACTAACTAACCCCTGCCACTAACTGACCTCTGCCACTAACTAACCTTCCACTAACTGACCTCTGCAACTAACTAACCCCTTCCACTAACTATCCTTCCACTAACTAACCTCCGCCACTAACTACCCCTGCCACTAACTGACCTCTGCCACTAACTTTCCACTAACTGACCCCTGCCACTAACTGACCCCCTGCCACTAACTGACCTCTGCCACTAACTGACCCCTGCCAGTAACTGACCTCTGCCACTAACTAACCCCTTCCACTAACTAACCCCTGCCACTTACTAACCCCTGCCACTAACTAACCCCTGCCACTAACTTTCCACTAACTGACCCCTGCCACTAACTGACCTCTGCCACTAACTTTCCACTAACTGACCCCTGCCACTAACTGACCCCCTGCCACTAACTGACCCCCTGCCACTAACTGACCTCTGCCACTAACTGACCCCTGCCAGTAACTGACCTCTGCCACTAACTAACCCCTTCCACTAACTAACCCCTGCCACTAACTAACCCCTGCCACTTACTGACCCCTGCCACTAACTGACCCCTGCCACTTACTAACCCCTGCCACTAACTAACCCCTGCCACAAACTAACCCCTGCCACTAACTAACCCCCTGCCACTAACTAACCCCTGCCACTAACTGACCTCTGCCACTAACTAACCTTCCACTAACTAACCCCTGCCACTAACTAACCCCCTGCCACTAACTAACCCCCTGCCACTAACTAACCCCTGCCACTAACTAACCTTCCACTAACTAACCCCTGCCACTAACTAACCCCTGCCACTAACTGACCCCTGCCACTAACTGACCTCTGCCACTAACTAACCTTCCACTAACTGACCCCTGCCACTAACTAACCTCTGCCAATAACTAACCCCTGCCACTAACTAACCTCTGCCACTAACTGACCCCTGCCACTAACTGACCCCTGCCACTAACTGATTGAATGAGTGCACTCGATAATGTCCACTATGGTTTGTCCCCTCAAGTTCGATATAAAATAAAATGTACTTCACACTTTTAAGAGCCTTTTAACAAAAAACAAACTGTACTGCAATGAAATATTTGCAAAACTACATTTGAATGGCCGTCAGTGGAGAATGACCAACCAAACCTGAGGATACACAGATAGAGTGCACTAGATATACAGCAGGCTTTCATACTGGGGTCCGCAGGAGGACTCTATAAATATAAAACATAAATATAAACTAAATAAATGAATCACTAATAAAATAATTAAATAAATAAATGCATTTAGATCAAATCTAACAGCACAGTACTATAGTGAGTGGAGAAATGATATAATGTAACATAATAGAAATGGAACATATTCCAAATAATATTTGTCATGAGGGCCCCTCACACAAGGATGATCATATTTGAGAGATTGAAAACCCCACTTGTGAACTTAAAGGAACGTGAAGCTGAGCAGAAGATGTCCAGTACCTGCTCCACCTGCGTCTGAACACATGAATGAACACGAGCCGCTCGTCCAGCAGGAACTGCATTAGAGCTGAAGGAGGAAATATTCATGAGCATCATTAATCATCAAACACAGCAGCTGCTGATGGGACGTCACAGGCCAGTTTAACCAGTTATTACAGCTGGGACATTCAATGAGTCAACCCTCCTATATACTGTAGGCTACAGGTCATATTATCAAAACTATAATAGACCTACTTATAATACTTACCTGGGACCGGGAGTGTCAATATAGGTGAATTAATTACCCACAATTTATTTTGCGATTTTATACATTTCAGAAACATGTTTTTAATTTACATGTAACTTTGTAAAAAAGAACTCTGTGTGGTTGAATATGATCTTCACAATAGATAATGATTTACAGTGAACTCTGTTAGAGAGCTACATATGGCAGTTTATCTGTTCAATAAAACACTTACTCACCTGTTGAGTGATAAAAACAATCTCCACGTCACTTTTACAACATGTCAAATCCCTCAGTTCTCTCCATCTCAGAAAAGCCAGTTGATTCTTGTTTTATCACGAGCTCTGTAATGTTCTCATTTCTCCAGCAGACTCTCCACTGTTCTGTGTTTGTTTTAAACGGGTGATTCTCCAGAGGGTGGAGATATGGGAAGCGGCAGTGGCTCAGTGGTTCATGTAGGTTGTCTACAAACTGGGAGGTTGGTGGTTCAATCCCCGGTTCCACCTGACGAGAGCAAGACACCTAACCCCAGCTGCTCCCGGCGAGCTGGATGGAGCTTGCATGGCTGACACCGCCATCGGTGTGTGAATGGGTGAATGTGAGGCAATGTGTAAAGCGCTTTGGATGGCCATTGGTCTGTTGAAAGTACTATATAAATGCAGTCCATTTACCATTTACCATTTAGCGGCTCCATGTCAACCTCTCACTCGTTGTGACAACTCCTGCCACTGACTAACCCCTGCCACTAACTAACCCCTGCCACTAACTGACCTCATGCCACTAACTGACCTCTGCCACTAACTAACCTCTGCCACTAACTGACCTCATGCCACTAACTAACCCCTGCCACTAACTGACCTCATGCCACTAACTAACCTCTGCCACTAACTGACCTCATGCCACTAACTAACCTCTGCCACTAACTGATCTCATGCCACTAACTAACCTCTGCCACTAACTGACCTCATGCCACTAACTAACCTCTGCCACTAACTGACCTCTGCCACTAACTGACCTCTGCCACTAACTGACCTCTGCCACTAACTAACCTCTGCCACTAACTGACCTCTGCCACTAACTGACCTCTGCCACTAACTAACCTCTGCCACTAACTGACCTCTGCCACTAACTGACCTCTGCCACCAACTAACCTCTGCCACTAACGGACCTCTGCAACTAACTGACCTCATGCCACTAACTAACCTCTGCCACTAACTGACCTCATGCCACTAACTAACCTCTGCCACTAACTAACCTCATGCCACTAACTGACCCCTGCCACTAACTAACCTCTGCCACTAACTGACCCCTGCCACTAACTGACCTCTGCCACTAACTAACCTCTGCCACTAACTAACCTCTGCCACTAACTAACCCCCTGCCACTAACTGACCTCTGCCACTAACTGACCTCTGCCACTAACTGACCTCTGCCACTAACTAACCTCTGCAACTAACTGACCTCTGCCACTAACTAACCTCTGCCACTAACTGACCTCTGTTACTAACTGACCCCTGCCACTAACTGACCTCATGCCACTAACTGACCCCTGCCACTAACTGACCTCTGCCACTAACTAACCTCTGCCACTAACTAACCTCTGCCACTAACTAACCTCATGCCACTAACTGACCCCTGCCACTAACTAACCTCTGCCACTAACTGACCCCTGCCACTAACTAACCTATGTCACTAACTAACCCCCTGCCACTAACTGACCTCTGCCACTAACTGACCTCTGCCACCAACTAACCTCTGCTACTAACTGACCTCTGCCACTAACTAACCTCTGCCACTTACTAACCACTGCCACTAACTAACCTCTGCAACTAACTGACCTCTGCCACTAACTAACCCCTGCCACTAACTAACCTCTGCAACTAACTGACCTCTGCCACTAACTAACCTCTGCCACTAACTGACCCCTGCCACTAACTGACCTCTGTTACTAACTGACCCCTGCCACTAACTGACCTCTGCCACTAACTGACCTCTGCCACTAACTGACCTCATACCACTAACTAACCTCTGCCACTAACTAACCTCTGCCACTAACTAACCTCTGCCACTAACTGACCTCATGCCACTAACTAACCTCTGCCACTAACTAACCTCATGCCACTAACTGACCCCTGCCACTAACTAACCTCTGCCACTAACTAACCTCTGCCACTAACTGACCCCTGCCACTAACTGACCTCTGTTACTAACTGACCCCTGCCACTAACTGACCTCTGCCACTAACTGACCTCTGCCACTAACTGACCTCATACCACTAACTAACCTCTGCCACTAACTAACCTCTGCCACTAACTAACCTCTGCCACTAACTAACCTCTGCCACTAACTGACCTCTGCCACTAACTAACCTCTGCCACTAACTAACCTCTGCCACTAACTAACCTCTGCCACTAACTAACCTCTGCCACTAACTGACCTCTGCCACTAACTGACCTCATACCACTAACTAACCTCTGCCACTAACTAACCTAACTAACTAACCATTTTCCGTTGTGAAATCCGTCCCGTCAGGTCTAAAACAGAAACACTTATAACAGGCTTACCACAGTGAACCAGGGCAAGACAAAAACACGTCTTGGAAGAAGGACTGATGATGTAATGACTTATTCAAATTGTTAATTTTGAAAAAAAAAAAATAATTCATAGTGTACCTTTAAGAGTGTCAGCATTGAAAATTCAGAGTTCAGAGACTGAGTGTGACACACACACCAAACCTTTATAAATTAAAAAATGTCTTTCTTTTGCAGAACACAAAAGATGTTTTGAAGAACGCTGGCAACCAAAAATTTCAGCCCATTTCATTTAATTACATGGACACACACACAAACACACAAAATGGATGCGCGCACACACACACACACACACACACACACACACACACACACACACACACACACACACACACACACACACACACACAACATGGACACAAACACACACACACACACACACACACACACACACACACACACACACACACACACACACACACACACACACAACATGGACACACACACAACATGGACATACACACAACATGGACACACACAAACACACAACATGGACACACACAAACAACATAGACACACACACACACACACACACACACACACACACACACACACACACACACACACACACACAACATGGAGACGCACACAGACACAACATGGACACACACACACACACACAAAATGGACACAACATGGACACACACACACAGACACAACATGGACACCCACTGACAACATGGACACACACACACACACACACACAACATGGACACACACACACACACACACACAAAATGGACGCGCACACACACACACACACACACACACAACATGGACACACACAAACACACAACATGGACACACACAAACACACAACATGGACACACACACAACATGGAGACGCACACAGACACAACATGGACCCCCACTGACAACATGGACACACACACACACACACACACACAAAATGGACGCGCACACACACACACACACACACACACACACACACACACACACACACACACACAAACATGGACACACACACAACATGGACATACACACAACATGGACACACACAAACACACAACATGGACACACACACAACATAGACACACACACAACATGGAGACGCACACAGACACGATATGGACACCCACTGACAACATGGACACACACACACAAAATGGACCCAACATGGACACACACACACACACACACACACACACACACACACACACACACACACACACACACACACACACACACACACACACACACACACACACACAGACACAACATGGACACCCACTGACAACATGGACACACACACACACACACACAACATGGACAAACACACACACAACATGGAGACACACACACACACAACATGGAGACACACACACACCACAGACACACACACACACACACACACACGCACACACACAAACAACATGGACACACGCACACAACATGGACAAACACACACACACACAACATGGAGACACACACACAATATGGAGACACACACATACAACATGGACACACACACACACACACATACAACATGGACACACACACACAACATGGACACACAGACACACACACACAACATGGACACACACAACATGGAGACACACACAACATGGACACACATACACAACATGGACACACACACACACACACATGATTTCTCAAAATATCTTGGGTTTGGAACGACATGAATGATGACATCATTATTTCCTCACACACACACACACACACGCCCTGACGAAGCAATGAACAGTCCAGTGTACTCAAGCTTTTCATGTTTTATTTTGTGTTCAGCGTTTTGTATAAAATGTACATTCATGGACAACTTTACAAAATAGAAAACCCACCACACAAGTAAAACACGCAGGCCTACGCAATACTGCTTTGGCATCTGGATCAGTACAGTAAAGTGCAACATGTCGCTTATAAATAATATAAATATACATTCTTGATGCGGGTTGTTCACAGCGTGTCGAGACGTCCTGGTCTCAGTAAAGTGCAATCCAACAACAGACACTTTGAGCGCCATAGTCATACTTCTGCACACGGATGAGCGTTTATTAACCCTATAAATCCTGACATGGGGATTTCTAAGGCCTCGAAATGATGAAAACTCCTCCAGTCCGTCGGATTGAGTCCTGCAGTGCAACTGTACAAACGTCCTTCAGCTCGCGCTGGTCATGTGACATCTGCACTGATTTATATCAAGTCAATGTAAGAATAACTTTGCTTTATCAAGACATAATTAGTGAGTATCAAATATGATCATCAGGCTTTATTTGTTCATCTCTCAGTCATTGCATTGCATTATGTTTTAAAACGACAGAGCTTTGATCACGAAACTAAGCATTTAAGACATGATATTTGTATGCATTTTATACTCTACTGTAATAAAGATGACCTTGATTTTTGACCAAAGTTTGGGGGGCTGAAGTAGGGCTGCACGATTTGGCGAAAATATCTCATTGCGATTATTATTATTATTATTTTTTACAAATGAAAAGTGTGTATTTAACATTTTGTGTTTATATGTTAATATGGCTAATAATAATAATTATGATAGTAATATTTCTTATTTTATTTAGCAATATTAATAATTACAATTAATAAAAATTTCATTATTAAAAAAATAAAATGGCATTTAAGAATAAATATAACAGTATAATAAGACTAACATTTATAAAAAATCTGTGCTTTTTATCTGTGAATTTCTTAAAGTCTATCTTTAATATGAAATATGAGCCTCTTATGCATCCACTGTGGGGATTAAAACTCCTGTACACTGAAGAAAAACATATGAATTGTCATTAATTTATTTTAAAGTATTATTTTTCTTATTTTCTACCCGAAAGTGTCATTCATACTGGAGGCCAGAGGGCGCCCTCGAGCAGAAACGCCACATTTACGCCAGTGAAGTAATAGTGTTCAGGAAATCCCTAATGTGAAGCTATCGCTGTAGCTGAATAAAACCAAGATAGAAACGCTTTGATTAAACATGAAGATAATAAACACACGACTGCGACAAGATATGGTGTGTTTGAGTTCTTCAAGCCTTCTCGGGTATTTAAATAATAATAAAGTATTCAGTGCTGATTGACATCCTGTGATAAGAAGCCACATCAACTGACGATATGAAGTGAGATAAAACCGGTTATTAAACTTTTATAATCGCACATAAGCCAAATCGCGCACAGATTGCGGTTTGATTTCGATTAATCTTGCAGCCCTAGTCTGAATAAAATCGAGCTGTTTTGAAAGCCTGATGCATCAAATATGATGCCCAATAAAAAACACCTATGCACTCTTTTTTTATTTTGTCTGACAAAATTACCCCCCCCCCCTCCCAGATCTACACCTCGCTGGGCGATCTGGAGCGATACGAGCCGTTGCTGTGAAAGCAGCCGCAGAAGAGCATGTAGATGGAGCGCTGGATCTCGGGATTGCGGTAGGCGTAGATGATGGGGTTGATCATGGAGTTGTAGGTGGCGGGGAGCAGCGTGGCATACGTGTACACCGGCGGATACTCGCGCTCCCCGACCAGACAGTAAATGGCGAAGGGCAGCCAGCTGGCACCAAACGTGCCCAGGATGATGGCGAGGGTGGACACGCCCTTCTTGGTGGCCACATAGTGCGAGGTGGTGAAGAAGTGCTGCTGCAGGGCGATCTGGTGGGCGTGCCGACACACGATCTTACAGATCTTGAAGTACAGGCTGAGCATGAGGGCGAAGATGACGAAGAACGCCCCGGCCAGCAGGGTGAGGTTGGTGCGCTTGAGCGGGCGAACGATGCTGCAGGTGGATGCGTCATCCAGGCAGTTCCAGCCCAGGACGGGCAGCAATCCCAGGCCCAGAGACATGCCCCACGTGCCCACCAGCATCAGATGCACGCAATGCAAAGTCTTCTCGGAGAAGTACGTCAAAGCGTTGTAGAGCGACAGATATCGGTCGACCGTGATGGCCAGGAGGCTGCTGATGGACGCCGTGAAGGACGCCACCAGGAATCCCACCGTGATGAGGCTGATGGTCTCCGAAGACACCAGATACTGGAAGGCGAAGTTCAGGATTAATCCCATGCCGGCCAGGAGGTCTGCGGTGGCGAGGCTGCCGATCAGCACGAACATGGGGTTGCGCAGAGTCGGCGTGTAGAAGATGATCGCCACCACGATGGCATTCTCGCAGGCGATCACCGTCCCCGAAAGGCACAGCATGATGTCCCACGGGTTGATGTGGAAGTCCAGGGCGGCCGATGAGAGCGCCAGGCTCCGGTTGCCATCCAGGGCTTCGGCTTCCAGCCACGAGGACGACGGAAAACCCGCCGAGCTATCGTTGAGCGCTCCGCTCTCGTTCATCTCTCAACCTGGGGAACAAACAATGACAATGGTTTCAAACGGCATCAAATAAACCTAACTTCACTAGAGCATCTCTGTCCGTGGTGCTGAAGTGAGCCTTTACTTCATGCACGAGCCGTTTTATTCATGCATAAACATCTTTTAAACATTATAAGCTCTTCAGAAAAATAAATTGCATGAAAATCAATTGGAGCTGAATCTAAGAATAAGCATTTTCCTCATGCACAAGGCAAATAAATGATTTTATTCAAGCATTTTAAACATTATAAACTCTTATAGTTTGGGAAATGCATCAACTAAATCTCTAAATGACACGAAGAGTCGAAATCTCTGGAGCTGTCTGTGGTGCTGAAGCATACAATGAGCGTTTACTTCATGCACGAGGCGAAATAAAGCATTTTATACGTGCATAAACATCTTTTAAACATTATAAGCTCTTAGTTCGGGAAAAAAAATTATCGGATAAATCAATAAACGACATGTCGAGACGTCAGCGTATCATTTACATGAAGAAATCTGCCATTCTTGGCCATTAACAATTGGTGCTGAATCTTAGAATGAGCATTTTCTTCATGCACAAGCCAAAATAAAGCAGTTTGTTTGAGCATAAACATCTTTTAAACATTATAAGCTCTTCAGAAAAATAAATTGCATGAAAATCAATTGGAGCTGAATCTCAGAATAAGCATTTTCCTTATGCACAAGGCAAAATAAATTATTATAAGAAACATTATAAGCTGGGAAATGCATCAGGGAAATCTATAAATGAAGAAATCTCTGGAGCTGTCTGTGGTGCTGAACCCTACAATCAGCCTTTACTTCATGCATGAGGCGAAATAAAGTGTTTTATTTGTGCACAAACATCTTTTAAACATTATAAGCTCTTAGTTCAGGAAAAAAAAAAATCGGATAAATCTATAAATTACATGTTGAGACGTCAGTGTATCATTTACATGAAGAAATCTGCCATTAACAATTGGTGCTGAATCTTAAAATGAGCATTTTCTTCATGCACAAGGCAAAATAAAGCATTTTCGTTGACCATAAACATCTTTTAAACATTATAAGCTCTTATAGTTTGGGAATTGCATCAACTAAATCTATAAATGACATGTAGAGACTTCACTATATCATTTGCATGAAAATCAATTGGATCTCAATCTCAGAATAAAACTTTTCCTCATGCACAAGGCAAAATAAATGATTTTATTCGAGCATTTTAAACATTATAAGCTGGGAAACGCATCAGAAAAATCTATAATGGCATGTAGAGACTTCACTAAAGCACGAGAATGAAGAAATCTCTGGAGCTGTCTGTGGTGCTGAATCCTACAATCAGCGTTTACTTCATGCACGAGGCGAAATAAAGTGTTTTATTTGTGCACAAACATCTTTTAAACATTAGAACCTCTTAGTTTGGGGGGAAAAAACATTGGATAAATCTATAAATGACATGTCGAGACGTCAGCATATCATTTACATGAAGAAATCTGCCATTCTTGGTCATTTTCAATTGACGCTGAATCTTAAAATGAGCATTTTCTTCATGCAAACGCCGAAATTAAGCAGTTTATTTGAGCATAAACATCTTTTAAACATTATGAGCTCTTATAGTTTGGGAATCGCATCAACTAAATCTATAAATGGCATGTAGAGACTTCACTATATCATTTGCATGAAGAAATCTCTGACTACTGAACCCTACAATCAGACTTTACTTCTGCACGAGGCGAAATAAAGCGTTTTATTCATGCACAAACATCTTTTAAACATTATAAGCTCTTAGTTCAGGAAAAAAAATAATCTGATAAATCTATAAATGACATGTCGAGACTTCTGTGTATCATTTACATGAAGAAATCTGCCATTAACAATTGGTGCTGAATCTTAGAATGAGCATTTTCTTCATAATAAAGCAGTTTGTTTGAGCATAAACATCTTTTAAACATTATGAGCTCTTATATTTTGGGAAATGCTAAATCTATTATAAATTTGCATGAAAATCAATTGGATCTCAATCTCAGAATAAGCATTTTCCTCACGCACAAGGCAAAATAAATGATTTTATTCAAGCATTTTAAACATTATAAGCTCTTATAGTTTGGGAAATGCATCAACTAAATCTCTAAATGACATGTAGAGTCGCCATCTCTGGAGCTGTCTGTGGTGCTGAAGGGATTTATTTGAGCGCAAACATCTTTAAAGCTCTTAGTTCAGAAAAATGCATCAAATAAATGACACGTAGAGACTCTAAATAAGATGCAAACCCCACACAATAATGATATTCATAAGTGCCAAATACTTTTTGCATTCAATTAAGGCGAGAAAACGTACAATGCATACAACGACACATTAATAAGTTTCATGTTATCATTTGCATGAAGAAATCTTGGATAGTGAGCATTGAAAATGCCATCGAGGCGAAATAAAGCGTTTTATTTGAGTTATAAGCTGTTAGTTTAGTATATAATCCCTTCAGATGACCGGGCAGTTTCTCCAGAGGCTTCATGTATAAATGAGCATGTAAACCCACATCAAGCGCACTTTAAAATCACACTCAAGATGACTGGAGAGCTAAACTAACAAAAGCACATCTCGATTTGATTACTGAAAACTGCTCCAAAGGTGAATCCAGAAACACACTTTTACTCACGGAAGAAAAAAAACGCAATTTGTGCATAAACTTCTTTTGAGATGCAAAAGCATAACGCGCGGGTTTCCAGTATCTAAACACACTCCACGACTGAATGTGGACAGAAGACATGACTCTATATTAAGAAGTGAAATCTCATTCAGAAAGCTTTGCGTGGAGAAATAATCCAAAGCAAACA
>NC_137105.1:2611533-2686533 GCF_949357685.1 Gobio gobio
TGCCCTATTAGCATAGACCCCGCCCACATCTGCTGACAGACTCTGCCCTATTAGCATAGACCCCGCCCACATCTGCTGACAGACTCTGCCCTATTAGCATAGACCCCGCCCACATCTGCTGACAGACTCTGCCCTATTAGCATAGACCCCGCCCACATCTGCTGACAGACTCTGCCCTATTAGCATAGACCCCGCCCACATCTGCTGACAGACTCTGCCCTATTAGCATAGACCCCGCCCACATCTGCTGACAGACTCTGCCCTATTAGCATAGACCCCGCCCACATCTGCTGACAGACTCTGCCCTATTAGCATAGACCCCGCCCACATCTGCTGACAGACTCTGCCCTATTAGCATAGACCCGCCCACATCTGCTGACAGACTCTGCCCTATTAGTATAGACCCCGCCCACATCTGCTGACAGACTCTGCCCTATTAGCATAGACCCCGCCCATGACTGCTGACACTCTGCCCTATTAGTATAGGCCCCGCCTACATCTGCTGACAGACTCTGCCCTATTAGCATAGACCCCGCCCATGACTGCTGACACTCTGCCCTATTAGTATAGGCCCCGCCTACATCTGCTGACAGACTCTGCCCTATTAGCATAGACCCCGCCCATGACTGCTGACACTCTGCCCTATTAGTATAGGCCCCGCCTACATCTGCTGACAGACTCTGCCCTATTAGCATAGGCCCCGCCCATGACTGCTGACACTCTGCCCTATTAGTATAGGCCCCGCCTACATCTGCTGACAGACTCTGCCCTATAAGCATAGACCCGCCTACATCTGCTGACAGACTCTGCCCTATTAGCATAGGCCCCGCCCATGACTGCTGACACTCTGCCCTATTAGTATAGGCCCCGCCTACATCTGCTGACAGACTCTGCCCTATAAGCATAGACCCCGCCCATGACTGCTGACACTCTGCCCTATTAGTATAGGCCCCGCCTACATCTGCTGACAGACTCTGCCCTATAAGCATAGACCCCGCCCATGACTGCTGACACTCTGCCCTATTAGTATAGGCCCCGCCTACATCTGCTGACAGACTCTGCCCTATTAGCATAGACCCCGCCCATGACTGCTGACACTCTGCCCTATTAGTATAGGCCCCGCCTACATCTGCTGACAGACTCTGCCCTATTAGCATAGACCCCGCCCATGACTGCTGACACTCTGCCCTATTAGTATAGGCCCCGCCTACATCTGCTGACAGACTCTGCCCTATTAGCATAGGCCCCGCCCATGACTGCTGACACTCTGCCCTATTAGCATAGGCCCCGCCCATGACTGCTGACACTCTGCCCTATTAGTATAGGCCCCGCCTACATCTGCTGACAGACTCTGCCCTATAAGCATAGACCCCGCCCATGACTGCTGACACTCTGCCCTATTAGTATAGGCCCCGCCCATGACTGCTGACACTCTGCCCTATTAGTATAGGCCCCGCCTACATCTGCTGACAGACTCTGCCCTATTAGCATAGACCCGCCTACATCTGCTGACAGACTCAGCCCTATTAGCATAAACCCCACCTACATCTGCTGACAGACTCTGCCCTATTAGCATAAACCCCACCTACATCTGCTGACAGACTCTGCCCTATTAGCATAAACCCCACCTACATCTGCTGACAGACTCAGCCCTATTAGCATAAACCCCACCTACATCTGCTGACAGACTCAGCCCTATTAGCATAAACCCCACCTACATCTGCTGACAGACTCAGCCCTATTAGCATAGACCCTGCCCACATCTGCTGACAAACTCTGCCATTAGTGTAGACCCCGCCCACGACTGCTGACAAACTCTACCCTATTAGCATAGACCCCGCCTACATCTGATGACAAACTCTGCCCTATTAGCATAGACCCTTCTTGGTGGGGCCTGGGGTGTTCTGGGTGGTTTCTAAGATGTTCATGTTGGTTGTCAGGGGGTTGCTAAGGTCTTCTTGGTGGGGGCTGGGGTGTTCTGGGTGGTTTCTAAGATGTTCATGTTGGTTGTCAGGGGGTTGCTAAGGTCTTCTTGGTGGGGGCTGGGGTGTTCTGGGTGGTTGCGAAGATGTTCAGGTTGGTTGTCAGGGGTTGTTAAGGTCTTCTTGGTGGGGGCTGGGGTGTTCTGGTGGTTTCTAAGATGTTCATGTTGGTTGTCAGGGGGTTGCTAAGGTCTTCTAAGTGGGGGCTGGGGTGTTCTGGGTGGTTTCTAAGATGTTCATGTTGGTTGTCAAGGGGTTGCTAAGGTCTTCTAAGTGGGGGCTAGGGTGTTCTGGGTGGTTGCTAAGATGTTCAGGTTGGTTGTCAGGGGGTTGCTAAGGTCTTCTTGGTGGGGGCTGAGGTGTTCTGGGTGGTTTCTAAGATGTTCATGTTGGTTGTCAGGGGGTTGCTAAGGTCTTCTTGGTGGGGGCTGGGGTGTTCTGGGTGGTTGCTAAGATGTTCAGGTTGGTTGTCAGGGGGTTGCTAAGGTCTTCTAAGTGGGGGCTGGGGTGTTCTGGGTGGTTGCTAAGATGTCCATGTTGGTTGTCAGGGGGTTGCTAAGGTCTTCTAGGTAGATGTGGCTGCGTTTGATCACTCTCATAAGAACACTCAACTGAAACTGATTCTCAATGATGCTTTATTATATTATGTACATTTGCACATCATCAGGCACAACATCATTAGATGATCGATTCGTTGCACTTTACCCATCGCAGTGATGTTTTTTCATATCCCAGATGAATGTCCCGTCTGCTTTTATAATGATTAACTGGTGGAGTCTCATCACAGGGACAGGAATGTCAGAGATTTCCTCCTTTCAGTCTTCAGTCTGAGGTAAAACTCAGCATGTGGGAATGATCTTCTATCACAGGCGTGGTTCGGTTCACATGTATCTGTTCCTGATGTACTCGCGGTACATGAGCACGTCCTCCTGACCCAGAGTCCTGACCCAGCCTCGACCCGTCTGGACGTGGCTCTGGAACACAGAGCGGCTCTGGACATCCACCTCTGGGGCGGAGACCTCATACACACTGTCCAGCGGGAACACCGACACCGGGACACTGACAAACACAGACACAACAGATTCAATATACAATCACTGACTCGTTCAATCCCTTCTTATGTGGCGTTCACACCGGACGCGATTCGCGCGAATAATTCTTGAACATTTTGAGTTTACGCGCTTCAATCGCGCGTGACATTCACTGCACAACAGACGTGATTCTCCTCATGGGCGGAGCTTCTGCCAGCGGCTCGTCTCGTTGAGAAATGGCTGACATGGGCTGTGTTTACACGTCTTTTTTTTGTTAAAATCTACTGTTAATGTGTGACAAAACGTAGTTTTAAGACTTTTTCAGTCGATAATGTAGTTGTTTAAAGCTCAAATGTGTGGTTTATTTATATAAAGATTAGCTATTTGAACATGTGATCTGGTGTTTTGGGAGTTGTGAGCTCCAGTGGATCAGCGGCGCTCATTAACCCGGTGAGATCAGCCTTTCCTCAGCCAGTTCTTCTGCCGCTGGCTCTGATGTCTCTGTGGCGTCTCGAGCTATAATTCGTCTTGTAACGGCCGATCTTTGCTCTCATGGATCTATAATTTGTTCCCTGGCAAATCATTTAGGCTGAGGGCAAAGAGAAGTTTCATTACTTTATATTTTTAGGCTATAACTGTACGTTGCAGTTGTAACGTTAGCCGACTAGCACTGACTTTGAATGTTTGACTGAATTGTTTGCTTTATTTCATGTATAGCTTATTACACCTTATACTTATGTATTATTGATCAAACATAAACTTGCATTTAACAAAAAGAGACTGGGTTGTGTTTCATGTCATTTAATGTTATCACAGTGATAATCATATTGTCTGAACCAGATATTAATATACAGATTTTCTCCTCATTGTTACTAGAGCAAGCTCCTGATTGGTTAACGCGGCGCGAAATATCCGCCAAAGTTCAGATTTTTCAACTTGAGCGATTCGCGCAATTCAAAACGCTCAATTCGTGTCCTTCGCACTCATACGTGTGAATCTCGCGTCCGGTGTGAACGCACCATTAGAGACAGAGCGACACGCGTCATAATCTGAAGGCCACGCCCACCGGGGGGAAAACAATTCAACGCTCTCCATTGACTTTGCATTGCGTGAGGCTGCATCCTTGTCATTTCGGACTTATAACAAAAAACAGAACAATGTCTAAAAGCTGATATGTGACAGAGTACAGCAAACAAGCTAAACAAAACCCACAACCAAAAACCCAGAAGTGTTTATAAGCTATTGACCCAAAAAACGAGCGTTTAAGGACAAAAAAGTGGATACAGGCCATTGAGACACGTTATATTACACTGAGAACGACACACACTAGAGGAGAACGATATCAGAGATAGGAAATATCATATATAAAACTGACATTTGGATATTTGACTTAAAGGTCCCATGGCATGAAATTTTCTTTTTATGAGGTATTTCAACATTAATATGAGTTCCCCTAGCCTGAATATTGTCCCCAAGTGGATAGAAATGTTGATGGGTGTAAACCCGAGTTCTGGCTGTCTCTCTCTGCCTTTGAGAAAATGACAGGCCAGACGAGCCAATCCTGAAGTCTCCTGTTATGACGTCCAAGCAGGAACGGTTTCCTCCCTAATCCTATTATCAACACTTACTTTTAACTCGTTCATCTCGACAGCTGTAATGGTACTTTGCATGTGTTACAAAGTTGGTAATAATGATGAAGAGGACTCGGTGTGACTGGGACTCGTGTTTATTCAGAACTCTCAGATTCAAACACAATAAACTCGCGCTGACAGACAGCGCTCTCATAACTCAGTAGTTACTATAAATAACTTTGTTAGCAATCGCTCCGTCTCCGTGATGTCCGGTTCGCGAACAAATCATTCTTTTGAATCGGTTCTTTTTAGTGAACCGAATCAGTTCACCAAATCGGACTGAATCGTTCTAAACGGATCGCGTCTCCAGTCAGCGCAGATCCATAATTTACTAAAGTTACTAACTTTCTGACATGAGTGACAGTCCCTCCGACTAGAAATAGACTAATAACCTGAAGTATATGCTGTAACTACAACAGTTCACTGAACTGAGACTGACAGAACTGATGTGAAGTGAACTCAGGTCCATCTGTCTCTCTGGCAGCAGCTCGTGCCTCGTAGAGCTTGTTAAACCACGCCCCCTCCGCTCATTTCAAATGCAAAGATGTCAGCCAATCACGACAGTGGGCGTTTTTACTGAAGTCTCACAGCAGACACGCCTCTTGAAGCAGGGCATTCAGCCACAGGGCAAACAGCAGTATAGAAAAAATGCCTTTTATTTCTAAATTATGACATTTTATGATGTAAAAATCATACTAACAATATAAGTACACCTCAGGAAACCCTATAAAATAATAGAAAAATGCTATGCCATGGGACCTTTAACAGTGACAACATATTTACTGCACACATAGGCACACTGAGACCCACTGAGTGTCAGGATCCCAAAATGTCCCCATTCTGCTGAAGCGTCACGTTTTACTGCCTTTATCCACTTTTGTCTCCTTAAACTCTCGTTTTTTTGGGTCGCCAGCTCATAAAAACTTATTTCTGTTTTTTAGCTTGTTTGCTGTACACTTTGTCACATATCAGCTTTTAGACATTGTTCTGTTTTTTGTTATAAGTCCGAAATGACGAAGCGCATGCTGAGGGTCAAAGAGCGGGGTCAGCGCATGCTGAGGGTCACAGAGTCAAGAGCTCCAGACCTCCAAACTCCTGTGTCCTTCAGATGAGCTCAAGAACAGTGAGTAGAGCTTCATGGAATGGGTTTCCATGGCCGAGCCGCTCATCCAAGCCTTACATCACCAAAGTGTGGGATGCAGTGGGGTAAAGCGCGCCGCACTGCAGTGGAGACGTGTTCTCTGAGTGACCAATCACGCTTCTCCATCTGACAATCCCATGGACGAGTCTGGCGGTTGCCAGGAGAACGGGACTTGCCTGACTGCATTGTGCCAAGTGTAAAGTTTGGTGGAGGGGGGATTATGGGGTGGGGGATGTTTTTCAGGGGTTAGTTCCAGTGAAAGGAACTCTTAACGCTTCACCAAGACATTTTGGACAATTTCATGCTCCCGACTTTGTGGGAACAGTTTGGAGACGGCCACAATTCTCAATATAATATTGAACAGTTCAGTACGGCATTCACGGTTCAATACGCGCATGTCGGTTTTGCATTTAATTAATTTATAATTTTTCTACACATTCTATCATTTGCCTCCATCCCAATACTGAACAACGACATACATTCACATCACACATTACTGGTAGAGTTATACTCACAGAACACTAGAGTTATTCACAATCACCAAAGTTCACTATTTGCATGTGTTTTAGTTGTGGGTTTTTTAAACATTTTATTAGCGTGCTTATGCGTGGTTTTATCATGCGCTTTTCTGAGAGCGCACACTAAATGCCTGTCAAACACGTGATTACTGGACTAAGTAGTCGTCTTACTGCACTAATACTGTCAAATACACACAAGGTTAACATAAACACAGTCGGTTATGTCTAAAGTGAAAGTAAAATCGGTGTGTGTGTGTGTATATTAGATGTGTGCAGGTCTTTAATTGACAGCGGCGCAGCCTATGGTGAACACGCCGTCCTTAAAGGGACAGTTCACCTCTAAAATTATGTCATTATTTACTCTAATGTTGTTCAAACCTGTATTAATTTCTCCTGTTGAACACAGACAGCTGATGGTAGCCATTGAGTTCCATATTATTATTTCCTACAATGGGGACCAGCAACTGTTTGGTTTCCAACATTCTTCAAAATATATTTTATGTCCAACAGAAGAAAGACATTTATTCAGGTGTAAAACAACTTGAGCGCGAATAATCGATGACAGAATTTTTATTTTTGAGTGAACTGTCCCTTTAATGTTAATACAACAACAAAAGACAAAGAGAAAATCACTCACTGCTCTTGACTGAAGAACTAATACAGCAGCTTTAATAAGAATCAGTGTATATTTTAAAGAGTATTGACATAATTTTTTTTTTTTCTCCTTAACCTCTTGCTGTTCCTGTTGCCTAAGAATAGAATAGTAAAAAACTGATGAGACAAGCCATCAGAAACCAACTGAAAACCGTGGTTAAAAACCGAGGGATGTATTGAACCATGGACTAACTGTAGTGTCGCATCCCTAATATGATCTCATTTGATCAGAATGATAAAAGAAGGATCAATCTTTAAATGACAAAGCACTTTTCTCTCAGTTGGTCTGTTAGTTTCAGTCCAGCAATAATGAGAAAATTGGAAAGTTACAGTCTCACACACGCCAAGACAGGAAGCATTACATCATCAGGATGACTGTGTGTGTGTGTGTGTGTGTGTGTGTAAGATGCGCATCGAACAAACATTCGTTTTACTTAAATCACACGTCCTGTGAAGCCAGTGTATGTAATAAAGTACATCTGTGATGCATTATAAACATTCTGCGTCTGCGTGTGAAAAAACGCATATTTATGTGTGAAGTGTTTATATATAAAGAAAGTGTTAGCCGGTGTTCATCAGTACTGGAGTCATTTCCAACACAAGCTTCTTCTAATAATGTCGGTGTAATGTTTTTGACCTTTAACGACAGATTTAGACGCAGTGGATCAGACGCTCTCTCACACACACACACACACACACACACACACACACACACACACACACACACACACACACACACACACACACACACACACACACACACACACACACACACACACACACACACACACACACACACACACACACACACACACACACACACACACACACACACACACACACACACACACACGCGTGCATCTCACATGCCCAGTTCTGTCCTGACCTTTATAAACGTGTGTAAGTCGACACCTTTCAGACGGGCCGCGTGCCAATCAAACTCCAGATCCACCGCAAACTCCGCCCACAAGCGCGGACCAATGAGGAGCTGGCGTGAACACGGCACACGTGAAGAGCGCAAATGTCAAAACAAGAACAAAACAAAGGCAAGTTTCCGACACCAGCATCAATCGAGCGTGAAAAAATGATGTAATGCAATGACCGGAAACACACACACACACACACACACACACACACACCTGTTGCACGCGTGATCGTGACACATGTTCATACACACATCACCTACACACAGTTACCAAACAGACAAAACACATCCCAGACTTGATATAAAGCAGCTACTCTTTAGAAGCACAAGTTCCTTACAACACAAGACATAACTAACTCCATTACACGCACAGTAAAAAATATTTTAATGGCATATCACAATATTTTAAGTATCTATTCAGTCTTCACTGTAATAACTAATGTTTTATTTCAATGAACTCAAAAGTTTGGTGCGGTAACTTGTTTTTTTTTAAGTTAAAGGTGCACTATGTAACATTTTTGCTGTTAAATATCCAAAAACCATTAGGCCAGTGTTATATATTTTGTTCATTTTGAGTACTTACAATATCCCAAATGTTCCCAACTATTTATAAATCGTGAGAAATTTTCTATTTTAATCATAGAATGTAAAAAAATATGGACTTAGTGTCCGTGACGTCACCCAAAGGATTCTGAAGAGCAGTTTTGAAGAGTAAAGTTAGGCGTCGCCATCTTGGGCCCCAGAAAATGGCAAAGAGGCGGGACGTGGGCGGAGCTAAGGTGATGACTAACAGACAGCAGACAAACGGCAATCCACCTGTCACTCAAAGTGGCCACGCCCTAAATTATGCAGAACTTTAAGGCTTTATATAATGTAAACGAATGAGTTATAAATAAATTCACCTCCTCACAGTCGTCAGTAAATACATTAAATTAATAATTGTATTCAGCAAGAACGTGTTAAAAGTGACAGTAAAGATGTTTATAATGTTACAAAAGATTCAAAAGATCAAATAAATGCTGTTTTTTTTAAACTTTCATAATCATAAATGTTTCTTGAGCTCAAATCCTCATATGAGAGTGATCAGTAAAGGGTCATGTGACTCTGAAGACTGCAGTAATGATGATAAATCACAGGAATAAATCACACTTTACTGTATAATCAGAACAGATGATCTACACTGGAGGAATATTTCATAATTTTACTGTATTTATTATCAAATAAAAGCAAGCTTTGTGAGCAGAAGAGACTCCGACCCCAAACTATAGAGATATGATTATTGGATTATTATTCAGATAAGAAATGCAATCTAACAAATAAAGCATTTGCGCGCAGTAAAACTAGCAGGTATATTCCCCAATAAACATTTCCATGACTTCATATCCTTGATATTTCCAGGTGGGAACTCTGAAATGCATCAGTGAATCATTTAAATGAACTGGTTCACTGTAAAGAATCATCAGAACGAACCGATTCACTAAAACCAGCTATTTGACAGAGGAGACTATAGAGCAGCGTTTGATTATTGCCTATATGAATATGACACTATATGACATTAAAGAGATGGAGGAAAAGTTTGACTGTTCCTGAAGAAGTGTGTGTATTGTGTTTATTCTCACACACTCACAGGCTGAAGACGGTCTCTGATTTCCTCATGTCGTCGCGTCTCTCCACCTTGTGCTGGTTCTGACCCAGATGAGCAAATCTACACACACACACACACACACACACACACACACACACACACACACACACGTTTCACTGGGATTGGTCTCAGATACTGAATTTAAAAAGGATGTCGGTAACACTTTATTTTGATGGTCCCTTTTGAACATTATGTTGACTATAAGTAAATTTGCAACTACATGTCAACTAACTCTCATTAGATTATCAGTAGACTGTCTGCTTAATGTCTGCCAACTCTTTATTGTGATGGTCCTCCAACTGACATTCTACTGACTATAAGTAACTTTGCAAGTACATGTCAACTTATTCTAACCCTAACCCTACCAGTCTACTAATACTCTACTAACACTCTACTGAGAATTAGTAGACATGTAGGTGCAATGTTATTTATAGTCAACAGAATGTGTTAAAGGGACCATCAAAATAAAGTGAAACCAGGATGTCTAATCAAATTAATTTTTAAAAATAATTTATTCATATTTTAACCAATAAGTGTCATATGAAATCCATTAGGTTTCCCCCCCCCCAAATTAAAGTTTTTCCCAGATTCCATTTGAATTATTCTTGATTCTGATTTAATGGTTTAATTCATTATATAAAATATATAAAATTATGTCTAAACAAATTAATCTATAAACCTTTAACAATCATTTATTAAAATGTTATCAATAATAGTGCTGTATGAAACCTTTGAATTAGTTTCTTGATTCTATTTTAATTACATTTTATTGAAGAAAAAAAAAGTGTCTAAACAAATTAATTTATAAAAATCTATTAAAAAATTAGTAATAGTGGTTATGGAATCCATTTTATTTTTCCTCAAATCCTTTTTATGAGTTAAAATTTTTCTTGATTCTGTTTAAATGGTTTAATTAAATTGTATTGATAAAAACTGATGTCTAAACAAATGACAATTTAATAATTAATAAAAGAAAATTAATAATAGTGCTGTATGAAATCCATTAAATTTTTTCCCAAATTCTGTGTTTTCTGTTTTAATTTTTCTGGATTCCATTTTAATGGTTTGAATAAATTATAATAATCAAAAAGCATGAATTAATGAATTTAATTAATAAAACTTTAACAATTTATTAAAAACGCATCAATAATAGTGGTTATGAAATCCATTTGATTTCTCCCAAAATCCTTTTTATTAGTTAAAGTTTTTCTTGATTCTGTTTTAATGGTTTAATAAAATTGTATTAATGAAAAAAATTAAGTCTAAACAAATTAATTTATAAAATTCTATTAAATAAATAAATAAATAAATAATATTGGGTATAAAATCCATTTTATTTTTTCCCAAATTCTGTGTTTTCGGTTTTATTTTGTGTCGATTCCATTTGAATGGTTTGACTAAATTATAATAATCAAAAAGGATGTCGACAATTTAATAATTTATTAATATTTTAACCAAAAAATATGAAATGGGTTTTATTTTTTCTGGACTTTTTCATTTTCTGTTTTATGATTTAACACAATTATTTATTTATTTATTACAATTATTATAAAGTCAGTATTATTATATTATGTATTTTAACAAATAACCTTTTAAAATGTAATTTAAAATGATAACTTTGGCAAACTAAGGAAAGGTTTTGAACACTAGTGCACATTTTAAACCCTGAATCAGTGTTTTCTGACCTGTGGTATATGAGGATGTCTTCATCCGGCGGATTGGCCAGCAGATTCAGGCCATACGTCTCTCTCACGGGCGGCAGACGCTGCTGTGGCTGATCCTGTCAGAGGTCAAAGGTCACAGAGTTCAGCTCAAGTTCAACCCAAACAGTCCCATCTCATTACTCCATATGCCAATGATTATGCAAACATAGTTTTAAAAGCTTCCATATAAATAAAGTTTCCCCTCTAAAGGAACTGCTCTGTCCAAACACATCAAACACGTTACACAACCGGCTGAAGTTTTGACGAGTGTGTTTGTGACGGTGTTTTCCTCCGCAGGGCATGTGTTGCTTTTTTACTCGTATGCATATTGATTAAACTGTAGATGTGACTAATGTGACAGTGTCGCGCACCAGTGCAATTACAGCGTCGCAGATAATGAGCTTTTTCACGCTTAAATATTTAATCAGTCGCAGGGTCTCGTTTCTCCCGGCGTAAACACGAGACGAAACCCGTCCATGTGACCCGCGGGCGCCGAGATCTCACGCTTGAGAAAGGAAACTGTGACAAATGGAGGTGGAGAACAAAAACATTGATCAAAGCTGCTGACATTTCACTTTTTGGTTTATAACTTTTGACCAAAAGGCCTAGAAATATTCTTTTCTGATTGCGTGTGTCATGTAAAATTGAATATACTTGCAGATTTTGGTTTATTTCCAGGGAATGCATAACTTATATATACATAAAATACAGTGCAAATCACTTTAGACACAAGAAAAACATCTGCCTGATGTGTAAATGTCAAATTTAATTAAATATTGAAATATAAAAGGCTTCCACAAATCTGGGTGAGATAATACAGAGACTGTCCTGGTTAAAACTAATGAAACGTTGTTTGATACATGAAAAAAATGTTTTTTTTTTCAAACGCTTCGGGTGAATCTCAAAAATGAATGGGTCACATTCACACATACACACACACACACACACACACACACACACAAAAAAAATAAATAATAATTTTAAATATATAAATTCCAAAAAGAAAAAACAAAAGAAAACAAATCAATAAAAAGAGAAATAATAAAAAATAACATATATACTGAATTAAAAAATAAATAAAAAATCCAAAAGAAAAAGCTAATCAATAGAAATACTAAAAGAAAATAAATAAAAAGATAAAAATAAATTATATAAAACTGAAAAATTTTATTATTTTCCTAAAAGAAAAACCAAAAGAAAAAAAATCAATAAGAAAGACAAAGAAAGGAAAATAAAAATAGACAAAGAAAGGAAAATAAAAATATGCAAAGTAGGAAAAAAAATCCAAAATTAAGTCAAAATATATAATAATTATATATATATATATACATATAACATTAAATATAAATATATATATTTATAAAATACAATTATAAAAACTCAAAAATAAAAAACAAATAAAAGATTATTTAAAAAAACGAATTGTCATTGGCAGAAATTGTGAAAAGCAGCACTTTCTAGTAAAACTGATTCCTAAAGTCACGATAAATCAATCTCAAGACTAGCGTTTGCTGACTTTTGCTCTTTAATATTTTATTGTTTGTGTTTTTATTGAAGTATGAACTACAGTATGTAATGGTTTATTTAACGTACAGCGCTTTGAGAAGCTGCTATATAAAATATAATTTATTATCATCATCATTATTATTATTATTATTAAATGCAATGTGCCATGTCAGTACCATGTCTGGTGCTGATATCTTATAATAAACATTTATATATTTAATAAGGCCTGTTATCAGTCTATCCTCTCCTGCTGACATATGACACAAGTGAACACATGAACACACTTTAAGTGTGTGTGTGATGGACACCTGAGAAAACACACAGTCCCTGGCACACATTCATCCAGCCATGGCAACAGGTCAGTGTGACAGTGACCAACAATCGTGACGCTTTCATCCATGCATGATGATTAATATCTCCATCCTTCAGTTTATACCTGCCTAATTTAATCCAGATAATAACAAAATTGTGTTAAAAGATAAATAAATCCAGAACATTTAACCCATTTGTGCCCAATTTTTTCTGAATAGTTTCATGTCAACATTTATTTTCCCCAGGTTTTAGTTTGTTTTTCTTGAAAATCATATTTGAATGTGCGGCAACTATAGTTATTAATATATGTTGTATGCACCCCTTCAATGTACAATTTGACTAGGAGGAGAACATTTGGCATCTAACTCAAAATAACTGCTTTCAATCTTTATTCATAAACACATTAATTATGTATAAAAGTCGAAGAACATTCGATGCAACTCAAAAAAGCTGCATTTATCTTATAATATTTTGAATATGAAAACACAACAAACAACAAATATATTTGTCTTAAAGTGGTGGAACACCACTAAATAAATAGAATTACGAAAAAAATTACATCTATATAACCAAAAAACAAAACAAATGACAAAATAGTCCAATAGCATTCAATGGCTGACTGTAGGTGATTTCATATAATAATGTAAATGTAAACTCATTACTTGTCTGAGTTTCCACATTAAGCTACTAATCATGAAATGAATTGGGGTCCTTGTCCGATTAGAATGAAACGCATCCAAACTGGATGAAGGGTCCTCAATATTTTGGCCCTTACAAGACAATATATCATAACGTATAATATTTTTCCCTATCAAATTAAGGTCTACTGTACAGTAGAGATATCAGTTAACGGGTTAAGTCATGTTTTAGGTGGGATATTATGAAACCAAAAAGCACTAAACAAGACCAAAAACCTTGATTTATTAAAGGGGTCATGAACTGGCTTTCTTTTTTTTTTAAATGTATACTGTTGTCTGAGGTCAAATTATGACGTTTACATTCAGAAACATTATATTGATTCAGTAATAGGCTATTTTCTGCCCTGGTTTTGAAACGCTGGGTTTGATGGCTGTGCCGCACTGAAGAATTGGAAGTAAACGCCCACGGCTAGGATTGGATAAGATTTGCATATTTAATGAGCTTCAGCTTCCCTCAGTAAATGTGGGAATTCATTTTGAAAGCGTCTGGGGAAACGCTCACAGGACTCGCAAAAACTCTTTATCAAACAAACACAATGATTCATCTCTCATCCACCCGCCATTGATTGGAATGTTATTTTTTTATTACTTGGCCCGCCCGATCATCAGTGAATATAACCGCAAACCGTACACACGCACGCAAGAAAGGAATATTATTTCACTATTTAACCCTCTGCTGCTCTTCTTTTAGGGGTTGCATTGGTCATCTTCACAGTCATAAGTGACCAGACACCTAAAAATTAAACTTCCTCCACCCCAGTAAAACCAATGCAATTTATTTTTCTTCAATAATATTTTTTCTTTTTAATTTTGTATTTTGAGATGATTTGATGGTATTTTTTCATATTTATGCAATAATTATGGTCTATTTTTGCCATTGAAAATGATACAAAATTAGTTTTTTGTTATTTTAATTTTTTTTGTTTAATTATTGCAGTATTTCAGATTAAAATAGAGACTAGGCCTTCAAAATATTTTTTTCTGAAGACAGATTAGCGCCTCTTTTGGAATTATTTAAGAAATCCTGCAACCATGTGTGTAACCACTAGAGGTCTCTATGGAGAGGCTTGAGAATTCACTAGTTCTCTTTTGAACACATTTAATGATTTTTTTTAATGGATTTGAATATATATTTAAAAAATCTATTATTATAGATTATTTATTATAAAGTTTTATATATATATATATATATATATATATATATATATATATATATATATATATATATATATATATATATATATATATATATATATATATATATATATATATATATATATATATATATATATATTGTTAGAAATATAGATTTGTTTCTGTGAATTTGTGTTTTTGCAGATTTCCCATTCATTTCCTATGGTGGTCATTTTTGACCGAAGAGCACAAGTGGGAGTGTTTTTTTACGACCAATCAGCATGCTCGAATCATGCCCTCAATTGTTTTCTGTTTTTACATACCTAATGCTAGAAAATTCACCAATTTTCATATCATTCTGATGAAGCTGTGATTTAAAAAAATTCCAAATGTGGTTCATAGGTTCAGTTTTTCATAGGTGTGTGTGTGTGTGTATAAGTATGCGTGTGTGTGTGTGTGTCAATATCACACTTTTGATGTTTTAGAGTGTAACCCCTTTACTGCTGTGTACTTTTTTTCAGCATCGTGGCCGATTTGTAGATTGTACACATAAATATTCAGTGAATTTTTGCCGATTTCCCATTCATTTCCTATGGTCGGTAATTTATGACTGAAGACAATGAACACAACTTTTTTTTTTTTCGACCAATTAGCATGCTCAAATCATGACCCCAATTTTTGTGTGTGTTTACATCCCTAATGCTAGAAAATTCACCAAGTTTCATATCATTCCGATGAAGCTGTGATTTTTAACATTTCAAAATAGAACATTTTCCGCTCAGAAATGACCGAAGAGCACCAGAGGGTTAAGATAGGCCGTCGGCAGGCCTGGCTTACATTTTGGTAGCCCGTCTGGAAAACATCGCCCGGGACGTTGGGCTTTGCGAGCCCTCGCCCATAACGTTACAAGGCCGAGTCTGATCCCGAATGAACCAATAACACCTCAAATAAAGGATTCTCCAGCCTGTGACAGCGTGCTAATGTTCAGTTAGACACGTACACATGATCAATACGATCGTGTGTGTTGCAGCATTCCTGTCAGATCCAGAAGCACAGCTTTGTGTTTCAATCTCAATATGTCTGCAAATCTTGCAAGTGTCTTGTTTACAAACGAATCCGCGGTGAAATGAAGCGAACAAACGCGCAATGTCTTACTCACGTGAGCTGGAACCGCATGTTTATTGCTCGGTAACTCGACCCGTTTAGCTCCACAAGTCGGTGGGCGGGGCTTGAGGCGGTGCTTCACCACACGATGACGTCATTGGTCGACATATTCGGAGATCTCTCGTTTTTCTGGGCCTGGTGTCAATAAAAGCTTTTCTTTGACTAACAAGGACGTTTTCAGCTCTGAAACTTACAGGATATTCTTATATCACCATGAACTTTCATATATCAAAGGCTCAAGGGAAAGTTGATTTCTCAATTCATCAGCCCTTTAACCTATTAAGTAGGGAAGTGTATCCTGGAAGTAGGGGTAGGAAGTAGAGAGCCGGAAGCAGACAGGACGGAAGTTAATACGTTTATTTTCTTCTTCAAATCTTTTATTTGGCTGTTTGCGTTTCATTGAGACATAAAACATGGATAACATCTAGAAAAATACTCACAAAGGGAAAATAACAACTATACACTGCGGCCACTATAGTTGCCGGTGGGCTTAAATGGGTTTTAATCGGGCTCTGTTACTGTCAAACGTTCAATAGAAAACAAAAAGCACATCTAATCAATTCATAAAACTTTAACAGTTTAATCATTTTTATGAATTTATTGATTAGACATGTTTTTTTGATTATTGACATTTTAGTTAAACCGGAATTTGGTCAAAATTATAATGGAATTTTAGGAAAAATAAAATAAAACTGATATCATAGAATTAAAATTTTGTTGAACTCTCATTTGTTGTTAAATTATTATCATTATTTCTCATTATTTATTTAATTAATTAATTAGAAATTACATTTTAAACCCAAAAAAAACAGAAAAACTAAAACAGAAAAGAATTAGATCTGACGAGAGAAGTGTCTGTATTCATCGAGCATCCATTAAAATCCCTGTCCTCCATCCCTCCGTTCCTCCCCTCAATCCCAGCTTCAGTGTCTCTTAAGGTAAATAAATCCCAATGGCCTTGTTGGCATGGAAACATGGCAGAAACCTTGAGTCATTCGCCCGGTCCGAGAGACAAAAGACCGTCGGTCAGAGAGAGTTTGAGCTGCTGAATGCATTACAAACCCTCCAGTGTGAGAAAACACATTATATATATATGTGCAACATAAGACCCTGGACCACAGAACCAGTCATAAGGGTCAATTTCTTGAAATTTAGATTTATAGATCATCTGAAAGCTGAATAAATAAGCATCATTGATGTGTGGTTTGCTAGGACAATATTTGTAAATCTGGAATCTGAGGGAGCAAAAAAGTCTAAATATTGAGAAAATCTCCTTTAAAGTTGTCCAAATGAAGTCCTTATCAATGCATATTACTACTAATAATACATTTATGATTTATTTACGGTTGGACATTTACAAAATATCTTCATGGAACATGATCTTAATATCCTGATGATTTTTGGCATCATAAAAAAATGTATAATTTTGACCCGTGCGATGTATTATTGGCTATTGCCACAGATAAACCTGTGAGACGCACGACTGCTGTTGAGCTCCAGGGGCACATTTATACATAATAAAATAATACAAAAAAGATATCAATAAAATCTATTAAACTGTAAACGTTTTATGAATCCAATTAATTAGACACGCTTTTGGATTTTTAACATTGAATTAACCCATTAAAATATATATAAAACACACACAGTATATATATATATATAAATAATTAATATATGTATATTTTTTACGATGCATATATATATATATATATATATATATATATATATATATATATATATATAAAGTTTTATGAATTCAATTATACATGCATTTTGATAAACTTTTAATTAACCAATTAAAATATATAAAAATAAGAAAATTATCTAAATCATATCAAAATGAATGTATCAATAAAACGTATTTTTTTTTATATGTGTGTGTGCCTGTGTGTGTGTGTGTATGTGTGTGTGTGTGTGTGTGTATGTGTGTGTGTGTGTGTGTGTGTGTGTGTGTGTGCACGCGTGTGAGTGTGTATGTACGTGTGTGTGTGTGTATGTATGTGTGTGTGTGTGTGTGTGTGTGTATGTATGTGTGTGTGTGTATGTATGTGTTTGTGTGTGTACGTGTATGTGTGTGTATGTATGTGTGTGTGTGTGTGTGTGTGTATGTATGTGTGTGTGTATGTATGTGTGTGTGTATGTGTATGTATGTGTTTGTGTGTGTATGTGTGTGTATGTGTGTGTATGTGCATGTATGTGTGTGTGTATATAAGTGTGTGTGTGTATGTGTGTGCATGTGTGTGTATATACTTATATATAAATGTTTACATTTTATGAATGCAATTCATATTTATACATCATAATTATACATCCATTTTGATTAACCCATTAAAATATATAAAAATAAGAATACTAATTACAAATAATTTATAAATGTAAAAAATTTTTTTACAATGCATTCATCCATTGATAAATAATTTGAATGTTCTTGAACATGCAAAATTAATATTCACTGCTATGTCTGTCTAGACGAGAAAGAGATATAATGCACAAAAATAAACAAATATAATCACAAACTACTTAAATATATCATTTTGCAATCTATTAATAGTTTTTTTAATAATATAATGTTTTTTTCCTCTCTGCATTGCATTACGAGCCGTATTGTGTCCGTTGACATTATTGATGGTTCGCAGCTCGTGATGAAGGATTGTGTAAAGAGTCAGGCGTCCCTACAGGACTTCAGACACTGCACCGATGCAACAGGAGGAATTCTGGGAAAACAAGTTGAAAGCACGACGTGTCCTCAGGCCAAGGTAACATCAGCCACCGTACGTTTCTCCAGGATTATGGCATCATCAGAATCACAGTGGAGAATTAATAAAGAGCGGATCAGGGCGTATTGTTCAGCGAGGGCATCTGCGGACAGACACAGATTCACACAAAGCCCTGAAAACAGCCTCAATATCACACACTGCTTATAGAGCGAGGACACACTGTTCATAAACTCACAGGGCGTTTTCACACCAAGTCCGAAACAAAGTTCATGTTTTTAATGCATTTGAAACAGTCGGTTCGTTTTGGTTTGGTTTCACATTGCAGTTATGTGATGCGCATTGCTTGACTATTTCTTTTAGTTTTGTTTAAAAGTGGACATTTCAAGCTTTCTACACACATATTTCTCATGTGTGTTTGGGTTTATTTATGAGACGTGTTCAAGAGCAATGCAGGTGATCGCGCCGGCGCTGTCACGATTATTGTCTGCTATAGCATATTTGCTTCTTATTTACTAAAAATCCAGGCAATTGGCTGATGAAACAGTGATACAAAACGAAATTCACTTTAAAGAAATGCTTTCTACAGAACAAAACTTCATGAAGCGGTCAAAATCATTTCAAAAGACATTGCGCATCTTTTCACTTTTCATAATCAATATAGCCGAGATGAAATTTAAAAATAACATTCGAATATTTAAACATAAACCAGAACTTCCTGTAAATGGCCTGAAGATCCGAACCAAAAAGAAAATGCTGTCACACTAGAAATGAACCGAACACCTGTGATTTTGATTCGGATCAAACTGAAAAGTCCAAAAATCCGGACCCAACAAGTTAGGTGTGAAAGGGCCCTTATATTCAACTATTATTAGGGATCATACTTAAGAGTTAATGATTTATATATATATATTAGGGCTGGGCAAATTAACACGTTAAAGCGGGTGATTAATTTTTTCAGATTAACGCATTAAAAATATTTAACGCAATTAATTATCCATTTTTTCCCAGCGTTACATAATATGATCACGCTCTTATTCATGTAAATACTTTTAAACTCTTAAACCAGGGATTTTCAAACTTTATGATGCCAAGGACCCGTAAATATGATGAATCTTTATGAGGGACCCCCTTCCTGAAATCCATCTATTTTTATGTACGAAAAAACATTTAAACTGTTAGATAAATAGTAAGTGTGACATTATCAATACAACATATTTTTTCCCAACTTAAATTGGCTATTAATGTTGGATGTATAACCCCGAAGAAGAATATTTTCAATTAAAAACAATTTGTATAAGCAACTTTCACAATAAATGTATGTAAGCAGCGTACGTACTGTGTTAAGAAAACAACTTACAACCCCAGTGAGCGAGATAAAGGGCACTATAGTGAGAAAAACTCTCTAGAAAGATACAAAGCAAACATATACAATTCTGGAATGTATACCGCAAGAAAGGAGAGAAACATTTAGAAATGAAACCGTTAGAATATTCGGTAGACTTTATCCATTTTTGCTTTGTCTTTTTATACTCTGAAATGTTCTGGGGACCCCTTAGAACCTTTTGGAGGACCCCTGGGGGTCCCCGGACTCCAGTTTGAAAACCCCTGGATTAAGCGAGTAATCTATCGACTAATTTGTCGATTAAGCGAGTAATCTATCAATTAATTTATCGATTAAGTGAGTAATTCATCTACTAATTTATCGATTAAGCGAGTAATCTGTCGACTAATTTATTGAGTAATCTATCGACAATTTATCGATTAATCTATTGACTAATTTATCGATTAATCTACCGACTAATTTATTGGTTGCTCTATCGCCTGATTTAACGATTACGTGAGTAATCTATCGACTAATTTATCGATTGAGTGATCTATCGACTAATTTATCGATTAAGTGAGTGAGCTGTTGACTAATTTATCAATTAAGCGAGTAATCTATCGACTAATTTGTCAATTAAGCGAGTAATCTATCGACTAATTTGTCGATTAAGCGAGCAGTCTATCAATTAATTTATTGATTAAGCGAGTAATCTATCTACTAATTTAGCGATTAAGCGAGTAATCTATCGACTAATTTATTGAGTAATCTATCGACTAATTTATCGATTCATCTATTGACTAATTTATCGATTAATTTATCGACTAATTTAATGATTGCTCTATCGTCTGATTTAACGATTAAGTGAGTAATCTTTTTACTAATTTATCGATTAAGCGAGTAATCTATCGACTAATTTATCGATTAATCTATTGACTAATTTATCGACTAATTTATTGATTGCTCTATCGTCTGATTTAACGATTAAGCGAGTAATCTATCTACTAATTTATCGATTAAGCGAGTAATCTATCGACTAATTTATTGAGTAATCTATCAACTAATTTATCAATTAATCTATTGACAAATTTATCGACTAATCTATCGACTCATTTATTGATTGCTCTATTGTCTGATTTAACGATTAAGCGAGTAATCTATCTACTAATTTATCGATTAAGCGAGTAATCTATCGACTAATTTATTGAGTAATCTATCAACTAATTTATCAATTAATCTATTGACAAATTTATCGACTAATCTATCGACTCATTTATTGATTGCTCTATCGCCTGATTTAACGATTAAGCGAGTAATCTATCTATTAATTTATCGATAAAGCGAGTGATCTATCGACTAATTTATCGATTAATCTATTGACTCATTTATCGACTAATCTATCGACTAATTTATTGATTGCTCTATCATCTGATTTAACGATTAAGCGAGTAATCTTTCTATTAATTTATAGATTAAGCGAGTAATCTATCAACTAATTTATCAATTAAGCGAGTAATCTATCAACTAATTTATCGATTAAGCGAGTAATCTATCAACTAATTTATCGATTAAGCGTGTAATCTATCAACTCATTTATTGAGTAATCTATCGATTAATCTATTGACTAATTTATCGACTAATCTATCGACTAATTTATTGCTTGCTCTATCGCCTGATTTAACGATTAAGCGAGTAATCTATCAACTAATTTATTGATTAAGCGTGTAATCTATCAACTCATTTATTGAGTAATCTATCGATTAATCTATTGACTAATTTATCTACTAATCTATCGACTAATTTATTGCTTGCTCTATCGCCTGATTTAACGATTAAGCGAGTAATCTATCTACTAATTTATCGATTAAGCGAGTAATCTATCGACAAATTTATTACTCACATATATGAGTAATCTATCGACTAATTTATTGATTGCTCTATCGCCTGATTTAAGGATTAAGTGAGTAATCTATCAACTAATTTATCGATTAAGTGAGTGATCTATCGACTAATTTATCGATTAAGGCACTCCGGACCCCAGTTTGAAAACCCCTGTTTTAAACTACTCCTAGTTCTGTAATTGGGCACTGATCAGGGAGTCAGTCACATTCATGTACATGATATACGGATTCACCACCTAGGAAGCTACGTAGCTAATAGAGGGACACACACACACACTCGACGCACAAACACACATGCGCCAGTCTCGTGCTCACATCGAGTTCTCTTTCGCTCTTGAACAAAAAATAACAACAACACAGAGAATTTTGCCAAAATGAGGTAATGAGATGCGCGTGACGGCATCAGATCCACGTCATGTTCAACAGTGGCTGATCTTAAAGTGACAGTAGCACTGATGACTAATGTCATTAATGTTCATCAACAACGGAAACAGAGAAAAGATTATTATTTATGCAGTTAAGAAAGGTGTTGATAACTTTATTCAATTTCTGTGTAGATTATGTCTAACAGGGAAGGCCACAGGTAAATATAACATTTATTATAATGGGTTTATGTAAAGATTGTTTTAAGTAGGGCTGTCAAAAGATTAATCGCGATTAATCGCATCCAAAATAAAAGTTTGTGTTTACATAATATATGTGTGTGTACTCTGTTCATTATTATTTATATATAAATACACACACATTCATGTATATATTTAATAAATATTTGCATGTATATACTGTATATACATTTATATAATCTATAATATATATACATATAACTGTTTTATATATAAAAATAATATTTTTTCTTAAATATATACATGCTTGTGTGTGTTTTTATATATAAATAATAATTAACAGAGTACACACACACATATTATGTAAACACAAACTTTTATTTTGGATGCGATTAATCGCGATTAATCTTTTGACAGCCCTAGTTTTAAGTTCACTTAAATTAAAAGTGGTTTTTTTAAAGCCTAATAAAGGTTGAGATTGGGAGCTTTCAGTTATACTGTAATGTAACGTCATTAATGTTTCATAGAGACATCAGTGATACTGGCCTTCATTCATAAAAACATGACAATACAACACATATTTAACATACAGGTGCTGGTCATATAATTAGTATATCATCAAAAAGTTGATTTATTTAACTAATTCCATTCAAAAAGTGAAACTTGTATATTATATTCATTCATTACACAGGCTGATATATTTCAAATGTTTATTTCTTTTCATTTTGATGATTGTAACTGACAACTAAGGAAAATCCACTTGTCCCTTGGCCTTGTAGGCAGCAAAGCAAGTGCATTCTGGGAGTTATTGTCTTTCATCAATATGAGCCAAAAATACATTTTCTGGCTTTTCTTAGTCTAGAAGTTCTAAAATAATTTCACATTTCTACTACATAAATGACCCAATTTAAACACAAATGCATCTTTTTCTAGGGCTGAAGTGCCCCTTTAAAAAAAAAAAAAGATTTATTTGTTGTTTGTTGATTTTCAAATATAAAACTTTTTAACAAAACCGTGACAATGTTGACATGATATAAAATGTTCCTACTGTCCCATCCCTAGTGCAAACTAAACTGTGCAGAAAACATCCACAAAACAACTTGATTATGACCCAGTTATCATCCGCCATGATTCTCCCCAAAGTTTAGAAAGAAAGTTGGGTGACGATGACATTACAGAGACATTAATGTGCGTAGATACGATCGTTCTGACATGACCTGAAGGCATGTGACTGACTAAATGAAGTCAAAACTCCGTCTATATTAACGACATTGCTCCCAACTGTCTCTGACATCACATTTCCGATCATAATTATGTGGAAAGATCTCAGACGAAAGCAGTTTTGTTCCTCAAAACTCAATCTCCCGCCGGAGCAGATTCATTTCCACGCTGAGGACACGCTGACCTTTAATGGCAACTTCTGGCCTCCATCTGGCCATTCAAAGACCCTAGAGAAAATCATTTTCTGTATTTCATCATCATACATCAAGCAGAACCACTCCAGAACTAATGAAACCATCAGCGGTCAAACACTCCAGTCATCTCAGAACAAAACCGCTTGACACTGGAGACTTAATTTCCCCGTGTTGCTGAATGAACCTGAAGGTGCACAGGTGCCCATACTGTTCCCAACCTCCCGCAGTTTCTCCTGAAGCCCATAGGGAAGTGACTTAAACTGCAGTTCATGGGCTGGCCACTGGAGACAGACTCCAGGAGGAGCAGAATCTCACTGTTAAAGGGTTAGTTCACCCAAAAATGAAAATTGTGTCATTAATGACTGAGCCTCATGTGGTTGGACACCCGTCAGACCTCCGTTCATCTTCAGACACAAATGAAGATATTTTAGTGTAAATCTGATGCTCTGAAAGGCCTCCATTGGCTCAATGCACTTTACACTCTCAAGACCCTTAAAAGACACTAAAGACTAAAGTTACAAAGTCCATCTCACTACAGCGGCTCTACAATAACTTTATGAATCGGCGAGAATAGTTTTTGTGCGCAAAAAACCCCCTAAATAACGACTTATATAGTGATGACGATTTCAAAACACGGCATCATGAAGCTTCGAAGCGTTATGAATCAGTGAGTCGATTCATGATTCGGATCGCGTGTCAAACCACCAAACTGCTGAAATTTGGCGATCCAAACTACTGAATCGACTCACTGATTCATAACGCTCCAAACTACTGAATCGACTCACTGATTCATAACGCTCCAAACTACTGAATCGACTCACTGATTCATAACGCTTCAAACTGCTGAATCGACTCACTGATTCATAACGCTTCAAACCGCTGAATCGACTCACTGATTCATAACGCTTCAAACCGCTGAATCGACTCACTGATTCATAACGCTCCAAACTACTGAATCGACTCACTGATTCATAACGCTACAAACTGCTGAATCGACTCACTGATTAATAACGCTTCAAACCGCTGAATCGACTCACTGATTCATAACGCTCCAAACTACTGAATCGACTCACTGATTCATAACGCTTCAAACTGCTGAATCGACTCACTGATTAATAACGCTTCAAACCGCTGAATCGACTCACTGATTCATAACGCTCCAAACTACTGAATCGACTCACTGATTCATAACGCTTCAAACTGCTGAATCGACTCACTGATTAATAACGCTTCAAACCGCTGAATCGACTCACTGATTCATAACGCTTCGAAGCTTCATGATGCCGTGTTTTGAAATCGTCATCACTATATAAGTCGTTATTTAGGGTTTTTTTGCGCACAAAAACTATTCTCGCCGATTCATAAAGTTATTGTAGAGCCGCTGTAGTGAGATGGACTTTGTAACTTTAGTCTTTAGTGTCTTTTAAGGGTCTTGAGAGTGTAAAGTTGAGCCAATGGAGGCCTTTCAGAGCATCAGATTTACACTAAAATATCTTCATTTGTGTCTGAAGATGAACGGAGGTCTGACGGGTGTCCAACCACATGAGGCTCAGTCCTTAATGACAGAAATGAACTAACCCTTTAATGTCGGTCGAATGGGTACGCACGTCCTATGTTTCATCCGTACGCCACTTCTGACGCAAATCCTACGCAAAGTTTAATAAGTGAGGCTGGTCTCTGAGGGCGATGTGACGGACGCGGCTCTGGTCGTACCTCATGTGTGCGGATGCCTTCGCTGGGCTCGGCCAGTCTGATGGGCGTCGAGCGCTGGGACGTGGTTCCGTCATCCTCACGGTCGTCCTCAGAGTCATCCTCAGAACTGCTGGAGATCTGCTCTTCAGTGGGCGGAGGAGGAGCGCTGGCGGCCGTCTTCCTCTGGAGCACCGCGTCCTCCTTACTCGACTTATTACTGCAGACGCAAACCAAGAGGAGGAAGTTCAGACGACACAAAACGCATCAAAATCATCTTTGCCATTCACATTCTAGCATAGGTGTCATTAAAGGCCTTTGCACACGGAGTCCGAAATTTTCGCACGTCAAAAAATAAATTCGACCTGACGTTATGTCAATCACGCTTGCACACTGCCTCCGAAACTTTCGTCCGTCAAAAAAAAATCGGAACAGGTTCGATTTTCTGCGTTTTTCGCATCCGTTTTTCCATCTACAGCTGATGCCCAAACTAAACCTGCTGAATGAATCGCCAGTGCTCAGATACCGACAATTATATATACAAATATTATTGTATCAAAAATACTGCAATATCACAGCTATAATTATAGCACACCAACTCCCTGTAAACCGTGTGTGTGTGTGTGTGTGTGTGTGTGTGTGTGTGTGTGTGTGTGTGTGTGTGTGTGTGTGTGTGTGTGTGTGTGTGTGTGTGTGTGTGTGTGTGTGTGTGTGTGTGTGTGTGTGTGTGCGCGGATTCCTAGACATACTGCCAGTCTCTGTTCAGGATTGGTAACTGGTGGTCTTCTTTTTAATATGTGGCTCCAGTATCGCTAGCAAAGCATCAAACGGAGGGTGCTAGAGCTCACAGGGTCTGAGTTACACACTTTCAACAACGAATTTATAACCAAAAAATCAAAAAGCGCCTCTGTTTTGGGGGGGTTATTACAGCTCAGACGACACATACTCACATGTTTATCACTTTTAGCAGTGCTTTATGAAACTCAAAGTGTTTCCTCTAAAATGACACCAGTATTGTGTGTTTAGAGACACTGTGTGTGTGTGTGTGTGTGTGTGTGTGTGTGTGTGTGTGTGTGTGTGTGTGTGTGTGTGTGTGTGTGTGTGTGTGTGTGTGTGTGTGTGTGTGTGTGTGTGTGTGTGTGTGTGTGTGTATGGGAAGCTTTTCAATTTGGGTCGGCCAAATCCAGGCGAAAATGGTCCCAGAATTTATATTATACATAACTATAAGAAATTTTTCTGAAATATATAAATGCATGTGTGTGTATTTATACATACACAATAATGATACACAGTACACACACATATATAAATGCAAACACAAACTTTTATTTTGGATGTGATTAATCGATTTGACAGCACTAATTGTAATTTATGTAAAGTTGTATTTATTCCTATGATGGCAAAGCTGAATTTTCCTCAGCCATTCGTCTTTTCTCAGGATTCTTCATATTCTAACATTATATCTTTTGCAACATTATAAATGTCTTTAATGTCACTTTTGATTAATTTAGTGTCTGAATAAAAGTATAAAGTTGTGTTGTTTCCCTTTCATTACAATTCACAAGCTCACAACTATTATTACAAATATGTATATATATATATATGTGTGTGTATGTATGTGTGTATGTATGTGTGTGTGTGTGTGTGTGTGTGTGTGTGTGTGTGTGTGTGTGTGTGTGTGTGTATATATATATATATATATATATATTCATATTTAAGTAAAAATAAATGTAAATATTTATTAAAGTAATTATTTTTTTTATTAATAATTAAGTAAATGATGATTTAAAAAATAAAGTTAATATGTATTTATTTTGATGAATATTTAAGTAAATATCAATTTACATATTAAAGTACATATTTATTTATCAGATGATCTTTTTTGTATGTATTTATTTGGTTCAATGAATATTTAAGTAAATAATAATTCAAGTGTTTTTAATGATTTAAATATGAATGTAAATATGTTTTTTTTTGTTTATTTATTTAATGAATATTACAGTAAAAATCGATTTAATTATTGAAGTTTAATTTTTTTTGTATATATATATACACGTAATGGTTGTTTTTGCCATTGGGGTGCTCCTGATTATCATTTGGCATCATTATGGCTGTGAAAACATAATCCTGCAGCAAACAATGCCGGGAAGAGCCACGTGGATCTGAATATGTATAATATAAACACATATTAAAGCACAAATCAACTTGTTTTCAAGTACATAAGGTCGACCCGTGAGATTCCTGCTCACGCCTGAACAACATCCGACAGCTGCCACACGCTACATATTTACACGCCTGCCACACGCTACATATTTACACGCTAGTAAACATGAGCACATGCAGGCCGGCGTGTGTCACATCCCTGATTGGTTTTCCAGCAGAGAAGGTCACTGACTGTACACATGACAGTGTGTGTTTTCCTTAAAGAGGGCATATTATTTTTCACATATTGCCATTGTTTTTTTTGGGCGGCTGGAGCAGTGTGTTGTGATTGGTCAAGCGCTTTGAGCGTGCATCCAGGCCACACCCCTTACCATAACCGCCAGTTTCAACTCATCCAGGCCACGCCCCTTACCATAACCGCCAGTTTCAACTCATCCAGGCCACGCCCCTTTATTTAACCCTTAATCATCCCTCAAGTAGGGTTTACGTTTGAGTCCCTTGGGGTCAAACATTTACAGAGCGATTGCATAAGGAAATATGCATTTTTTACATGGAAAACTATATATCATTTTATTTACTTCTCAACTATACATTTATGCTGTGTTTTTCTGGGTATTTGGTAGTTTTTTACCTACTTAATGCACAAATACTTAACTATGTCATAAATTGGCTCATTAAAAATAATTTTTTTATGAAAAAATCACTTGAATGATGATCTTAAATAAATACAAATAGTTTTTGGACATTGCTCTATGTGTTAGGGATAGAATACCGCCATCTGTAGGTTTGTGGAAAAACTTTAGAAATTATAGTTAAAGAGAAAGAGAGCAATGAGCACATTATCCACTAGAGGTCCAGAGGGAAGTTATGCAGAAGTTAAGCTGCCGTTCATCTTTCTTTTATTTGGCCTTTTCCCTCTCTTTCTCATGATTGTTCCATGTTGCATTTGTGCTCTAGTGTTTCTCCTTCATTTATGTATGGAATTTTTTCAGATTTATGCCAGTTTTGTTGATTTTATTTGCCAGTTTCTATAAAAATGCTCTCTGTTGCAGTCACACACATGTGTGTGTTTGAGTGTGTGTGTGTGCGTGTGTGTATGAGACAGAAAGTTCGTTCCACTTTGTGTTTATGCTCTAGGACCAGATCTTGATATAAATGTGGACATTTTCAGATTTATACTGGATTTAGTTGATTTTCTTTTAGAAACAACGGGGGAAAAAAGCATTTTTTACATTTTCCCATTCATTGCCAAAATCAAAAAAAATGCTCCAGACACCTGTGTGTGTGTGTGTGTGTGTGTGTGTGTGTGAGTGAGTGAACATGCTTGTTCCATGTTGCATTTGTGCTCTAGTATTTCTCCTTCATTTATGTATGAAAATCTTTCAGATTTATGCCAGTTTTGTTGATTTTATTTGCCAGTTTCTATAAAAATACTCTCTGTTGCAGTCACACACATGTGTGTGTTTGAGTGTGTGTGTGTTTGTGTGTGTGTGTGTGTGTGTGTGTGTGTGTGTGTGAACATGCTTGTTCCATATTGCATTTGTGCTCTAGTATTAGTCCTTCATTTATGTATGAAAATCTTTCAGATTTATGCCAGTTTTGTTGATTTTATTTGCCAGTTTCTATAAAAATGCTCTCTGTTGCAGTCACACACGTGTGTGTGTGTGTGTGTGTGTGTGTGTGTGTGTGTGTGTGTGTGTGTGTGTATGAGACAGAAAGTTTGTTCCACTTTGTGTTTATGCTCTAGGACCAGACCTTGATATAAATGTAGACATTTTCAGATTTATACTGGACTTAGTTAATTTTTTTTGACAAAAAAAGTGAAAAAATTTGTTTTTTTAAACTTTCCCATTCATTTTCAACCAAACAACCAAATCAAGCCCAGATTTTTTGTGCATGTTTAGATTATTTAGGAAAAGTCACAGAGTCTCATGGCCCTGAGATGAAGGGAACACTTTTTAAAAATGGAGGAAAAGTCCAGTGGGGTCAGCTGGAGCCCAAGGGCCGATTAAGGGTTAAGAGTGAAAGATGAACAAACAGGTCACTTAAAGGATGAGTTGACTTCAGAATGAGCATTTCCTGATATTTCCTCTCCTCCATCTCATCTAAGATGCTCATGTCTTTCTTTCTTCAGTGGAAAAGAAATGGCGTTTTTTTTTAGGAAAACATTCCAGGATTTTTCTGGACTATAATGGGAACCAACGGCTGAAGGTCCAAATCACTGCAGTTTCAGAGGCTCTGACCAATCCCAGACGAGGAATAGAGTCTGATCTAGACAAACCATCGCCACATTTACAACACACACACACACATTTATACACTTTTAACCTCAAATGCTTGAATGCGTGTGATGTCATCATGTAAACATATATATATACATTATGTAAACACAAACTTTTATTTTGGATGCGATTAATCACGATTAATCTTTTGACAGCCCTAGTTAATACATAAAAAAGTAAATATTAATTTAAATATGTAATTGATTATTGATTAAAGTAAATATTTGTTAATAAGAATACCTATTTTTGTTTATTTTGAATATTCAATTAATGTTTAAGTAAAAAGCCATTTGATAAGTAAATATTAATTAAAGTAAATATTTTTTTCAATGAATATTTTAGTAAATATCAATTTACATATTTATGTAAATATTGAAGGACATATTTATTTATCAGATTATGTTTTGTTTATTTAGGTAAAAAGCATTTTAAATATTTAAGTAAATATTAATTAAAGTAATTATTTTTTATGAATATTCACATAAATATCAATAAAGGGGGTAATCGTATTAGTTTATTTATTTGAATATGAAATTAATATTTAAGTAATAAGCCCGTTAAAAAGTAAAAAATAAGGTAAATATTAATTTAAATGAATATTTAAGGAAAAATATAAATTTACATATTTATGTTAATATTTATTTAGCAGATTATCTTTTATTTATTTAAATGAATATAAGTAAAAAGCAATTAAATTATGTGAACACTTAATGAATACTTAAGTACATATTGATTTAAATAATAAAGTCAATGTTTATTTATTTGTTTATTTATTTAAATAAATATTCAAGTAAATATCAATTAATGAGATTACTTATTTTATTTATTTGAATATGAAATTAATATTTAAGTAAAATGCAATTTAATAAGTAAATATTACATTAAATATTTATCAGATTATCTTTTATTTATTTGTTTATTTATTTATTTATTTATTCAAATTAATTTAAGTAAAAAGCAATTTAATTATTTTAATTATTAAAAGGTCACATGACGTCGGTGGAAGTGCCGACCCAGTGTTAAAACGAACGTGCAAAGACTAAATCAAACGCTCTTTACACAAATAAAGGTAAAACAACGATGTCAGACAATTTTGAAGTTGAGTTTTCCGGCACTTCCACCTACGTCATGTGACCTCTCCGACGTGATGACATCATACAGCGTAAAGAATCACAACACTGAAGTCGCGCATTTGAGGTTAAAAGTGTATAAATGTGTGTGTGTGTTGTAAATGTGGCGATGGTTTGTCTAGATCAGACTCTGGGATTGGTCAGAGCCTCTGAAACTGCACTGATTTGGACCTTCAGCCGTTGGTTCCCATTATAGTCCAGAAAAATCCTGGAATGTTTTCCTCAAAAAACGCCATTTCTTTTCCACTGAAGAAAGAAAGCCATGAGCATCTTGGATGAGATGGAGTGAGTAAATCATCTCAAACTCACCCTAACACAGATTTTGCGCTCTCGTCTGGTTTGCGGACAGTAAATGGACTGGGGTCGAGCCCGACCGTCTTCGGCATGAACTCCCTAAAATAACAGACAAGAAATTGAAATCATGAATATTAATGTTTTTTGGTGAATGTAGAAAACAATTCTGCGCTCAAACAGCTTTTAAAGGGACAGTTCACCCAAAAATGAAAATTCTGTCATCATTTCCTCATGTCGTTCCAAACACACAAGAAATCAATAATTAGATTTTTACTGTAATATTCATCTAAACAAATAAACAAACAAAAAATGCATTTTTGGGTGAACTAACCCATTAATTTAAATACACAAATAAATATTTACTTTGATTGTTATTTACTTAAATATTTAATATTTTAGCTTTGTAATAAATAGATAAATATGTCCTTGTGAATATATTTGACATGTTTTGAGGGCGCTGACCTTGCGGAGTTGGTCATGGCGATAGTAAAGGTGTCGTCGAATGAGGTGAGTTCGTACGGCTTGAAGAACTCGCTGTAGATGTCGATGCTCTCGTCGTATCGGTTCACACACTTCACCAACACCTTCTTCCTGTTGTTCTCACACTGGGCTGAAGCGGACACACACATTCAGGAGCAGTGTTGGAGAAAGCTACTTTGAAAAGTAATGCATTAATATATTGCGTTACTCCCTTAAAAAGTAACTAATTGAGTTACTTAGTTACTTTGTAATAAAAGTAATGCGTTACGTTACGTGTTTTTGCTTTTTTTTTAACAAAAGTTATATTTTTGTGCAACGGTAAAGACCTCTTCATACCAAAATGTAAATAATAAGCCCCAGGCTGAGGTAAAAATGCAGATTCCCTCATGAACAGTAGAGGGAGAAAAAAGTTTTACCAATAAAAACAAATCTAGTAATTTTCATCATCAAAGGTCAGCAGCAAGACATTGGTCAATTAAAGCTACACTGTGTAACTTTTTTAGTTTATTCTTAGCTAAAAACACTTAGTTCTTTCAAAAATATATGTGCTCATTAATGTATATTTACTTCTTTCAAGTAATAAAGTATTCTCGTAAGTTTATAATATGCCATTGTAAATACATACGGGTGAGGGTTCGAATGCGGGTCGCCATGTTGCCCCTCCATCTTGAAAGTACATTAGCCAAAGAGGGACATTCCCGTAAATTCAAGCTTGGCCTTTCGCGTTTTAACACTCGATGGCACCGTGTCCAATGTGGACGAGATCGAACTGGAAGCCATGTTAATCTTGGACTAAATCAGCCACCGTAGGAGTTAAAACCAAATCGGAATTGAGAGGAACAGAAACTAATATTCACTGGATGGTCATATACAAGTTCACCACTAGATGGGGGAAAATATCACACAGTGTAGCTTTAAATATAAAGGTAGATTATGCATAAAAATAGTTGTTTTATTTAACATTTAATTATTGGAGGTTTGCATATACTCTGATTTTGCATTTGACTGATTTTATTCATTTTGAGGAGTTCAGAATCTTTATTGTGCAAGTGAGATAAAAAAATGCTCACATTTAGTCTAGAACTACAATAACCATCATGTTCACACACACACACACACACACACACACACACACACACACACACACACACACACACACACACACACACACACACACACACACACACACACACACACACACACACACACACACACACACACACACACACACACACACACACACACACACACCTTGCACTTATTATTCTCAACATGAGCAGTCAGTCAAATTAATGTGAAAAAGATATTTTGTATTTTGTTCTGTATTTTGAAAAGTAATGCGTTACTTTACTAGTTACTTGGAAAAAGTGATATTATTACATAACTCAAGTTACTTGTACCTTTGTTGTATAGCATGTATATATTGTATATTTGTACATTTATTTATTTAACAGGGACCATGCACAACACAAATGTTGTGCCAGAGTTAGCTAAATAGCTAATTGATTGTTTGACATAGTGACATAGTTGGTCATCTCATTGGGTGTCTTAAAGAGCTCCCCAATTAATATGTATCCAAGTTATGTCAAAAACCCATATTGCTTTTTCCTCCAGAAATGCAGCCTAACAAAAATTCATTGTTTATCCAAAAAGCTATTTTGAATCTACAAAAGTGTCAGGAGGGGATTCAGCTTCACTACACCCTGAAAACAATCACATCAACATTCACAAGAGCACTCATGATTCTGAAATGTAAGATTATTTTGTTTACCGTAAAAATAACCTAAGATTATGCGTGAATGTAATCAAAAAATTTGCATAAATAAATAAAAATATGTAATAAAAGTAGCTCTTTGAAATCTGAAAATGCCAGAAATGAAATCAGCATCCTCTAAAACCTCACATATTGTAGAAATTGACCATACAGTGCAAAATATGTGGTCAAAATGGACGACTAAGCTAGTTGGCTACTAGACTATGATGCACCCCAACACAGTTCAGGAAGTCACACACAACTCCTGAGGTCTTTACATATAAAATACACATCTAATAATGACTGAAGCACAGCTGGCTGGGGTTTGTGGGTAATATGTTGCATGTGTGTGTGAAGTCCTCACCCTCATCATATGGGACCGGGAGGAACGTCAGCACGGCGTCAGACCACCAGTGTGTGTAACTGAAGGAGAAAAACATCAACTATTATTAGTAGCAGTATTTGGGGAAGCTTTACCATGGCAATACTTCTGTTTTACAGACATGTAGCGTGTAATACGGCAGTGTATCAAAGTATCTGACCATCACTGTACCATAGTATCACCTCAATACGGTTTATGTTATATATATATATTTATTAGTGCTGGGAATCGATTACAATTTTTTTTCCTGCATGTCATGTGCGGGACTTTTCACCCCCAAATCAAAAGAATAAGCATGAAATTATATTTTGCATAAAGAAAATTAAGACTACTTATATATATATTAGGGCTGTCAAAAGATTAATCACGATTAATCGCATCCAAAATAAAAGTTTGTGTTTACATAATATGTGTGTGTGTACTCTGTTAATTATTATTTATATATACTACACACACATTCATGTATATATTTAAGAAAAAAATATAATTTGTATATATAAAACATTTATATTTATATATATTATAGATTATATAAATGTATATACAGTATATACTTGCAAATATTTCTTAAATATATACATGAATGTGTGTGTATATATATATAAATAATAATTAACAGAGTACACACACACATATTATGTAAACACAAACTTTTATTTTGGATGCGATTAATCGTGATTAATCTTTTGACAGCCCTAATATATATATATATATATATCTTCAGTAGGACTGAAGTGTGAGGTGTGTGTGAGGTGTGTGTGAGGTGTGTGTGATGTTCAGTAGGACTGAAGTGTGAGGTGTGTGTGATTTGTGTGTGATGTTCAGTAGGACTGAAGTGTGAGGTGTGTGTGATGTTCAGTAGGACTGAAGTGTGAGGTGTGTGTGAGGTGTGTGTGATGTTCAGTAGGACTGAAGTGTGAGGTGTGTGTGAGGTGTGTGTGATGTTCAGTAGGACTGAAGTGTGAGGTGTGTGTGATTTGTGTGTGATGTTCAGTAGGACTGAAGTGTGAGGTGTGTGTGATGTTCAGTAGGACTGAAGTGTGAGGTGTGTGTGAGGTGTGTGTGATGTTCAGTAGGACTGAAGTGTGAGGTGTGTGTGAGGTGTGTGTGATGTTCAGTAGGACTGAAGTGTGAGGTGTGTGTGAGGTGTGTGTGATGTTCAGTAGGACTGAAGTGTGAGGTGTGTGTGAGGTGTGTGTGATGTTCAGTAGGACTGAAGTGTGAGGTGTGTGTGAGGTGTGTGTGATGTTCAGTAGGACTGAAGTGTGAGGTGTGTGTGAGGTGTGTGTGATGTTCAGTAGGACTGAAGTGTGAGGTGTGTGTGAGGTGTGTGTGATGTTCAGTAGGACTGAAGTGTGAGGTGTGTGTGAGGTGTGTGTGATGTTCAGTAGGACTGAAGTGTGAGGTGTGTGTGATTTGTGTGTGATGTTCAGTAGGACTGAAGTGTGAGGTGTGTGTGAGGTGTGTGTGATGTTCAGTAGGACTGAAGTGTGAGGTGTGTGTGAGGTGTGTGTGATGTTCAGTAGGACTGAAGTGTGAGGTGTGTGTGATTTGTGTGTGATGTTCAGTAGGACTGAAGTGTGAGGTGTGTGTGAGGTGTGTGTGATGTTCAGTAGGACTGAAGTGTGAAGTGTGAGGTGTGTGTGAGGTGTGTGTGATGTCCTGGTGGTCAGAGAACAGAATGGCCACAGCAAAACGTGTCCTAGAACACGACGATTTGACGAACAATCCCTTTAACGGGTCAGATGGGTTTTGTGTGATAATAGAGGAAGCGTCAGCGGGTCCATTATGCAAGCTCCACCACGGACAGTAAACTGGGTCAGGCGACACACACACACACACACACACACACACACACACACACACACACACACACACACACACACACACACCTTCAGCATCAGGCAATAAAGGAATAAAGCACACACTCCCGAGAGCCAGACGCCGGCAAACCAAACCAGGCGGAAAAACATTTGTGCCTTAAAGGGTTAGTTCACCCAAAAAAGTAAATTGTGTCATTAATTCCTCAGCCTCATGTGGTTGGACACCCGTCAGACCTCCGTTCATCTTCAGACACAAATGAAGATATTTTAGTGTAAAGCTGATGCTGAGAAAGGCTTCAGATAGGCCTCCATTGGCATTCAGTACATTTACACTCACAAGACCCATAAAAGGCACTAAAAACGCCGTTACAAAGTCCATCTCACCACAGTGACTCTACAATAATCTTACGATGCGACGACAATAGTTTTTGTGCGCAAAAAAAATAAAAATAACACCTTTATCCAACTTGTTCTTGTCTTCCGTGTGTGTCTCCACGACGCATGCGTGAGAATATGAGCAGATCCGGCGTTCGGACACATGACCCAGAAGAGATTTGTTTACGAGCAGAGGAAGACGCGCGTATCTCAGCTGTTGAATTCTACATTGATCGTGCTTTAGGTCTCGGTGTAGTTCTCAAATGGGGCTAAAGTGGCATTTCATGGATTCCCGAACGCCGGATCTGCTCATATTCTCACGCATGCGTCGTGGAGACACACACGGAAGACAAGAACAAGCTGGATAAAGGCGTTATTTAGATTTTTTTTTGCGCACAAAAACTATTGTCGTCGCTTCGTAAGATTATTGTAGAGTCACTGTGGTGAGATGGACTTTGTAACGGCGTTTTTAGTGCCTTTTATGGGTCTTGTGAGTGTAAATGTACTGAATGCCAATGGAGGCCTATCTGAAGCCTTTCTCAGCATCAGATTTACACTAAAATATCTTCATTTGTGTCTGAAGATGAACGGAGGTCTGACGGGTGTCCAACCACATGAGGGTGAGGAATTAATGACAGAATTTTCATTTTTGGGTGAATTAACCCTTTAACACGCTCTGTGGTTTGCCGGCATTGAGAGGCGGTTCTGCGGCCCATGGCTGGTCTCCGGCTGACCTGTGGCGCTGCAGCGGGAGGATCATGGTGTTGCTGTGGTGCAGGTAGAAATCTGTGGGCAGTTCCCACAGGTGAGGCTTGGATTCGGCCGGCTGGAACACCTGCAGGAACAGGTTTATAGCGTCCTGTCTGTCTGCATCTGAGAGAGAGAGAGAGAGATAATAAATAATCCTTCTCTGAGTTTTATCCAAAGTTCTTGCATTGCATCCGAGGTTTACATGTGATCCCTGGGATTTGTAAGATTACAAATGTATAAATGCTGACGAACACTGAGCGCCGTTAGCCTCGCTGCTCGTTAGCCTCGCTGCTCGTTAGCCTCGCTGCTCGTTAGCCTCGCTGCTCATTAGCACTCACATCTTTATAATTAAATGAGGCTGAGATGAGAAGCAAGACGAGCAGCATTAGAGCAAGAGCAAGACATCACATGACTCCAGCTCATCTACTATACCGGTGTTCTTTTAACACACACACACAGGGCCCTAACACACACACACACACACACACACACACACACACACACACACACACACCACACACACCACACACACCACACACACACACACACACACACACACACACACACACACACACACACACACACACACACACACACACACACACACACACACACACACACACACACACTCCTGCTCTAAAGTCTCTCACACACACACACACACACACACACACACACACTCACACTCACTCACACTCTCTCTCTGTCACACACACACACACACACACACACACACACACACACACACACACTCACACTCACACTCACTCACTCACACTCTCTCTCTGTCACACACACACACACACACACACACACACACTCACACTCACACTCACTCACTCACTCACTCACACTCTCTCTCTGTCACACACACACACACACACACACACACACACACACACACACACACACACACACACACACACACACACACACACACACACACACACACACACACACACACACACACACACACACACACACTCCTGCTCTAAAGTCTCTCACACACACACACACACACACACACACACACACACACACACACACACACACACTCACTCACACTCTCTCTCTGTCACACACACACACACACACACACACACACACACACACACACACACACACACACACACACACACACACACTCACACTCACACTCACTCACTCACTCACTCACACTCTCTCTCTGTCACACACACACACACACACACACACACACACACACTCACACTCACACTCACTCACTCACTCACACTCTCTCTCTGTCACACACACACACACACACACACACACACACGCACACACACACACACACACACACTCTCACACACACTAGTTTCCTCTAGTGTGTTTGTGTACACTGGGGTGTAATATAATCACAGCACTTGATTGGAATGTGTGGCCTTACGCACTTACAGCTCGTCTCCGGCATTAGATCTCACTCATATCCTCAGATCATAACGTTAACATTATTATGAGGACATGAGGACATTAACTCTGTTCAGACTCAGCGTGCGCAAGATCCCGAGAGGAAGTGATGACGCTGTGGACGTCTGGATGCGGAGTTACGGGAAACTGGAGAGTCTGACCCACTGAAGAATAACCAAATCACCAATAAAAGAGACAAGCGTGTCAGGAAATTACCAGTACAGCTAAAAACATAGTTCAAAATATAACAGCTTAAAGCTAAAGCTTTAACTTATGCTAAAAGCTAAGCTAAAAACATAGCTAAAAATATAGTTAATAAAAAATATATTGTATTTAATAATATAAAATAATATAATATAGTTAATATAATATAATTAATAATATAATATATTTAATAATATAATATAATATAAAAGAATATAATTAATAATATAATATATTTAATAATTTAATATAAAATAATATAATATAGTTAATATAATATAATATAATTAATAATATAATATAAAATAATATATTTAATAATATATATAATTAATAATATAATATATTTAATAATATAATATAAAATAATATAATATATTTAATAATTTAATATAAATAATATAATATAATTAATATAATATAATATAATATAATTAATAAATATAATATAGTTAATAATAAAATATATTTAATAATTTAATATAAATAATATAATATAGTTAATATAATATAATTAATAATATAATATAGTTAATAATATAATATATTTAATAATTTAATATAATATAATATAATTAATATAATATAATTTAATTAATAATATAATATAGTTAATAATATAATATATTTCATAATTTAATATAAATAATATAATATAATTAATATAATATAATAAATAATATAATATAATTAATAATTTAATGTAAATAATATAATATAGTTAATATAATATAATTAATAATATAATATAGTTAATAATATAATATATTGAATAATTTAATATAAAATAATATCATATAATTAATATAATATAATATAGTTAATAATATAATATATTTAATAATTTAATATAAATAATTTAATATAGTTAATATAATATATTTAATAATTTAATATAAAATAATATAATATAGTTAATATAATATAATATAATACATTTAATATTATAATATATTTAATAATTTAATAATCTCAATTCGAGCGGCCGAGTCTGTAGCTATTTTCAAGAAACATCTAAAAGCACATGTTTCCCAGCAGCACCTGACCAATCAAGAATAGCACTTATCACCCTATTCATTTTCTGTTTGTCTATTTATAAAAAAATACAAAATAAAAGTCCTCTGTGTTCTGTTCTAGATGAACTGAGACGTGTTACAGCACTTGCACACTGTTGCCCTTGACTGTTCTAGCTGCTTCTATTGCTCTCATTTGTAAGTCACTTTGGATAAAAGCGTCTGCTAAATGACTAAATGTAAATGTAAAAACGCTGTGATGAAACCGGACAAAATAAACCTGGAAAAGCCCAGATTTGGGCTCATTCCCCATCCGTCCCACAACACTGTCAATCACCCGCAGAGTGACATCAGACGCCAAACACACTGAAGTGCTCAAACACACATGAGTTAGTGCACACGCGTGTGTGTGATCGATGGGCCGACAGCATGAGAGCGCACACGCTTCTACACAGAATACATGTAATAATTATAATTCACACAAGCGGCCCATCAGCACAAAGGCAGATATTAATAATTCATGAAAGAGAGATGTAGGTGGAGGACATAATGGCTCAAATGTGTCTCTCCCTCTCTCCAGACCATCATTAACTTATGAAACGTGATGCATTAATATAATATTATGTAATACGCACATTTCTATGGACGGGTGTGAAGACAAATGATGAATAATCATTGGAAATCTAGTTATGAATGTAAAAGGATTTTTTTGCATTACTGTGATGAGAATCTGGGGTTTAAATGTGTGTGAGTTATCATGAAAATAATGTCAGAAACACAAATAAAATGTATTAATATATAATTAATAATTTAATATAATATAGTTAATAATACAATGTATTTAATAATATAATATAAAATATAATATAGTTAATATAATATAATTAATAATATAATATATTTAATAATATAATATAAAATAAAATATAATATATTTAATAATATAATATAATATAGTTAATATAATATTATATTATAAAAAATATAATATAGTTAATATAATATAATATAATAATTAATATAATATATTAAATAATATAATATAGTTAATATAATTAATAATTTAATATATTTAATAATAAAATATAATATAATATAATTAATATAATATAATATAATATAATATAATATAATATAATATAATATAATTAATATAATATAATATAATATAATATAATATAATATAATATAATATAATATAATATAATATAATATAATTCATATAATATAATATAATATAATATAATATAATATAATATAATATAATATAATATAATATAATATCAATTGGTCTGCATTTATTTGATCAAAAATACAGTAAAATTATGAAATATTCCTCCAGTGTAGATCATCTGTACACACACACACACACACACACACACACACACACACACACACACACACACACACACACACACACACACACACACACACACACACACACACACACGTTTGTTTTTGTGAAATGTGAGGACATTCCATAGGCGTAATGGTTTTTATACCGTACAAACCGTATTTTCTATCCCCTTACACTGCCCCTAAACCTACCCATCACACACACACACACACACACACACACACACACACACACACACACACACACACACACACACACACACACACACACACACACACACACACTGCCCCTAAACCTACCCATCACACACACACACACACACACACACACTGCCCCTAAACCTACCCATCACACACACACACACACACACACACACACACACACACACACACACACACACACACACACACACACACACACACACACACACACACACACACACACACACACACACACACACACACACACACACACACACACACACACACACACACACACACACACACACACACTGCCCCTAAACCTAGCCCTCACAGGAGACTGTGCAGTTCACTTTCTGTGAAAAAAAACTTGTTCTGTGTGATTTATAAGCATTTTGAAAAGTGAGGACATGGGGAACGTCCTCATATTTCACCCTCTTTTTGTAATACCCATGTCATTATACACATTTGTGTCCTGATATTTCACGAAAACATGCCCACACACACACACACACACACACACACACACACACACACACACACACACACACACACACACACACACACACACACACACACACACACACACACACACACACACACACACACACACACACACACACACACACACACACACTCCAGTGTAGATCATCTGTTCTCTGTGTGATTATACAGTAAAGTGTGATTTATTCCTGTGATTTATCATCATTACTGCAGTCTTCAGAGTCACATGACCCTCCACTGATCACTCTCATATGAGGATCTGATGATCAACACATTAAATCATAATTACAGTTTTACACACTTTTGACCGGTAGTGTAATAAAAAAAATAAAACTAGTGCCAGGGCCAGTCGTGTTTCCACTATCGGCCAATAGCGGACGTTGAACGCCTTTCTAAGCCAATCAAATACCTTATAGAAAATTAACAATAATAAAATGATTTATATACATATATATAATGTGTGTGTGTGTGTGTGTGAGTGAGAGAGAATGGTAAAATAGGACAATTTGCGCTTGTAATTTCAAAGTGAAGGCTTAGAATAGACCTTACACTTAAAAGCGCTCCTTTTTGGACAACCAACCAATCACAGTCTTCAAAAGAGTTAGGAGTTTTCTGAGAGGAATCTAGAGCCCTATTCGCAGGGGATTAGTTTTATCTGAGGACCTCGTGTGATTTAGAATTTACTCCCCACATCTGAGTTTTGCGCGGCGCATTCGCACGGGATAAGCAAAGCCTGTGATTTTACTCAAATTTACTGACTTATCTCCCGGATATGATGTCAAGACTTGTAAATGTTTTTTCGTTATAGATATAAGTTAGCTGTATGAAATTATAAACAGTCGTATCGATATCATTTTGATTGTTTTATAGTAATAACAATAATTTAGTTCAATTAGAGAACAGATGCTACAATTAAAAACTAGGGCTGTCAAAGATGAATCGCGATTAATCGCATCCAAAATAAAAGTTTGTTTTTACATAATATATGTGTGTGTACTCTGTTAATTATTATTTATATATAAATACACACACATTCATGTATATATTTAAGAAATATTTGCATGTATATACATTTATATAATCTATAATATATATATATAAATATAAATGTTTTGTATATAAAAATAATATTTTTTTCTTAAATATATACATGCTTGTGTGTGTATTTATATATAAATAATAATTAACAGAGTACACACATATATATTATGTAAACACAAACTTTTATTTTGGATGTGATTAATCGCGATTAATCTTTTGACAGCCTTATTAAAAACTGAACAGAGCTATAATAATATACAGCGGAAGATTCGGTTTCAAAGCTAAATGTAAAAGCGCCCATTTAAGTGAGTTTGTCATTTTCCTTTTCTGTTTTTCATTAAGAATAATATTAAACACACCATTCAAGCAATTTACTCCCAAATTGGTGCTCATTCTAAAGTGAAAGTCATTATAGGAATTCATAACGGTGCGCATTATATGCAGCCTAGCGGCATTTTTCGTGAAAGATAAAGATAAAAATGCGCACAGGAAACAAAAACCTTGCAAAAATTATACACGATCCGCCTAATCCCGGCCAAATCCCAGAGATGCCGATTCGCGGGACTAATATTATCACAGGACCTCGTGTTCGGCGAAATATGTCAGGTAATTTACGGGGGAATTTTTACTTTACAAATTACAGACATGGCCGATTCGCACAGGATTAAAGCTACACTGTGTAACTTTTTTAGTTTATTCTTAGCTAAAAACACTTAGTTCTTTCAAAAATATATGTGCTCATTAATGTATATTTACTTCTTTCAAGTAATAAAGTATTCTGGTAAGTTTATAATATGCCATTGTAAACACATACGGGTGAGGGTTCGAATGCGGGTCGCCATGTTGATCCTCCATCTTGAAAGTACATTAGCCAAAGAGGGACATACCCGTAAATTCAAGCTTCGCCTTTGGCGTTTTAACACTCGATGGCACCGTGTCCAATGTGGACGAGGTCACCGTAGGAGTTAAAACGAAATCGGAATTGAGAGGAACAGAAACTAATATTCACTGGATGGTCATATACCTTTTCACCACTAGATGGGGGAAAATATCACACAGTGTAGCTTTAAAGGGTTAGTTCACCCAAAAATGAAAATTCTGTCATTAATTACTTACCCTCACTGATTCATAACGCTTCAAACCGCTGAATCGACTCACTGATTCATAACGCTTCAAACCGCTGAATCGACTCACTGATTCATAACGCTTCAAACCGCTGATTCGACTCACTGATTCATAACGCTTCAAACCGCTGATTCGACTCACTGATTCATAACGCTTCAAACCGCTGATTCGACTCACTGATTCATAACGCTTCAAACCGCTGATTCGGCTCATTGATTCATAACGCTTCGAAGCTTCATGAGGCCGTGTTTTGAAATCGTCATCACTATATAAGTCGTTATTTAGGGTTTTTTTGCGCACAAAAACTATTCTCGCGGATTCATAAAGTTATTGTAGAGCCGCTGTAGTGAGATGGACTTTGTAACTTTAGTCTTTAGTGCCTTTTAAGGGTCTTGAGAGTGTAAAGTGCCATTGAGCCAATGGAGGCCTTTCAGAGCATCAGATTTACACTAAAATATCTTCATTTGTGTCTGAAGATGAACGGAGGGTAAGTAATTAATGACAGAATTTTCATTTTTGGGTGAACTAACCCTTTAAGATCACAGACATTCTCTGCAATTATTACAAATCACCAGAGCTCCCCAGATAAAACTAATCCCCTGCGAATAGGGCTTTAGAATCTTTATGAATTCGGGCCCAGGACCTTGTGAGAGTGGCTCAGATCTTTATATAGCGTTGTTTACCTGAGAATGCGTTGCTGTAGTAGCGTGAGAGCGTCTGCATGATGTCTTTGGAGTGCTGTGTCCAGGGCGCGATCTTTCGGTACGTCTTCACTCGGTGAACCAGCTGAGATCCTCCGTACTGCAAAGACAGTGTGTCGCCGTGGTCCTCGTACAGCTCCTCGAATAATCTGCACACACACCATGAAGATCAATATGACGCCAACCCCTGGCTCGTGTAATGTTGGTTTGCACAGGTACCTGACGCAGTCTGTGTCAAACTGAAGCTTGGGTTTGTCGATCATCCCGAGGGCGTAGAGCTGGTACGCCAGGGCACACTTGCCCACCATGAACTGGGCGGTGTTGGTTCGATCCAGACAGTCCACACAGTTCGTCCTCAAAACCCCCGTCTGTCAAAACAACACACAGTAATTCATTTTCCTGAGCTAAAATCCTCATATGAGAGTGATTAGTGAAGGGTCATGTGACACTGAAGACTGGACTAATGATGATTTGATCACAGGGATAAATGACACTTTACTATATATTCACATGATCTACACTGGAAATACAGCATATTTACAACTGGCTCAAACAATCAAGCGAGTTTGGGGGCGGGACTATCTGTTTGCCTGACCAATGGCTGACTGTGTTCAGAAGAACTGTTAGAAAACAGTCATTCTGCTATTCAATTATCAACTAAGCTGGAGGAATTGTATTAAATTAAATATTTCATATACATTTTCAATTTAATTTAAGTGTACCAAAATGTACAAATACATTTTTGGAAAAATATAAAACTTGACTGACTCACCGACCGACCGATTGACTTACTGATTGATTGGTTTACTGACTGACCGACCGATTGATTGACTGACTGATTGATTGACAAACCGATTGATTGACTGACTGACTGATTGATTGACTGACTGATTGATTGACTGACTGATTGATTGACTGACTGATTGGTTTACAGACTGACTGACTGACTGACCGATCGATTGATTGACTGACTGATTGATTGACTGACTGATTGATTGACTGACTGATTGATTGACTGATTGATTGGTTTACAGACTGACTGACTGACCGATTGATTGACTGACTGATTGATTGACTGACTGATTGATTGGTTTACAGACTGACTGACTGACCGATCGATTGATTGACTGACTGATTGATTGGTTTACAGACTGACTGACTGACTGACCAACTGATTGATTGATTGATTGACCAATTGATTGGTTTACTGACTGACTGACAGACCAATTGATTGATTGATTGACTGATTGGTTTACTGACTGACTGACTGATTGATTGATTGACCGATTGATTGGTTTACTTACTGACCGAACGATTGATTGATTGATTGATTGACTGATTGGTTTACTGACTGACTGATTGATTGATTGATTGATTGACTGATTGGTTTACTGACTGACTGACCGACCGATTGATTGATTGGTTTACTGACTGACTGACCAACCGACCGATTGATTGATTGACTGACTGGTTTACTGACTGACCGATTGATTGATTGATTGACTGATTGATTGGTTTACTGACTGACTGACCAACCGATTGATTGATTGACTGATTGATTGGTTTACAGTCTGACTGACTGACCGACCGACTGACTGATTGATTGACCGATTGATTGGTTTACAGTCTGACTGACTGACTGACTGACTGACCGACTGATTGATTGACTGATTGATTGGTTTACAGTCTGACTGACTGACTGAGTGACAGACTGACCGATTGATTGATTGACTGATTGATTGGTTTAAAGTCTGACTGACTGACTGACCGACCGACTGATTGATTGGTTTACTGACTGACTGACCGACCGATTGATTGATTGACTGACTGGCTTACTGACTGACCGATTGATTGATTGATTGGTTTACAGTCTGACTGACTGACCGACTGATTGATTGACTGATTGATTGGTTTACAGTCTGACTGACTGACTGACTGACAGACTGACCGATTGATTGATTGACTGATTGATTGGTTTAAAGTCTGACTGACTGACTGACCGACCGACTGATTGATTGGTTTACTGACTGACTGACCGACCGATTGATTGATTGACTGATTGATTGGTTTACAGTCTGACTGAATGACCGACCGACTGATTGACTGACTGATTGATTGGTTTACTGACTGACCGACCGATTGATTGATTGATTGACTGATTGGTTTACTGACTGACTGACTGACTGACTGATTGATTGATTGATTGACTGATTGGTTTACAGTCTGACTGACTGACTGACTGACTGACCGACTGATTGATTGACTGATTGATTGGTTTACAGTCTGACTGACTGACCGACCGACTGATTGATTGACCGATTGATTGGTTTACTGACTGACTGACCGACCGATTGGTTTACTGACTGACCGACCGATTGATTGATTGATTGATTGGTTTACTGACTGACTGACTGTCTACTGACCGATTGATTGATTGACTGATTGATTGGTTTACTGACTGACTGACCGACCGATTGATTGATTGGTTTACTGACTGACTGACCGACCGATTGATTGACTGATTGATTGGTTTACAGACTAACTGACTGACCGACCGATTGATTGATTGACTGATTGATTGGTTTACAGACTGAATGACTGACCGACCGATTGATTGATTGACTGATTGGTTTACTGACTGACTGACTGACCGACCGATTGATTGATTGATTGACTGATTGATTGGTTTACAGACTGACTGACCGACCGACTGATTGGTTTACTGACTGACTGACTGACCGATTGATTGACTGATTGATTGATTGGTTTACAGTCTGACTAACTGACTGACCGACCGATTGATTGGTTTACAGTCTGACTGACTGACTGACCGACCGACTGATTGATTGACTGATTGATTGGTTTACAGACTAACTGACTGACCGACCGATTGATTGATTGACTGATTGGTTTACTGACTGACTGACTAACCGATTGATTGATTGACTGATTGATTGGTTTACAGTCTGACTGACTGACTGACCGACCGAATGATTGATTGACTGATTGATTGGTTTACTGACTGAATGACCGACCGACTGATTGATTGACTGATTGATTGGTTTACTGACTGACTGACTAACCGATTGATTGATTGACTGATTGATTGGTTTACAGTCTGACTGACTGACTGACCGACCGAATGATTGATTGACTGATTGATTGGTTTACTGACTGAATGACCGACCGACTGATTGATTGGTTTACTGACTGACTGACTGACCGACCGATTGATTGATTGACTGATTGATTGGTTTACAGACTGACTGACCGACCGACTGATTGGTTTACTGACTGACTGATTTACTGACTGACTGACTGACCGATGGATTGACTGATTGATTGGTTTACAGTCTGACTAACTGACTGACCGACCGACTGATTGATTGGTTTACAGTCTGACTGACTGACTGACCGACCGACTGATTGATTGACTGATTGATTGGTTTACAGACTAACTGACTGACCGACCGATTGATTGACTGATTGGTTTACTGACTGACTGACTAACCGATTGATTGATTGACTGATTGATTGGTTTACAGTCTGACTGACTGACTGACCGACCGAATGATTGATTGACTGATTGATTGGTTTACTGACTGAATGACCGACCGACTGATTGATTGACTGATTGATTGGTTGACAGACTGACTGACCGACCGACTGATTGGTTTACTGACTGACTGACTGACCAATTGATTGATTGACTGATTGATTGGTTTACAGTCTGACTGACCGACCGATTGATTGACTGATTGATTGGTTTACTGACTGACTGACTGACCGACCGATTGATTGACTGACCGATTGGTTTACTGATTGACTGACTGACCGACCGACTGATTGATTGACTGACTGATTGGTTTACTGACTGACTGACTGACTGACTGACTGACCGACTGATTGACCGACTGATTGACTGACTGATTGATTGGTTTACTGACTGACTGACCAACCGATTGATTGATTGACTGACTGATTGGTTTACTGACTGACTGACTGACTGACCGACCGACTGATTGACCGATTGATTGACTGATTGATTGGTTTACTGACTGACTGACTGACTGACTGACCGACCGACTGATTGATTGACTGATTGACCGATTGATTGACTGATTGATTGGTTTACTGACTGACTGACTGACTGACTGACCGACCGACTGATTGATTGATTGACTGATTGATTGGTTTACTGACTGACTGACTGACTGACTGACTGACCGACTGATTGACCGATTGATTGACTGATTGATTGGTTTACTGACTGACTGACTGACTGACTGACCGACCGACTGATTGATTGATTGACTGATTGATTGGTTTACTGACTGACTGACTGACTGACTGACCGACTGATTGATTGACTGACTGATTGGTTTACTGACTGACTGACCGACCGACCGACTGATTGATTGACCGATTGATTGACTGATTGATTGGTTTACAGTCTGACTGACTGACTGACTGACCGACCGACTGATTGATTGATTGACTGATTGATTGGTTTACAGACTGACTGACTGACCGACCGACCGATTGACTGACTGATTGATTGGTTTACAGACTGACTGACTGACCGACCGACTGATTGGTTTACTGACTGACTGACTGACCGACCGACTGATTGGTTTACTGACTGACTGACCGACCGACCGACTGATTGATTGGTTTACTGACTGACTGACTGACCGACCGATTGATTGACTGACTGATTGATTGGTTTACTGACTGACCGACCAATTGATTGACTAACTGATTGATTGGTTTACTGACTGACTGACTGACCGACCGATTGATTGACTGATTGATTGGTTTACTGACTGACTGACCGACCGACCGACCGACCGGCTGATTGATTGACCGATTGATTGACTGACTGATTGGTTTACTGACTGACCGACCAATTGATTGACTGATTGATTGATTGACCGATTGATTGACTGACTGATTGATTGGTTTACTGACTGACCGACTGATTGATTGGTTTACTGACTGACTGACCGACCGATTGGTTTACTAACTGACCGACCAATTGATTGACTGATTGGTTTACTGACCGACCGATTGATTGACTAATTGATTGATTTACTGACTGATCGACCAACCGATTGATTGACTGATTGGTTTACTGACCGACCGATTGATTGACTGATTGGTTTACTGACCGACCGATTGATTGACTGATTAATTGATTTACTGACTGACTGACCGACCGATTGATTGATTGGTTTACTGACCGACCGATTGATTGATTGATTTACTGACTGACTGACCGACCGATTGATTGGTTTACTGACTGACTGACCGACCGATTGACTGACTGATTGGTTTAATGACTGATTGACCGACCAATTGATTGACCGATTGATTGGTTTACTGACTGACTGACTGGCCAATTGATTGAGTGATTGATTGACCGATTGATTGACTGACTGATTGATTGGTTTACTGACTGACTGAACGACCGATTGATTGACTGATTGATTGACCGATTGATTGACTGACTGATTGATTGGTTTACTGACTGACTGACCGACCGATTGATTGACTGACTGATTGATTGTTTTACTGACTGACTGACTGACCAATTGATTGACTGATTGATTGACCGATTGATTGACTGACTGATTGATTGGTTTACTGACTGACTGACCGACCGATTGATTGACTGACTGATTGGTTTACTGACTGACTGACTGACCAATTGATTGACTGATTGATTGACCGATTGATTGACTGACTGATTGATTGGTTTACTGACTAACTGACCGACCGATTGATTGACTGACTGACTGATTGATTGGTTTACTGACTGACTGACCGACCGATTGATTGACTGATTAATTGACCGATTGATTGACTGACTGATTGATTGGTTTACTGACTGACTGACCGACTGATTGATTGACTGACTGACTGATTGGTTTAATGACTGATTGACCGACTGATCGATCAAATCAATCGTTTAAGTGTACCAAAATGTACAAATACATTTATGGAAAAATATAAAATGGGATTAAAAAGGTGTCAGATACTATTTTTATTTTCTAAATATATAAAAACAAGGGGAACAAACAATAGAATTTATCAAATGATATGCTATATGATACAATCATAAGCTGTGAGTTTGTATTTTACCAGCGTTGTTCAATAAAACATAAGATTACTTGCTTTTGATGCTTTATTTGACCCAGTTATTATTGCCTCATTGTCATTATAATATGCATTTTAAGACATTTGAATGGCTATTTTTCACTCAGGTCTTTTTTTATTACCACAAATAATGAATCGACAGTGGAAACGCGACTGGCCAACGTGACTTTATTAAAAATAGTTAAAATATTGCCTCATCTTGTTCTTGTGAACCCAATATCGTCTCGTGAGGTAAGTGTATCGTCACACTCCTAATAAAGACTTATGCAAACAATGATAACAATTTAATATGCTGAATTTTATAAGGCATTGGCTCTTTGACTTCCACTTTTAATGCACCTACATCAACAAAGTGAGACTGGTGTTTTAATATGTCAGTCATGGACACTTTAGGTCTGAATAGACACTTCTTGACCAGATTGAGAAGCAATATGCAGCAGTTTTGACGCTGAGAGCCGAAGCTTTGGACTGGAGTCTGTTGACATACCTGTAACCTGCCATTCGGTGTGACCTTCCCGCCGAGATCTCCCCACCTGAACAACAAAGACAGTTTGATGAGAGTCTTTTGATGCGGACGGCTCCATCAGACCTCATGTGTATCGCGGCGGCTCTATTGTTTTGAAAATGAATCAGTGCTTCAACACGTGGACCAGCGAGGGCTTTACAGCAGCAAGTGCAGGAAAACAACAAAAGTGCTGCCATTTACTTCAGCTGTGACTCAGATGGGAGGTCGATACCTTCTGAGCTCTTGTGAGAAGGACAGAAATAGTGTTTTGAAGCACTGCACACAGATTCTGCCCTTACGGAGTTCATCTGGATTCACACGGTTTCCATGGAAGAGGAACATTAAAATAGAATCCACTGCAGCCCATTGGCTTGGCTTATTAGTCATTTGATGAAGTCTCTATGATCCATTGTGCTATTACCCCCTCTTTCATTGAGTGACCGACCGACAGATTGATTGATTGATTGGTTTACTGACTGACTGACTAAAGGCCGACCGACCAACCGACCGATTGATTGATTGATTGACTGACTGATTGATTGGTTTACTGACTGACTGACTGACCAACCAATTGATTGATTGACTTACTGACTGATTGACCGACCGACCGATTGATTGATTGGTTTACTGACTGACTGACCGATTGATTGGATGACTGATTGATTGGTTTACTGACTGACCGATTGATTGATTGATTAATTGGTTTACTGACTGACTGATTGATTGACTGACTGATTGATTGACTGACTGATTGATTGGTTTACTGACTGATCGACCGACCGACCGACCGACCGACCGACCGACTGATTGATTGATTGACTGATTAATGGGTTTACTGACTGACTGACCGATTGATTGATTGATTAATTGGTTTACAGACTGACTGATTGATTGACTGACTGATTGATTGACTGACTGATTGATTGGTTTACTGACTGATCGACCGACCGACCGACCGACCGACCGATTGATTGATTTACTGACTGACGACCGACCGACTGACTGACCGACCGACCGACCGATTGATTGACTGACTGATTGGTTTACTGACTGACTGACCGACCGACCAATTGATTGACTGATTGATTGACTGACTGATTGGTTTACTGACTAACTGACCGACCGATTGATTGACTGACTGATTGGTTTTCTGACTGACTGACCGACCGATTGATTGACTGACTGATTGGTTTTCTGACTGACTGACTGACCGACCGATTGATTGACTGACTGATTGGTTTACTGACTGACTGACCGATCGACCGACCGATTGATTGACTGACTGATTGATTGGTTGGTTTACTGATTGACCGACCGACCGATTGATTGACTGATTGATTGGTTTTCTGACTGACTGACCGACCGATTGATTGACTGATTGATTGATTGGTTGGTTTACTGACTGACCGACCAACCGATTGATTGACTGACTGATTGGTTTACTGACTAACTGACCGATCGACCGACCGACCAATTGATTGATTGATTGACTGACTGACTGATTGGTTGGTTTACTGACTGACTGACTGACCGACCGACCGACCGACCGACCCACCGACCGACCGATTGATTGATTGATTGATTGATTGATTGATTGACTGATTGATTGGTTGGTTTACTGACTGACTGACCGACCGACCGACCGATTGATTGATTGATTGGTTTACTGATTGACCGAACGACCGATTGATTGACTGATTGATTGGTTTACAGACTGACTGACCGACTGATTGATTGACTGATTGATTGGTTTACAGACTGACTGACCGACCGACTCACCGATTGATTGACTGATTGATTGGTTTACTGATTGACCGACCGACCGATTGATTGACTGATTGATTGGTTTACTGACTGACTGACCGACCGACCGACCGATTGATTGATTGATTGACTGGTTTACTGACTGACTGACTGACTGACCGATTGATTGATTGATTGGTTTACTGACTGACCGACCGACCGACCGACCGATTGATTGATTGATTGATTGATTGGTTTACTGACTGACCGACCGACCGACCGACCGACCGACCGACCGACCGATTGATTGATTGATTGATTGACTGACCGACCGATTGATTGATTGACTGATTGATTGAATGACTGACTCAGTGTTGAGCATCATGGCCTTGCAGAAGCAGATTCTGAGTTTGCAGAATTTTAGCAGTGAAAAAACTTCATCAGCAAATGAACAATGTGTTACTAATGGAAAACTATTCAAACTTGCAAACATACGGCATTCTGATAAACCCCTGTGGGAAACATTTGCAAAATATTCCCACAGACTTGATGCAAACGTGCACAGCAGATGTTTGACAACACCGTATTATTTCTGAGGGAATTTCTATGTGAATTTAAGAGTGTCTGACATTCGTTATCACATCCATAAACAACACTGCTCTGCAAAAAATGATGTTCTTCTTAGTATTATTGTCTTGTTAGCACAAATATCTACACTTTCTTAAAACAAGATACATTTACTGGAGATGCAAAAAGCTTAAAAACTTTATTTTGATTGAGTTTTTTCAGAAAAAGTCATTTTGCTGCTCAAGTAAATGTATCTTGATTTATGAACTTTTAGATATTTGAGTAATACTTAAAGCCTTTATGTATAATGCATTATAGATGTTTTTCATGCATTAATTATGCCTTGTAATGCATTTTATGATCTCGGGAATAATTGTAACCACAGTTATAATACATTATAATCTATTAATTATTACACCTTTAGAAAGTATTAAAACACATGATAACCTGTTTCAAATGCAACAAGGAATAATGCATTATAACTTTGGTTTATGAAAATATATAATGTACTAGAAAAAAAGGGGAAAATACTCTTTTTCATTGATTAATTCCATCTTTTGCATGTCATAGCATTGCTGAAAGAGACTGCTTTTGTGGATTAAATGATTCTCATGTTAAACAAACATTCACCTTTCATCAGGACGTAATGTGTGGCAATGGAAGTCGGGTCGATTAACGAAGAAGCCCGTCCTCTTCACCACATTCTCAGCGATCATACTGAGACGGTCCAACACGTTACACAGTTTACTGCACAGAAACAAACAAAGAGCCTTGAGCGCAGGAAGGATGAGGACATTACTTTTCTGTTACATAAACAAAAGGAATAAAATCCTTACAGAAACTACTTGTCATCTGCCACTTAAGTTTTCCATAAGATGTTTAGCTGGAGACTGAAAGTAATTGCGACTCCATTTGCATGCTCAAAAATGAAATTGAACGAAACACAATAAAGCTGAAGCCACAAGTCTGCTCAAATCTGAAGATATTATCTCTAAAACTATGGATTTTATGAAACATTTTCTAAGACCATGTCATGTGAGTTTTTAGAGAAGGCTGATAAGATGCTAATAAAAATTTGTATTTCTCTGTAAACACCCAGTCAATCGTCTAATGTCTGGCGAGGAGAACTGCTCCATTCATGTTTCTATTGTTCTCACTTGACGAACCTCACACACCTCTGCCGTTATGGGACTTAATCTTCATTATTCATTTTGAACGAATCTTTAATATGACTCAAGAACAATGGGTTGTCTCAGAGAGCGATTCGTTCATTTTATGTTGACTGTGCATGCGCAACATCCCATATGTTCTGAACAGGAAACAGAATTGATTAGTTCACCAGTCTCGAATCATTTGCTCATCAAGTCCCAGCCCCATTGGCAAGGCTATGCAGTCACCGGAAACAGAAAAGATTAGTTAATCTATCAAGTCTTCTCGTTCGAGTCGTTCGTTCAAGTCCCCATAGGCTGAATGCAAAAAGAGTTCATCTCTCGAGTCTCGCTCTTTTGTCATGTGACGTGACAGCCGTGTTGGATACAGAAATTAGTTAAAACCTTTACTGTCTATGGTTAATTCACAACCTTCCTTACAAACAAGTGATTCGGTTTTTTTATGTTTGTTTAGTTAAGTTTTTTTAGCTAGTTCAATTGATTTTCCTATGAAGCCTGGACACATTGGGTTGTTCAGAACAGATAGGCATAACAAATGTTTATTGCACATATCTTCTGATGATTTTATTATAATAAATATATTACAACATGCAGTCAATAATACGACACTGAACAGGGAAGCGGTCACGTGAAAAAAGAACGACTTGAACAAACGACTCGAGAGATGAACTAATCTTTTCTGTTTCCGGTGACTGCATAGCCTTGCCTATGGGGCTGGGACTTGATGAACGAATGACTCAAACCCGAAGACTCGAGAGATGAACTAATCTTTTCTGTTTCCGGTGACTGCATAGCCTTGCCTATGGGGCTGGGACTTGATGAACGAATGACTCAAACCCGAAGACTCGAGAGATGAACTAATCTTTTCTGTTTCCGGTGAATGCATAGCCTTGCCTATGGGACTGGGACTTGATGAACGAATGACTCAAACCCGAAGACTCGAGAGATGAACTAATCTTTTCTGTTTCCGGTGACTGCATAGCCTTGCCTATGGGGCTGGGACTTGATGAACGAATGACTCAAACCCGAAGACTCGAGAGATGAACTAATCTTTTCTGTTTCCGGTGACTGCATAGCCTTGCCTATGGGGCTGGGACTTGATGAACGAATGACTCAAACCCGAAGACTCGAAAGATGAACTAATCTTTTCTGTTTCCAGTGAATGCATAGCCTTGCCTATGGGGCTGGGACTTGATGAACGAATGACTCAAATGAGAAGACTCGAGAGATGAACTAATCTTTTCTGTTTCCGGTGACTGCATAGCCTTGCCTATGGGGCTGGGACTTGATGAACGAATGACTCAAACCCGAAGACTCGAAAGATGAACTAATCTTTTCTGTTTCCAGTGAATGCATAGCCTTGCCTATGGGGCTGGGACTTGATGAACGAATGACTCAAACGAGAAGACTCGAGAGATTAACTAATCAATTCTGTTTCCGGACACATGTATTACATATGAGGCTGTCACGGCCCAGATTGGACATGATGACGGAACTAACGGCTCAAACCCAAGACACGAGAGGTGAACTAAACTTTCCAGGGAACAGACGTAATTAAATGTGAAGTGACAAAGCAGAGAGCGATTTGGATCGGGAGGTGAGGTGAACTAACAGACTGCATACATAGACTGAAGCAATTTAAGCAATTAATTAATCATTTATTTCTCAAAGTTTGGCCATGGCTGCATTAGCTTAGTTTATTTTTTGTTCCAAAAGTACTAAATGTGTCGAAAAATGTAGCATGTAACGTTTTAATTCGATTCTGCTGAAATGAACGAAATGACTTGAAAAAGATTAGTTCATTTTGCTGAACGAGATTCTAAGATCCGAGTCAGTAAAATGATCCGAACTTCCCATCACTAACTGGCATTACAAGGCTTATCCAGACTCTTGAAGCTCCGCCCTCTTCCTGAAAGGGGGCGGGAGCAGCAGCTCATTTGCATTTAAAGGGACACACACAAAAGGCACGTTTTTGCTCACCCTCAAAAAGTGACCATTTTAACATGCTATAAAAAATGTAGATCTGTGGGGTATCCACCAATACATGAATCCTGGAGTCTTTAATCTGTCTAATGCTACTCAGTTTGTCCAGATCAAGTAAGAGTGATGTTTTAATGTGCAGTCAATGTTGAACAACAATAATCTTTGTATGTAAAGATCTGGAGGTAACGCACCTCTTGGTGTATCGGGCCATGTCCCAGGCGATGTACTCGATGCCGTGCTCCGGCGGGAGAAACTGGTTCAGGTTTATGACGGCGGGGTAAAGCTCCTCACTCAGTATCTTCTCGTGCTTCCTCTTCTCTCGTTTCTGACAAAAGCACAAAACCAACAATTATTACACAGATTCAATTGTTTAGATCATGATCTCCTCCAGTGTTAATTTCGTTGACAAATAATTTTCGTCAACGACCTTTTTTCACTGACGAAAACGAGACGATAACTAAATAAAAACTAGTGTTGGATGACAAAAACTATATTTTATATATACTACAAAACATATTGTCATTTTCGTCAACAAATAAAAACGAGATGTAAATGTTAGTGAGGGTCGATTAGGGAAGAGATCGAGTCAGAACTGATGTCCTGAGTAACAGATGCTGATCTAACCTCTGGAAAACACGGCTCACACACTCCAATCCAGCTCCAGAGCGGCTCAATCAATCAATAACACACATTTATGCCAGACCAGTGTTTATGAACTAATGCTGATGAATAATGACAATGTTTACTTTACCATGTTTATATAGTAATATGTTTTAGACGGTTGTAATAATGCATATTTTATCTCCTGAACTTGAATGAGCTCCTGCAACTGCAATAGAGGCGAGATTTCAAAATAAGAGTCCTGGTGTATTTCCAGCTTGTTTATAATTAAAAGTCACGCATTATATATTCGTTTTTGCTTACACAATAAACTGTATTTAATTTAATTCCCATTTAATTCATAGTCAGGAGGAAAGACCAGTATTTGACACATATTCAATAAAGTTTCAGGGTTATAATAGTTCACTAAAACCATTAAAAAAAACTTCATTACTTGAAATTAAATGTTAACTGAAATAAAAAAAATAAATACACTTATTTGGAGCTTTAGCTTAACCTGATATGGCCTACTGACTAAAACAGAAATACAAAGTTATAAAAACTATATAGATGTTTTTAAAAAACAAACAAAAGAGTGAATTGAGCTCTTTCGTGTGTTTTTAATGTCAAAAACAAAATGATGTCAAAATGTCAGTTCGAGTGACAGTCGGTTATGTGACGCTTAAATGCTTAATGTATTACAATTGAACTAAACTCATTAGATTTTAGGAGACTAAAACTAAAAACAATTCAGGTGACTAAAACTAAATCGCATTTTAGTCAAAAGACTATGACTAAAACTAAATCAAAATTTGCTGTCAAAATTAACACTGATCCCCTCTATCGTGACTGAATGAACTGAAGTTCAATTACTGGACACACTCCTGCATTACAGCAGATTCTGATCGTGTGTGTTATGGATCATATTTCCATATTAACACATCGGAATATGTTGCCACCTCACATCCATTCTGTTGTTTCTGCGCTAAAGCTTGCGCTTCAAATCCTCTGAAGAGCGTTTGCTCAGAGATATTAATGCCGTTCAGATAATAAGACAATCATTCCATCATTAGCAGCTCAAACTACAGTTAAATACTCATTCATGCTCTCATGAACTCATCATCTGTCAATGAGCAGAAAGTCATAATTTCAACTTTTAAAGTCATCATTTCGATTTGGTATGTCAATTTCGATTTATTAAGTCATAATTTCGATTTAGTAAGTCATAATTTCGACTTTTTATGTAATAAATTTGACTTTTTATGCTAATTTTTTTTTTAAGTGGCGGAAATGGGCTTCCATACATTATATAAAAAGTCAAAAATATGATTTTAAAAGTCATAATAGTGAGATAAAAAGTCAAAAATATGACATGCTAAGTCATAATTATATCCATTGACTTTGTATTGCGTGAAGCGCCTCCTTGTCACTTCGGACTTATAACAAAAAACAGAACAATGTCTAAAAGCTGATATGTGACAGGATGTACAGCAAACAAGCTAAAAAACACAGAAGTAAGTTTTTATAAGCTGTCGACCCAAAAAAACGAGAGTTTAAGGAGATAAAAGTGGATACAGGCAATAAGACGTGAAGCATCAGCAGAAGAATGGGTCAGATTTGGGATCCTGACACTCAGTGTGTCTCAGTGTGTGCAGTAAACACTGTGTCACTGTTAAGTCAAATATCATAATGTCAGTTTTATATATGATATTTCCTGTCTCTGATGACGTTCCCCTCCTGTGTGTGTAGTTCTCAGTGTAATATAACTCTGCCTGAATCCACTTTTGTGTCCTTTAACGCTCATTTTTTTGGGTCGACCGCTTATAAAAACTTCTGGGTTTCTGGTTCTGTGTTTTTTTTAGCTTGTTTGCTGTCACATATCAGCTTTTAGACATTTTTCTGTTTTGAGTTATAAGTCAGAAATGACAAGGAGGCGCTTCACACAATACAAAGTCAATGGAGAGTGTTGATTGGTTCCCCCCCGGTGGGCGTGGTTTCAGAGTATGACGTGTGTCGCTCTGTCTCTATGACACAGGTCATATTTCTCTGGATTTAAAGATTGTTGGAAACATCTGGGATAATGCAAGTACACAAGTCAACAAAATACTGTATATAAATCCAAAAATCTTACATACTGTGCCTTTAATTCAATGTTACTCAGTGGCTAACATTCGATAAACAATGCAACAAACCCAATTGCCAGGACACTATATTTCTATAGCAATATTGTTTGAAATGTATAAATCATATGCATTTTAAATCACAGAAACACCACTTTGGCAGTCATTCGCTCTTTACACTCTTGTTTTATCAAATAGAGAATGAACCCTTTAAAGCCAGCTGATGAAATCTCCCCAGTCCTTCTGTCGTCTGACTGATAGTTTAGACCGTTTTTATCAAGTAAAAGTCGTTTAGTGTAACTGTTCTTCACGTGTCTTTAAATCTGCTCTGATTTATATCAAGGAAACATAAGAATAACTTTGATATTGTTAGTAATATTTCAACTGAAGCAGCTTCGGTTTACTTGAATATCCATCATCATTTATTCGATTAGTATCAAATATGATCATCAGGCTTTTGAGGAAGGTTTATTTGTTCATCTTTCAATCATTATTGTATTGCATACGTTTTAAAATCATAAAACGAAGCATTTAAAGGTGCACTATGTAAGTTTTCCGTCCGCTTGAGGTCGCCTCTTCAAAAACAAAGGCGTAGTTTGATGACGTCACGTTTGGGACATGTGGTCTTCAGTTCAGGACTAAAGAGTAAAGCGCTTCTGCAGAATAAACCAGAAACCGAGGGGAACGCGGATATGATGTCATCGACAGGCCACGCCCTCACACGTCCCGGTTCCTCGGGTAAAATAGCATCTCACGATTTACAAATATTCGGAAACATTTGGGATATTGTAAGTACTCAACTGAACAAAATATATAACACTGGATATTTTACTGAAAAAATGTTACATAGTGCACCTTTAAATATCATCTTATTAAGATATATTAGCATACACTCACCTAAAGGATTATTAGGAACACCTGTTCAATTTCTCATTAATGCAATTATCTAATCAACCAATCACATGGCAGTGTCTTCAATGCATTTAGGGGTGTGTTCCTGGTCAATCTCCTGAACTCCACACTGAATGTCGGAATGGGAAAGAAAGGAGATTTAAGCCATTTTGAGTGTGGCATGGTTGTTGGTGCCAGACGGGCCGGTCTGAGTATTTCACAATCTGCTCAGTTACTGGGATTTTCACGCACAACAGTGTTTCCCCTACAATGTATTCACAGCGCCGCCGCTGGATTTTCAGCGCCACTGCAAAATCTTCACATGATCAGTAATATCACACTTACACACTGTAAAGGAGAGAGAGAGATTGACGATGGCCAGAGAACTAAACCAAAATGTAGTCTGCTTACACTTTCACAATATCACAGGGCTGATATATTAATCTTATTTTATTTTCGCTTCCAAGGATTAAAAAAAGATGATATGAGGTAAAACTATTATAAACTATGCTTGCGCACCGTCTAGCACAACTTCCTTCCCTTCACAGCGCGCGCTGTCATTTCTCCCCAAACATGCATTAAACGTCAGATTCAGCACAATCCGTGATTGTTGTCAAATGCACTCTCCACTTTGGCTAAATTGCAAAACGTGTTTGATTAAATGAAAAGCACAATAATCCGCGCAATAGACGCTGTTTCCAAGTTCAAGGCGGGTGTGTGTGTGTGTGCGCGCGCACGCTGCGAAACGGACAGACTTGCACATAGCTTCGTGTGCGCGACTAAACCATCAAATACACAACAAAATAGCCTATATCTCAAAATGACAGGCTTGGAGAGTATTCACTTAAACACAGTTTAGCTTAAAAGGGCGTAAAAGGGAGAATTATATTAGATCTGCGTCTTAAAGGGGCAGCATCTAATACAATTGGTGACGATTAAGCCATTAATGTGAATCAAACAACAAAAGGCAAAGAGAAAATTACTTGCAGTTTTTTTTTTTTTACCTTTTTATTAATCATATATATGTATGTGTATATATATATATGTGTGATTAATAAAAAGGTTAAAAAAAACATCATGTAATAATATTTCACAATATTAGGCTACTGTTTTTTTCCGGTATTTTTGATTAAATAAATGCAGTCTTGATAAGCATGAGACTTTTTGCAAAAACATAAAATAGTATCCAAACACTTTTTTTTTTTTTTTACATTTTTTTTTTTTTTTTACATTTTTCTTACATTTGAGCCCTTGCCCCTTAGGAACTTTCTGCACGTCCCTGCAGGTTATTGAAGTAAAATAGGCTATAAGCTAGTCACCTTTTAAACTAATGAAAAGCTTAATTTGGATTTTAATGTTCAAAATGTCTATTTCTATCCACAAAACTTGACTTTTTTTTAAATTGTATTTATTCCGGAGGTGCATGCCCCCGGACCCCCGACGAGCGGCTTGGTAACAACCTCCGGCACGTAACAGCACCGCTGCTGGAAAACATTTTAGGGGAAACACTGCACAACCATTTCTAGGGTTTACAAAGAATGGTGTGAAAAGGGAAAAGCATCCAGTATGCGGCAGTCCTGTGGGAGAAAATGCCTTGTTGATGCTCGAGGTCAGAGGAGAATGGGCCGACTGATTCAAGCTGATAGAAGAGACACTTTGACTGAAATAACCACTCGTTACAACCGAGGTCTGCAGCAAAGCATTTGTGAAGCCACAACACACACAACCTTGAGGCGGATGGGCTACAACAGCAGAAGACCCCACCGGGTACCACTCATCTCCACTACAAAGAGGAAAAAGAGGCGACAATTGGACAAAATTGGACAGTTGAAGACTGGAAAAATGTTGCCTGGTCTGATGAGTCTGGATTTCTGTTGAGACATTCAGATGGTAGAGTCAGAATTTGGCGTAAACAGAATGAGAACATGGATCCATCATGCCTTGTTACCACTGTGCAGGCTGGTGGTGGTGATGTAATGGTGTGGGGGATGTTTTCTTGGCACACTTTAGGCCCCTTAGTGCCAATTGAGCATGGTTTAAATGCCACGGCCTACCTGAGCATTGTTTCTGCCCATGTCCATCCCTTTATGAGCACCATGTCCCCATCCTCTGATGGCTACTTCCAGCAGGATAATGCACCGTCACAAAGCTCCAATCATTTCAAATTGGTTTCTTGAACATGACAATGAGTTCACTGAACTAAAATGGCCCCACAGTCACCAGATCTCAACCCAATAGAGCATCTTTGGGATGTGGTGGAACGGGAGCTTCGTGCCCTGGATGTGCATCCCACAAATCTCCATCAACTGCAGATGCTCTCCTATCAATATGGCCAACATTTCTAAAGAATGCTTTCAGCAGCTTGTTGAGTCAATGCCACGTAGAATTAAGGCAGTTCTGAAGGAGAAAGGGGGTCAAACACAGTATTAGTGTGTGTTCCTAATGATCCTTTAGGTGAGTTTACGTTGATATTTATATTAGTATCTGCCATAATGTTATAAAGATCATCAGAATTTAATCAAAATCGTCCATATTAATACAGCATCTGCACCAAATTGCATATTTCTCATTATACATGAGCCATAAAAGCCTGATGCATCAAATGTGACACTCAACAAAACACTGTATTTTGCATATCTGGAGAACATCAGACATGTGATGTACACATATTGTGGACGATGACTCAAACCTGACGTCCTTCTGCTCTTCTATAGGGAACGGTGACTAACCCAAGATGAAGACTAGCGAGACATTATCATTATCTGTACACACACACACACACACACACACACACACACACACACACACACACGTGATCCACCGCGGTTTAAGCGCTCAATCCTTGGGCCACATTTGCACGTGCTGTTAAACAGCGTTCTTAAAAATCGTCCGATTCCTCCTGCGGCCCACAATGCCGTCTGCCTCCCACATCAACACTGCACTGACACACACTCTCAACTGGAGGCCAGTGGAAAACACACACACACACACACATACACAGTTTGAGCTGGAGCTCAATGCGCTCACATTCAGTGTGTTTGACACACACACACACACACACACACACAGTTTGAGCTGGAGCTCAATGTACTCACATTCAGTGTGTTTGACACACACACACACACACACACAGTTTGAGCTGGAGCTCAATGTACTCACATTCAGTGTGTTTGACACACACACACACACACACAGTTTGAGCTGGAGCTCAATGTACTCACATTCAGTGTGTTTGACACACACACACACACACACACACACACACACACACACACACACACACACACACAGTTTGAGCTGGAGCTCAATGCGCTCACATTCAGTGTGTTTGACACACACACACACACACACACACACACACACACACACACACACGTGTGTCGATCACATGTTCCAGCACGCTAGAAGAGTTAATTAGACTGCATTCTTAGCATGTAATGCGCCTCATTTGGGTCATTAAGGGCCTTTTGTCACATGCTTTTATCTGGACGGAGAATATTGGCCACATGCCCTCTGAAACAAACCACACATGTGTTTTAAACCTGTCAATTCCAGTCCTTTTGGCACGTCGCCTTCACACGGACATCACGTGTCTGGATCAAACTGGGCGGAGGGGATTCGGGTCTTTGTTCTGTCTAAAACATCCCGACTGTGTGTGTGTGTGTGTTAGCAGGCGTGTGTGTGCCGTCCGTGGGGGATTTACAGCGAGTGCATTAGATAAAGGTGTCCAGCTTTCAGGGAGCTCTTAGAGACATTAATACTTTCATTCTTCAAGGATGCATTAAACTGACAGTAAAGATTCCATTTCACACAAATTCTGCTCTTTTGCACTTTCTATTCATTAAAGAATCCTGAAAAATAACACAGTTGTCACAAAAGTATTACTTTTCAACACTGATAATTATCATAAATGTTTCTTGAGCATCAAATCCTCATATGAGAATGATGAGTGAAGGATCATGTGACACTGAAGACTGGATTACAGGAGGGCTGAGTGTGTGTGTGTGTGTGTATGTGTGTGTGTGTGTGTGTGTGTTGGAGACTCTGAGTGTGTGTGTGTGTTGGAGACTCTGAGTGTGTGCTGGAGACTGAGTGTGTGTGTTGGAGACTCTGAGTGTGTGTTGGAGACTGAGTGTGTGTGTTGGAGACTCTGAGTGTGTGTGTTGGAGACTCTGAGTGTGTGTGTTGGAGACTCTGAGTGTGTGTTGGAGACTGAGTGTGTGTTGGAGACTCCGAGTGTGTGTTGGAGACTCTGAGTGTGTGTTGGAGACTCTGAGTGTGTTCTGGAGACTCTGAGTGTGTGTTGGAGACTCTGAGTGTGTGTTGGAGACTCAGAGTGTGTGTTGGAGACTCAGAGTGTGTGTTGGAGACTCAGAGTGTGTGTTGGAGACTCAGAGTGTGTGTTGGAGACTCAGAGTGTGTGTTGGAGACTCAGAGTGTGTGTTGGAGACTCAGAGTGTGTGTTGGAGACTCAGAGTGTGTGTTGGAGACTCTGAGTGTGTGTTGGAGACTCTGAGTGTGTGTTGGAGACTCTGAGTGTGTGTTGGAGACTCTGAGTGTGTTCTGGAGACTCTGAGTGTGTGTTGGAGACTCTGAGTGTGTGTTGGAGACTCAGAGTGTGTGTTGGAGACTCAGAGTGTGTGTTGGAGACTCAGAGTGTGTGTTGGAGACTCTGAGTGTGTGTTGGAGACTCTGAGTGTGTGTTGGAGACTCTGAGTGTGTGTTGGAGACTCTGAGTGTGTGTTGGAGACTTCGAGTGTGTTCTGGAGACTCTGAGTGTGTGTTGGAGACTCTGAGTGTATGTTGGAGACTCCGAGTGTATGTTGGAGACTTCGAGTGTGTTCTGGAGACTCTGAGTGTGTGTTGGAGACTCTGAGTGTGTGTTGGAGACTGAGTGTGTGTGTTGGAGACTCCGAGTGTGTGTTGGAGACTCCGAGTGTGTGTTGGAGACTCCGAGTGTGTGTTGGAGACTTCGAGTGTATGTTGGAGACTTCGAGTGTGTGTTGGAGACTCTGAGTGTGTGTTGGAGACTCCGAGTGTGTGTTGGAGACTCAGAGTGTGTGTTGGAGACTCCGAGTGTGTGTTGGAGACTCCGAGTGTGTGTTGGAGACTTCGAGTGTATGTTGGAGACTTCGAGTGTGTTCTGGAGACTCCGAGTGTGTGTTGGAGACTCCGAGTGTGTGTTGGAGACTCCGAGTGTGTGTTGGAGACTTCGAGTGTATGTTGGAGACTTCGAGTGTGTTCTGGAGACTCCGAGTGTGTGTTGGAGACTTCGAGTGTATGTTGGAGACTTCGAGTGTGTTCTGGAGACTTCGAGTGTGTGTTGGAGACTCCGAGTGTGTGTTGGAGACTCCGAGTGTGTGTTGGAGACTTCGAGTGTATGTTGGAGACTTCGAGTGTGTTCTGGAGACTCCGAGTGTGTGTTGGAGACTCCGAGTGTGTGTTGGAGACTCCGAGTGTGTGTTGGAGACTTTGAGTGTATGTTGGAGACTTCGAGTGTGTTCTGGAGACTTTGAGTGTGTGTTGGAGACTCCGAGTGTGTGTTGGAGACTCCGAGTGTGTGTTGGAGACTCAGAGTGTGTGTTGGAGACTCCGAGTGTGTGTTGGAGACTCCGAGTGTGTGTTGGAGACTCCGAGTGTGTGTTGGAGACTCCGAGTGTGTGTTGGAGACTTCGAGTGTGTGTTGGAGACTCCGAGTGTGTGTTGGAGACTCCGAGTGTGTGTTGGAGACTCAGAGTGTGTGTTGGAGACTCCGAGTGTGTGTTGGAGACTCCGAGTGTGTGTTGGAGACTTCGAGTGTATGTTGGAGACTTCGAGTGTGTTCTGGAGACTCCGAGTGTGTTCTGGAGACTCCGAGTGTGTGTTGGAGACTCGAGTGTGTGTTGGAGACTCAGAGTGTGTGTTGGAGACTCCGAGTGTGTGTTGGAGACTCCGAGTGTGTGTTGGAGACTCCGAGTGTGTGTTGGAGACTTCGAGTGTATGTTGGAGACTTCGAGTGTGTTCTGGAGACTCCGAGTGTGTGTTGGAGACTCCGAGTGTGTGTTGGAGACTCCGAGTGTGTGTTGGAGACTTCGAGTGTATGTTGGAGACTTCGAGTGTGTTCTGGAGACTCCGAGTGTGTGTTGGAGACTCCGAGTGTGTGTTGGAGACTCCGAGTGTGTGTTGGAGACTTCGAGTGTATGTTGGAGACATCGAGTGTGTTCTGGAGACTCCGAGTGTGTGTTGGAGACTTCGAGTGTATGTTGGAGACTTCGAGTGTGTTCTGGAGACTTCGAGTGTGTGTTGGAGACTCCGAGTGTGTGTTGGAGACTCCGAGTGTGTGTTGGAGACTTCGAGTGTATGTTGGAGACTTCGAGTGTGTTCTGGAGACTCCGAGTGTGTGTTGGAGACTCCGAGTGTGTGTTGGAGACTCCGAGTGTGTGTTGGAGACTTCGAGTGTATGTTGGAGACTTCGAGTGTGTTCTGGAGACTTCGAGTGTGTGTTGGAGACTCCGAGTGTGTGTTGGAGACTCCGAGTGTGTGTTGGAGACTCAGAGTGTGTGTTGGAGACTCCGAGTGTGTGTTGGAGACTCCGAGTGTGTGTTGGAGACTCCGAGTGGGTGTTGGAGACTCCGAGTGTGTGTTGGAGACTTTGAGTGTGTGTTGGAGACTCCGAGTGTGTGTTGGAGACTCCGAGTGTGTGTTGGAGACTCAGAGTGTGTGTTGGAGACTCCGAGTGTGTGTTGGAGACTCCGAGTGTGTGTTGGAGACTCCGAGTGTGTGTTGGAGACTTCGAGTGTATGTTGGAGACTTCGAGTGTGTTCTGGAGACTCCGAGTGTGTTCTGGAGACTCCGAGTGTGTGTTGGAGACTCCGAGTGTGTGTTGGAGACTCCGAGTGTGTGTTGGAGACTCCTAGTGTGTGTTGGAGACTCCGAGTGTGTGTTGGAGACTCTGAGTGCGTGTTGGAGACTGAGTGTGTGTTGGAGACTCCAAGTGTGTTCTGGAGACTCCGAGTGTGTGTTGGAGACTCAGAGTGTGTTCTGGAGACTCCGAGTGTGTGTTAGAGACTCTGAGTGTGTGTGTGTGTGTGTGTGTGTGTGTGTGTGTGTGTGTGTGTGTGTGTGTGTGTGTGTGTTGTAAATGCTGAGTCTCACCTTGACGAGGTTGAGGATGATGATGGGCGATCCGAACCTCTGCAGCATCTGATCGAAGTGGAGAGCGGCGACATGAGCGTACGGGTCGGCCTGGTCCACTGTACGAGAGAACAAGAGCATTTAAAGTCTTTACACAAACGCTTTACACACAGGTGACCAACTCACAGGCCTAGATGTCAAGAGGATGACACGAACACATGTTTAAAGCAAATGAGTTCACTCGAAGGCCATCTTGGTAAGTATTTCTAGTCATATTTCCAGTTAAAGCTCAAATCTGCTGATTCCTTGATTCCAATCAAGACCAATTTGTGTATATAGATTATATATACACACTCACCTAAAGGATTATTAGGAACACACACTAATACTGTGTTTGACCCTTTGGCCTTCAGAACTGCCTTTATTCTACGTGGCATTGACTCAACAAGCTGCTGAAAGCATTCTTTAGAAATGTTGGCCATATTGATAGGAGAGCATCTGCAGTTGATGGAGATTTGTGGGATGCACATCCAGGGCACGAAGCTCCCGTTCCACCACATCCCAAAGATGCTCTATTGGGTTGAGATCTGGTGACTGTGAGGCCATTTTAGTCCAGTGAACTCATTGTCATGTTCAAGAAACCAATTTGAAATGATTGGAGCTTTGTGACGGTGCATTATCCTGCTGGAAGTAGCCATCAGAGGATGGGGACATGGTGCTCATAAAGGGATGGACATGGGCAGAAACAATGCTCAGGTAGGCCGTGGCATTTAAACGATGCCCAATTGGCACTAAGGGGCCTAAAGTGTGCCAAGAAAACATCCCCCACACCATTACACCACCACCACCAGCCTGCACAGTGGGAACAAGGCACGATGGATCCATGTTCTCATTCTGTTTACGCCAAATTCTGACTCTACCATCTGAATGTCTCAACAGAAATCCAGACTCATCAGACCAGGCAACATTTTTACAGTCTTCAACTGTCCAATTTTGGTGAGCTCGTGCAAATTGTGGAGAACCGGCCACAGGGTCATGGGCGGCCGAGGCTCATTGATGCCCGTGTGGTCGATCAAACAGACGAGCTACTGGAGCTCAAACTGCTCAAGAAGTTAATGCTGGTTCTGATAGAAAGGGCTCAGAATACACAGAGCATCTCAGTTTGTTGTGTATGGGGAGTCAGGTCAGGGCTGTTTTGACAACAAAAGGGTCATAATGTTATGCATGATCGGTGGAGATAAAATTAGGAGATACGAAGTCATTATGAACTTCTGAGATACAGATTGTTTCAAAGCAGTCTCACTGAAAATAACAACATTAGTCAATTATGCAAACTTCATCAAATATGAGACAAACTTAATTTCTGCAGTAAAAAGACAACAGCAAGTCATCAATTATGAAAGAAATTTGACTGAAAGATGAGTCATTATTCAGCTCAATCAAGTCCCATCCACAGTCAAATCAAGGCATAATTATGACTTTTTAGTCTCATGATTACGACTTTTGTTCTTATGTGAGCTTTCATAAGAACACGACACGAAGCGCTATGTGGGTCATAAGTCTGCCACAATCAAACCATCCAGTTACAAACCTATAAACAGATTAGAGCACAACGCACAAAACACTTCTAGAAGTAGGTTATGAGAACGAGGTTCTCTTGCATACACAAATCTGCCCTTTACACGGATTCATTAACGCCGCACAAAGCATGTTCAGAGTCTGCGTAATCAAATGCTTGTTCGCTGAGAAGTCCTTCAAGCAGGTCAGACAAAGCCCGTGGAAATGGCGGCGTGATCCACACTAGCGATGAAAGAGAAAAACCACGACTCATTATATCGCAGCACCCCAAACAATCAATGAAAGCGGGCCAAAAATCGAGCCTTGCGTAACACCCTGTCTCCTGTTTTTGTTTAGCAGAAAATCAATATGTTATCTTGGAAGTCCTTTGTGCGAGCGGCACAACTGACCCAATTACAGAAAACATTCTTCACAAACCCTCATCTTCTTCACACAGAAGGACATTGCATCAGGCAAATTGCATAAGGTATTAATAAGATGAGTAAGTGCAGAGGATTATGAGTCTGGAAATGAAGAAAATCACATATAATTCATTTTTGCTATAATCAACAGTTCCTGTCAGACAGAACGAGACCAACATGCTGTTTTTGTCTGGATTGAAGATTGTGAGTAAATTGCTATTTTACCCAAGGAACCAGGACGTGTGAGGGCGTGGCCTGTCGATGACATCATATCCGCGTTCCCCTCGGTTTGCGGTTTTATTCTGCAGAAACACTTTTTTTGCTATAATCAGACCAACATGCTGTTTTTTTTCTGGATTGGAGTTACAGGATCAGTTTAATTTGCCAAAAAAGAGAGTAAAAACAGCTCCAGACTAACATTTGAGAGCAGCGGCGCTGGAGGAATCATAAAATTACTGTTGTCTTGTTAAAGCTGCACTATGTAACATTTTTTCAGTAAAATATCCAGTGTTATATATTTTGTTCAGTTGAGTACTTACAATATCCCAAATGTTTCCAACTATTTGTAAATGGTGAGATGCTATTTTAACCGATGAACCGGGACGTGTGAGGGCGTGGCCTGTCGATGACATCATATCCGCGTTCCCCTCGTTTTTTTTGCAGAAACGCTTTACTCTCACTGCAGTGTCAACAAGAGTCATAGCATAGTCATCAAACTACGCCTTTGTTTTGAACAGGCGACCTCTAGTGGACGGAAAACTTACATAGTGCAGCTTTAATAAGTGCAGTTACTGATAATACTACATGTTTGTTTAACCCTTCTCCGGTCTTCGTTTGGGAATTACACTCAGGGTCTTTGGGGTCTCCATAGACCCCAGGCAACAAAATGTAATTTTGTAACAAAACAATTGTTTTTTTTTAGAACAAATGTAATTTTACTCTGTTTATTAATGTTTTTACTCAACATCTGTGCAGTTTTTGGAGCATTTATAATAATTTGTAAATTTATATAAATAAATTAAAATATATATATTTTAATGGATTTTCACACAAAATCCGTTTTTTTTTAATGTAAAATTCACTTTATAAAAGACCCACATTTTTAACTTTCATTCGTGGGGATAACATGGATAATTTGACATGGTTTAGTCAGTGTAAGATTTTTGCCCATCTTTTGGAAAATACAGTAAAAAAAAAAAACTTTTACCAGTAAAGTATTTTTCAGTTGGATTCATATCTAAATGTTATGAAATCACAATTATAACAATTAAAATTAATTAATTTTGTCAAAGTTTAGCATTTTTTTGTACTGAAATTTTTTTTTTTTCAATGATGTTACATTACGATAACAATCAAACCTGAACAAGAGAAAAGTCTTTAGAGTTTATCATCTGATTTTATCTGATTTTCTTATAATTCTACAAATTGAATCTACACTTCAGTTACTAACTGTAACAGAACAAAAATTAACAGAAATTAACAGTTATATTACATATTGGGTAAAAAATACTCAACATGAACATCAAAATGCAATGAACTGAACAGCAATAACAAGCAATAACAAGTGTATTCCTGTGTGTGTGCGTGTGTGTGTGTGTGTGTGTGTGTGTGTGTGTGTGTGTGTGTGTGTGTGTGTGTGTGTGTGTGTGTGTGTGAGCATGGTAATTTTGCATTGTGGATGTTTTATGCATTGTTGGAAGTATGCCACTTCATTTCTGTATGCGTGTTCTGTGTTGTTTCTGTTTTTGAAGCTGAATTTTGTCCATTTCTCTCCCGGAGTGTGACTTTTTTGTCACATGAACAGAAAAACAGATATCAATCCAATTAATTTATTTATTTGTAGATCTAGAGAGTGTTGACCACCGTACAAAGTCTCATGCCATTTGGACAAAGTGAGCAAACGTCCTTTGGGGTCAGGAAAGACCCTGAAGACCGGAGAAGGGTTAATGGGAATTTAACAGTGAAGCACTGAGTTTGAATTGATATGCAGATAAAATTAACTTTTATTAATAACAGTAATGTGCAAAAACCTATATTTAAATATTCTACTCTTATTAAACGCCCCAGTGTTCTTGTATAGTCTCACACTGAACTGACCGACAGCTCCAGTGATTGTAAAAGGAGCTCTTTACTTGTTTTATGTGTAATTCAGTCACAATTTGTAGAAAAGTTTTTGTTTTTAATTTTGCGACTTCCTATTTTTTTCCATATATTAAAGGAACACGCCACTATTTTTGAAAATAGGCTCATTTTCCGTCTCCTCTAGAGTTGAACAGTCGAGTTTGACCGTTTTTTGAATCCATTCAGCCGATCTCCGGGTCTGGCGCTAGCACTTTTAGCATAGCTTAGCATAGATCATTGAATCTGATTAGACCGTTAGCATCTCGCTCAAAAATGACCAAGACTTTCGATATTTAAAACTCTACTCTTCTGTAGTTACTCATCGTGTACTAAGACCGACGGAAAATGAAAAGTTGTGATTTTCTAGGCCGATATGGCAGGAACTATTCTCTCATTCCTGCTTAATAATCAATAAAGTGATATTACACAGCGCCTGATAATAGGCTAACTTCCGTCAACATAACCAACGTGACAACCGGCTAACACAGAGAACGCTGGGGACTATTTCCAGGCAATTTAACTGCAATTTACTAAAAGTTTAACGGTGCAGTGTAAGTTTTAGCGCCATCTAGTGGTGAGGTTGTGAATTGCAACCGCTCAACCCTCCCTTTCAAAGCACATAGAGAAGCTATGGTGGCTGACACAGGACAAAAATTTAGCTAGTAGCTAGTGCTCTGTAGAGACGTTTATCCCTTTAGGGCTACCGTAGAAACATGGGAGCACAAAATGGCGGCTTCACTGTAAGGGGACCCGCGGGTGTGTGGATAGAAACGGCTCATTCTAAGGTAATAAAAACAAAAAGACTTTATACACCACTGAAAACATTGTTATGGATATTATATTGCAATTCTGTTTATAGATCCTCATAAATACTACACACTGCACCTTTAACAAAAATATTTTAGAGCTATATGAAATACGTTTATTTTTTATTTTACTTTTATTACATTTTTATGAATGGATTCAGCAGTTCCGTCCATGTTTTCTGCATCGCCTAATTTAATGTGATGATATTGAATTTAAGACTTTCTGCTCCAATGTAAGACATTTTTAAGGCCTTAAATTGTGGACGGTCAAACTAAGACCCACGGAGAGATTGACAATAAGGACTGGACCAGCGTTAATTTCGTTGACGAATAATTTACCATAATTTTCGTCAACAACCTTTTTTCAATGACGAAAATGAGACGATAACTAAATATAAACTAGTGTTGGATGACAAAAACTATGACGAAAATCAACTGTCAATTTTCGTCAACAAATAAAACTCACAATCAATAACACACATTTATGCCAGACAATTGTTTATGAACTAATGCTGATGAATAATGACAATGTTTACTTTACCATGTTTATATAGTAATATGTTTTAGACGGTTGTATCAATGCATATTTTATCTCCTGAACTTGAATGAGCTCCTGCAACTGCAATAGAGGCGAGATTTCAAAATAAGAGTCCTGGTGTATTTCCAGCTTGATTATAATTAAAAGTCACTCATTATATATTCGTTTTTGCTCACACAATAAACTGTATTTAATTTAATTCCCATTTAATTCATAGTCAGGAGGAAAGATCAGTATTTGACACATATTCAATAAAGTATCAGGGTTATAATTTACTTGAAATTAAATAAATGTTAACTGAAAAAAAAAAAAAAAAAACACTTATTTGAAGCTTTAGCTTAACCTGATATGGCCTACTGACTAAAACAGAAATGCAAAGTTATAAAAACTATAGAGATGTTTTTAAAAAAACAAACAAAAAAGTGAATTGAGCTCTTTCGTGTGTTTTTAATGTCAAAAACAAAATTATGTCAAAATGTCAGTTCGAGTGACAGTCGGTTATGTAACGCTTAAATGCTTAATGTATTACAATTGAACTAAACTCATTAGATTTTAGGAGACTAAAACTGGACTAAAACTAAAAACAATTCAGCAGACTAAAATATGACTAAAACTAAATCAAAATTTGCTGTCAAAATGAACACTGAACAGCCTGAAAGACACTCGGGACAGTTTTTAATTTGAACGTGTTATTAAGTCTTGCCAATTTAAACATTCAAGCGATTTTAAGAGGTGAAAAACTCTGGCAATAACAGACTCAAGCATTGATGCATCACAGGCAATCTGTGTTGGACAGGAATCTCTAGTTCGAAGCGGAAACGTCCAACCCAAACACACACACACACACACACACACACACACACACACGGAGAGGTCGAGGGCGCTGGAGGTAAGCAATCTAAGATGTGTGTCTGCCTCAGCCGCTGTGCATATGAAATGTCATCTTGCTCTGGAGGAGAAGCGGTGAAATGAGTTCAGCAGTTACAAAATGAGTGCATGCAGGGAAAAAATAATGCAAGAGAAGATGAGAGATCCTCGGGCGGCCCTTGGGATGTCATTAAACAGAAAATAATCTACTAATACATATAAAAACCATAAGTAGCGCCAGCCAATGATGTTCACAAACTACTTGAAAACCTGTTTTTGAGGTTAAATTGGGCTGGAACGATCCGCCAATCTCCAACTCAAAAATCTCCCATCCGTATTAAAGGGAACACAGTTCCTCGTGCAGTCACAGTTCCTCGTCCGAAATGTAGCGAATATAAATTAATAACGCTCAACTGAGACATTCACATTGTTGAAAATAAATTAGCACATTTATTGGCATTAGGATCCGTTGGAAGGTGATGTTATTATTAGTCCGTTCGTCTCTCCTCGTCATCTCACTAACACTCCAGTGGGCGGGGCCAATGTGGCGAGGATGAAGTAGGCGTTGATTTTCTTCTGCAGAGGCGGATCTTTAAACGATCTATGACATCACAATGAGTCGTTCTCTGGGCCTGAGCTGTTTTTGGACTAACAAGGAAGTTTTTAGTTCTGAAGCGAACAGGATATTCGTATAGTATGATGACTTATTATATTAGCCTGGCTCCGCCCTCCTACGCTCTTCCGCTCAATTTCAATTTTCCATCAGTACTCCGTCTGGGACTGCGGTATATTCTTAGGTTTTCTCCGAACAATTTGAACCGGTCCAATCAGTGAACAGAGAACGATGATTTATAAAACGTTGCGTAGGATTTTCGTCAGAAGTGGCGTACGGATGAAACATGGGACGTGCGTACGCACAGAAATATTCGGATTTATAAAACCGTGCGCACGCACATTCTACGCAGTTTTCCCTTAATAAATCACAATCAATTCTAAATGTAGCGCAGCTTTTGCGGCTTCATGTCACGCCCATAGTTGCCCATAAATAGTCCGTGAAACGCCCACAAGTTAATATTCATCGATTGCGAAATCATGGCAAACACAGAGAGGAGATAAAAAACGTAACTTCACTCAATGTGAAGTAGAAGTTATCGTTGGCGAGGTGGAAAAGAGGAGAAAAA
>NC_137105.1:2691533-2716533 GCF_949357685.1 Gobio gobio
GTGAGTCGATTCAGCGGTTTGAAGCGTTATGAACCAGTGAGTCGAATCAGCGGTTTGAAGCGTTATGAATCAGTGAGTCGAATCAGCGGTTTGAAGCGTTATGAATCAGTGAGTCGAATCAGCGGTTTGAAGTGTTATGAATCAGTGAGTCGATTCAGCGGTTTGAATCGTTATGAATCAGTGAGTCGATTCAGCGGTTTGAAGCGTTATGAATCAGTGAGTCGATTCAGCGGTTTGAAGCGTTATGAATCAGCGAGTCGATTCAGCGGTTTGAAGCGTTATGAATCAGTGAGTCGAATCAGCGGTTTGAAGCGTTATGAATCAGCGAGTCGATTCAGCGGTTTGAAGCGTTATGAATCAGCGAGTCGATTCAGCGGTTTGAAGCGTTATGAATCAGTGAGTCGAATCAGCGGTTTGAAGCGTTATGAATCAGTGAGTCGATTCAGCGGTTTGAAGCGTTATGAATCAGTGAGTCGAATCATGATTCGGATCGCGTGTCAAACCGCCAAACTGCTGAAATTTGGCGATCCAAACTACTGAATCGAAAGTGCCACGTGCCAAGGTGTAAAGTGCCATTGAGCCAATGGAGGCCTTTCAGAGCATCAGCTTTACACTAAAATATCTTCATTTGTGTCTGAAGATGAACGGAGGTCTGACGGGTGTCCAACCACATGAGGCTCAGTCATTAATGACACAATTTGTATTTTTGGGTGAACTAACCCTTTAAGAAATACTGCTCTTATTATAGTGCTCAGTCAAAGTACCGGTACTAATACAATTTTATATCTTACCCAACTTAACCAGTCGACAAAAATATTGACGTCGACTAATAAACAACGTCAATGCAGTCGATTGTATCGACCAATCACGACAGGCCTACTTACGGCGTATGGGTGGTTTGGGCATCATGGTGGAGATGTCCTGGGACCAGTATAGAGGAACCGAACCTCTGACCTGAACACAGGAGGAGAAACTGCCCGCAGTGAGGGACATGACAGAGGCATCGTGGATAATCTGCTCCGTCTCCACCTCATTCGCCACATCGCCCTGAAGACACACACACACACACACACACACTCGTTACAGGACAGCAGGAGCAAGGCTAACAACTGACCACGCTGTTTTCAAACTATTGCTGCTTGTCCAGTAAAAATTATGAAATATTAGTGTAATATAAAACTGTTGTTTTCTATGTTGATATATAATAGTGTAATTTATTCCTGAATTTTCAGCATCATTACTCCAGTCTTCAGTCACATTTATTTGATCAAAAATAGAGTAAAAATTGTGAATTATTCTTATAATTTTTGATAACTATTTTCTGTCAATATAAAGTAAAATGTAATTTATTCCTAAATTTTCAGCATCATTACGCCAGTCTTCAGTCACATTTATTTGATCAAAAATACAGTAAAAATTATGAAATATTATTGTAATATAAAACTGTTGTTTTCTATGTTGATATATAATAAAGTGTAATTTATTCCTGAATTTTCAGCATCATTACTCCAGTCTTCAGTCACATTTATTTGATCAAAAATACAGTAAAAATTGTGAATTATTATTGTAATTTAAAACTGCTGTTTTCTATGTGAATATATAGTAAAGTGTAATTTATTCCTTTGATCAAAGCTGAATTTATCATCATTACTCCAGTTTTTAGTCACATTTATTTGATCAAAAATACAGTAAAAAATGTGAATTATTCTTAAAATTTTTGATAACTATTTTCTGTCAATATATAGTAAAATGTAATTTATTCCTAAATTTTCAGCATCATTACGCAGTCTTTAGTGTCTCCACCTCGTTCGCCATATCGCCCTGAAGACACACACACACACACACACACACACACACCACTCGTTACAGGACAGTAGGAGCAAGGAACCACTGACCACGCTGTTTTCAAACTGAAATCAAATTTTACAATCCGTATTTTTATATTTAATATTGTAGTGTTTACTATAACTGATTTATCTGTGCACTTCAATATTTTTTACAAATTAATTTAGCCTTATAATCTTTAATCAAATACGTTAACTTTCCCTCCCCCATGAATATGGTGGTTCGGTGCATTTTTCTCGGTGTACACAATACCTTCTTCAGGAAGGCAAAAAGAGAGAAATATATGAGATGAAATAAAAGCTTTTTTTATGTAAAAAATTACTCAATATAGTCGGACGAACCGCTTGTCTTGGCGGCTCGCACTTATGTGGCGTTCACACTGGACGCGATTCGCGCAAAGGTGGACGCTTGAACATTTTGAGTTTACTCGCGCAAATTCGCGCGTGACATTCACTGCACAACAGACGTGATTCTCCTCATGGGCGGAGCTTCTGCCAGCGGCTCGGCTCGTTGAGAAATGTCTGACATGGGCTGTGTTTACACGTCTTTTTTTTGTTAAAATCTACTGTTAATGTGTGACAAAACGTAGTTTTAAGACTTTTTCAGTCGATAATGTAGTTGTTTAAAGCTCAAATCTGTGGTTTATTTATATAAAGAGTGCCTATTTGAACATGTGATGTGGTGTTTTTGGAGTTGTGAGCTCCAGTGGATCAGCGGCGCTCATTAACCCGGTGAGATCAGCCTTTCCTCAGCCAGTCCTTCTGCCGCTGGCTCTGATGTCTCTGTGGCGGCTCCAGCTATAATTCGTCTTGTAACGGCCGATCTTTGCTCTCATGGATCTATAATTTGTTCCCTGGTAAATCGTTTAGTCTGAGGGCAAAGAGAAGTTTCATTACTTTATATTTTTAGGCTATAACTGTACGTTGCAGTTGTAACGTTAGCCTACTAGCACTGACTTTGAATGTTTGACTGAATTGTTTGCTTTATTTCATGTATAGCTTGTTATACATTACTTATACTTTTGTATTATTGATCATACATAAACTTGCATTTAACAAAAAGAGACTGGGTTGTGTTTCATGTCATTTAATTTTATCACAGTGATAATCATATTGTCTGAACCAGATATTAATATACAGATTTTCTCCACATTGTTGTCACTACTAGAGCAAGCTCCTAATTGGTTAACGCGGCGCGAAATATCCGCCAAAGTTCTGATTTTTCAACTTGAGCGATTCGCGCGTTCAAAACGCTCAATTCGCGTCCTTCGCGCCGCCTCAATCGCGCGAATCTGGCCGCCTCAATCGCGCGAATCTGGCCGCCTCAATCGCGCGAATCTGGCCGCCTCAATCGCGCGAATCTGGCGAATCTGGCCGCCTCAATCGCGCGAATCTGGCCGCCTCAATCGCGCTAATCTGGCCGCCTCAATCGCGCGAATCTCGCCGCCTCAATCGCGCGAATCGTGCCGCAGAATGCCATTTCGCGCCTCAGCATTGACTTAACATGTAAATCACTCGCGCGAATCGCGTCCAGTGTGAACGCACCATTAGGAATGTCACCCCTTTACCGCTGTGTACTTTTTTTCAGCATCGTGGCCGATTTGTAGATTGTACACACAAATATTTTGAGCATTTTTGTGTTTTTTCCAATTTCTCATTAATTTCCTATGGTCGGCATTTATGATAGAAGACAATGAACGCTACTTTTTTTTTACGACCAATTAGCATGCTCGAATCATGACCCCAAATTCTTTGTGTGTTTACATACCTAATGCTAGAAAAGTCACCAAGTTTCATATCATTCCGATGAAGCTGTGATTTTTAACATTTCAAAACAGAACATTTTCCGGTCAGAAATGACTAAAGAGCACCAGAGGGTTAAATGACAAATATTCTAATTATATGTATACAAGCATACGGTCTCTTTAAATAGCTACTGAAATCACGGTTAAATGATGAGCAGGTGACATTTCTCAGTCTGCACTTTTAAAGCATCTTCACCATCATAAAGCATTACGGCGTTAAAATCACAGAAAGCTTTGTGAGGCTTTAATGGCTGACAGCTTTAGAGCAAACGAACATTACATAATCCCACCTGAACACACAGAGATAAATGCCTAAGAGGAGCAGAGCTTGTGTTGGACGGCGAATGCTGGCACGTGACACACACACACACACACACACACACACTCATGAAGAGCACATGGATACACACCTCACAGTTGGCTCCTCGCTTGAGGAAGCGCGTGCCTGCGAAGCGGCTGGAGCGCCGCGCGATCAGCGTCACGTACACCGGCCGGCCGTAGATCAACAGCTCTGAAAGACACACTTTAAGGAAGCACAACACAAAGTGCACAGACTAATCATGGGATATCAACATGCAGCAGATGTTTCAGTCAAATAATGAATAAAGTACACTATTGTGCAACAGTTTGGGGTCTTTGAAAGAAGCCTTTTAAGCTCAAAATGGTTGCATTTATTTGATTAAACTACAGTAAAAATTGTAACATATTATTTTGAAGATGTGAATATATAGTAAAGTGTCATTTATTCCTGAATTTTCAGCATCATTACTCCAGTCTTCAGTGTCACATTTATTTGATAAAAAAATACAGTAAAAAATTTGAATTCTTCTTATAATTTTTGATAACTATTTTCTGTCAATATGTAGTAAAGTGTAATTTATTCCTGAATTTTCAGCATCATTACGCCAGTCTTCAGTCACATTTATTTGATTAAAAAATACAGTAAAAATTATGAAATATTATTGTAATTTAAATCAGCCGTTCTCTATGTGAGTATATAGTAGATCAACGCTGAATTTATCATCATTACTCCAGTCTTCAGTCACATTTATTTGATAAAAAAACTGTAAAAATTATGAAATATTATTGTAATTTAAAACTTTGATCAAAGCTGAATTTATCATCATTACTCCAGTCTTCAGTCACATTTATTTGATGAAAAATACAGTAAAAATTGTGAATTATTCTTATAATTTTTGATAACTATTTTCTGTCAATATATAGTAAAGTGTAATTTATTCCTAAATTTTCAGCATCATTACGCCAGTCTTCAGTCACATTTATTTGATCAAAAATACAGTAAAAATTATGAAATATTATTGTAATTTAAATCAGCTGTTTTCTATGTTAATATATAGTAAAGTGTCATTTATTCCTGTGATCAAAGCTGAATTTATCATCATTACTCCAGTCTTCAGTCACATTTATTTGATGAAAAATACAGTAAAAATTATGAAATATTATTGTAATATAAAACTGTTGTTTTCTATGTTAATATATAGTAAAGTGTCATTTATTCCTGAATTTTCAGCATCATTACTCCAGTCTTCAGTCACATTTATTTGATCAAAAATACAGTAGAAATTGTGAATTATTCTTATAATTTTTGATTTAGCAGACGTGTCATTCAAATAATGAATAAAGTACACTATTGTGCAAAAGTTTGGGGTCTTTGAAAGAGGCCTTTTAAGCTCAACATGGTTGCATTCATTTGATGAAAAATACAGTAAAAATTATGAACTATGATTGTAATTTAAAACTGCTGTTCTCTATGTGAATATATAGTAAAGTGTAATTTATTGCTCTGATCAAAGCTGAATTTATTTAATCAAAAATATAGTAAAAATTATGAAATATTATCGTTTTCTATGTGAATATGTAGTAAAGTGTAATTTATTCCTGTGATTAATCATCATTACTCCAGTCTTCAGAGTCACATGACCCTTCACTAATCATTCAGATATGAAATTCTTTGATGAATAGAAAATTCAAAAGAATAAGATTATAAACAGATCCAAAAGTATTCTTTCTTTCAGAAAATCAACTCACTGACCCCAAACGTTAGTCTATTCTCTCCTCATGCATCAAGTGTTTGTTCATATTTTGTTCCTATAAGTGCATGTGGCTCTGAAGTCCTCCAGCGCTCGATGACACACTTCATCGGTGTCCCATAATGCCGCTGACATCTCTGAACTGGCTGAACTCACACAGGCTCCTCAGGGGAGCTGGAGAAACCATTACAACCACACTAGCAATCAACAGCGCCAGACTTCCTCCGCATGATCGTTTCTCTCTCTGTGTTTCTTCAGCTTGTTTTGTAGTGGTTTGGTTCAGCTTTGACCCTCCTGAACCCTCAGGAAACAGGTCATATCGAGCTGGAAATAGGTGAACTAGCGGATCAAAACCAGTCCACCAGCAGCTGGAGCCATGGGACGCCCTCAGAGGCTGGGCTAACTGGATTTTGCAGCAGGAAAATTATTTTTAAAAATAAAACTAATAAAAATTACATTACATTAAAAAGTTGTTGCTGTATTGTGCAGCAGGGAATAAAAAAAAATAAGGGTATAACCTTTTTATATATATATTACATTGAATTAAACAAAAAAGGTCCTGTATTCAGAAGGGGGAAAATATAATAGAAAATAAAGAATATAAATATATATATTAGGGCTGTCAAAAGATTAATCGCGATTAATCGCATCCAAAATAAAAGTTTGTGTTTACATTATATATGTGTGTGTACTCTGTTAATTATTATTTATATATAAATCCACACACAAGCATGTATATATTTAAGAAAAAAATATTATTTTTATATATAAAACATTTATATTTATATATATTATAGATTATATAAATGTATATACATGCAAATATTTCTTAAATATATACATGAATGTGTGTGTAATATATATAAATAATAATTAACAGAGTACACACACATATATTATGTAAACACAAACTTTTATTTTGGATGCGATTAATCGCGATTAATCTTTTGACAGCCCTAATATATAAGTATAAGTATGTTTGAAAAGTATTTTAACAGAAGGGTATATAAAAAAAAATTAAAAAGTAAGTTTTATCTGTATTTTGCAGCATAAAATAAAATACAATAAAAGTAGATTTTAACTATATTTTGCAGTATAAAATAAAAAACAAAATAACTTAACTGAAAATTATTACATTAAATTAAATAACATTAAAAAGTATACAGTAAAAAGTTTGTTAAAAATTATATAATACATTTTTTTTTTAAAATGTATCTGTATTTTGCAGCAGGAAAATTTTTTTAAAAATAAAAATAAAACTCATAAAAATTACATTACATTAAAAAGTTGTTGCTGTATTGTGCAGCAGGGAAGAAAATAAAATAAGGGTATAATATATATATATTAAATTGAATTAAACAAAAAAGGTCCTGTATTCAGAAGGGGAAAAATATAATAGAAAATAAAATATATATATATATATATATAATTAATATATATATATTAAAAAGTATACAGTAAAAAGTTTATTTTTATTTTTATTATATAATAAAATAAATAAATAAATGTTTTATCTGTATTTTGCAGCAGGAAATAAAATAAAATAATAAAATAAAATAGTTTAACTATACTTCCTAGAAGAGTATAAAATAATTACATACAGTAAAAAGTTTTAGCTATATTCAACATGGGAAAATATATAATAAATTAAATAAATACATTTATTTATTTTATTTCCTGCTGCAAAATACAGATAAAAAAATATGTATTTATTTTATTATATGTATTTTTTCCACTGTTGAAAATAGCTAAAACTTTTTACTGTATACTTTTTAATTTAATTTAATATATATATATATTTTTTTTTTTAAATTTTTTTAAACTCTTCTATAGTTAAACTACTCTTATTTTATTTTATTTCCTGCTGTAAATACAGATAAAACTTAATAAAATAATAAAATAAAAGTAGTTTAACTACAATTTGCAGAAGAGTATAAAATAAAATAAAAAATGTACAAAACATATTAAATTACATTAAAAAGTAGACTAGTAAAGCTTTAATTGTATTCAATAATAAAATAATAAATAAATAAGTAAAAAATATGTTTTATCTGTATTTTGCAGAATAAAATAAAATAAAATAAAAGTAGATTTAAACTATATTTTGCTGAAGGGTATAAAATAAAATTAAAAAAGTAAAAATATTAAATTTTATGAAATTACATTTAAAAAGTAGACAGTAAAAAGTTTTAGCTATATTTAACATGGAAAAAATATAATACAAAATAAAATAAATGTTTATCTGGTTAACAAAATAATAAAATAAAGGTACATTTTACAGAGGAGTATAAAATAACTTAAAAAATATTACATTTTATTAAATTACTGTAAAAAGCTGTAACTAACAAGTAAAACATTTACATTAAAAAGTAGGTTTTGTCTGTATTTTGCAACAAGCAATAAAATAAAAGATGTATATTTTAACTGTTTTTTGTAGAAGGGTATAAAAAGTGTAAACTAAAAAAATGGGGGGGGGTGAAATTAAAAAAGTAAGTTTTAGCAATATTTGACATTACGGTGTGTGGAAAGCAACTGCTAAACTAGATTTCCTCCATCTGCTGCTGTTGTGTTTAGCGTATGGATGCGGTTTCTATTTTTGTTATCTCACACACACACACACACACACACACACTCAATATATAAGAGGATACTGGATTGGCCGCAGAACCCGTGAATGATGTACAACAGCCAATCAGGATGCACGATGTCCTTGACTCTCTCCAGCAGACGGACGTTCCACACATACTTAGCGTAGGGTTCATTACTGAAGCCGTGAACAACTGAAACACACACACACACACACACACACACACACACACAATACAACACACACACACACACACACACACACACACACACACACACACACACACAAACACACACACACACACACAACACACTCAAAACACTCAAAACACTCAAAGATCCTTATGACAAGAACAGAAACAAAACAGGCCCAAAGAAGCCACACTTCAGACATTTGAGACTTTACAATAAAATAATTTAAAAATGTAAAAAATGATAACATAAAATAATCAAATAAAATGTAGAACTGAACTGTATTTCGCAGAAGGGAATAAATAAATAAATAAATAAATAAAAATAAATAAATAAATAAATAAATAAATAAATAAATAAATAAATAAATAAATAAATAAATAAATAAATAAATAAATAAATAAATAAATAAATAAATAAATAAATAAATTGATTTTAACAGTATTTTGCCGAAGGGTATAAAATTTAAAAATAAAATAAAATAAATAATACCATAAAAATAATAAAATGTAGAATTTAACTGTATTTTGCAGAAGGTTATAAATAATTGTTTAAAAAAAAAAATTTTTATAATAAAAAATATTTAATAAAATTCAATTTAAAAATTGATCATGTAGATTTGAACTGTATTTAACTGAAGGGTAAAAAAAAAATAATAATAATAATAATAACAAAAATAATAAAATGTAGAATTTAACTGTATTTTGCAGAAGGATAAAAAATAAAATAAATAATAACATAAAAATAATAAAATGTAGAATTTAACTGTATTTTGCAGAAGGGAATAAATAAAATAAATTTAAAATAATAAATTATAATAATTAAAAATAAAATAAAATAAATAAAATAAAATAAAATAAAATAAAATAAAATAAAATAAAATAAAATAAAATAAAATAAAATAAAATAAAATAAAATAAAATAAAATAAAATAAAATAAAATAAAATAAAATAAAATAAAATAAAATAAAATAAAATAAAATAAAATAAAATTAAATAAAATTAAATTAAATTAAATTAAATAAAAAAAAATTGATTTTAACAGTATTTTACTGAAGGATAAAAAAATAAAAAATAAAATAAAAAATAACAAAAATAATAAAATAAAATGTAGAATTTAACTGTATTTTACAGAAGGGTATACAAAAATAAAACTACAAAAACAACTCAATTTAATTAAATTATTTATTTATTATTATTTTATAAAATCTAAATAAATCTAATAATTATATATAGTGTGTATGTGTGTGTGTGTGTGTGTGTGTGTGAGAGTGTGTGTGTACACACAAATAAAAATATAAATAAATATAAAATTAACCATAACTAAATAAAATATAATTATAAAATTAAAATATAATTTAAATAAAATATCTGTAGATTTGAACTGTATTTTACTGAAGGGTAAAAAATGAAAAATATACTTTTTTTAATAAAATTATAAATATCTAAGAAAAAAAATACAATAAAATGTATAACCTAAATATATATAAAATACATATAAAAATGTAATATGTAAAATAAAATGAATAATATATATATACATGTATATAAAGTCCTGTGCTCAGACCTTGTGTGGGAAGCCCCTCCTCCTCAAAGATGTCAAAGCTGTCCTGTCTGCCGGCGGGGTGAAGCTCCTCCCCCTCCGCGGGGTCAAAGGGCATCTGCAGCAGCGTCAGGTTATACTGCAGCGAGTGGCTCAGGTCGTAGCTGTAACTAAAGGTCAGAGGGTCAGAGGGTCAAAGGGATAATAATAATCCTCTCCTCATTATTAAGCAGCAGGTATGGTTGCTAGGTGACCGCATGTTGCCTAGAGATGAAGGCCCTGGATGACCTTCATATGCCATTATTTCAGCATTATTCCATTATTATAACACAAATCAAATGAGAAGCTCATCTCAGATTGATGAGGGAATTTGGTCAGGGCTATACATTTCATGAGCTCATTAATAATCATATACAGCCACATTCAAAATCAGGGGATTTTTAATAATAACAATGGGCTCAGATTAATAAAGATCGACAAAGGTCAATGATATGATATTGATTTTTCCAGACGTGATGGACATGTTTTTAAGCAGCTGATCAAGTCCTTTCCTCATGACAAGAAAAGAAACAATAGATCCAAACAAGCCAGACTTCAGAGCTTTAAAATGAACATAATAAAATAAATCAAATATAACATTTAGAATATAAAATATGTAATAGTATCTGTAAAATAAAAAATAAAAAAAAAATAACAAATTTTAATATGTATGTAACGAATAATATATATATATATATTTGTTTTTTTTACAGATATTATATATATATATATATATATATATATATACACATATACATATATATAAAAAACATAATAAAATACAATCTATATTTACTATAGAAAATATAAAACAAAATACATTTATTTTTATGTTATTATTTATTTTATTTTTTACTTTTTTACTTTTCAGTAAAATACAGTTAAAATCTACATTATCATTTTTTTAAATTTATTTTATGTTATTATTTATTTTATTTTTAAATTTTTACCTTTCAGTAAAATACAGGTTCAAATCTACATTATTTAATTTTTAATTTTTTACCTTTCAGTAAAAAACAGTTCAAATCTACATTATTTTATTTTTTATTTAAATTAATTTTATGTTATTATTTCTTTTATTTTTCATATTTTACCTTTCAGCAAAATACAGTTCAAATCTACATTATTTTATTTTTCATATTTTACCTTTCAGCAAAATACAGTTCAAATCTACATTATTTTATTTTATTTTTTTATTTTATTTATACGCTTTCTGCAAAATACAGTTAAATTCGACATTTCATTATTTTTAATTTATTAAACATAAAATAATATAACAAAAATATATCAAATATAACATACAATAAAAATAGTATGTACAGTAAAATATAAACATACAAATAAAAAATATATCAAATAAAGAGATAAAATACAATATTGAATACATTTAAAAATATAACACAAAATACAATATAAAAATAAAATGCAAAACACAATAAAAAATGTAATTAAATCTAAAAGTACAAATAAAATAATAGAACATATAATATATATAAAAAGAAAATTATATTAATAAATATATATATAATAAAATAAAAATCATATGGACAATGAAATTTAAACATAAAAATATATAAATTTATTACATTTGATATTTATTACTCTTTATTTACTGAATGAAATGGATGAAGGTCTCATTTAAATCAGAAAATATTTAAAAATGTTGAACATTTGAAATTTGTACCTTAAAAATATGCTTGAAAATAATCATCTATTCAATCCATGTGACAGGAAAACATATTTCTGTGTATTTTAATAACATTGGTTGAAAATGGTATGAAAGTAAAAAATCCTCAAACACACTTTACAAGCAAAACGTTTCAAATAAAATGATAAAATGAACCAGTGCAGGTCAAGCTCTTACTTTTTGTAACATTTGTCCCATTTGTCCCACACTAGATCTATTGTTTTATCATTGTTTTGCGTGTAAAGTGTGTGAATGAGACTTAATGAAACAGGTTTAGGGCGGATGAGGAGTTACTTCAGCTGCTTCTGAGAAGTGAAGCATTATGGGTCTGAGAAGTGAAGCATTATGGGTCTGAGAAGAGAAGCATTATGGGTCTGAGAAGTGAAGCATTATGGGTCTGAGAAGTGAAGCATTATGGGTCTGAGAAGTGAAGCATTATGGGTCTGAGAAGTGAAGCATTATGGGTCTGAGAAGTGAAGCATTATGGGTCTGAGAAGTGAAGCATTATGGGTCTGAGAAGTGAAGCATTATGGGTCTGAGAAGTGAAGCATTATGGGTCTGGGTCTGAGAAGTGAAGCATTATGGGTCTGGGTCTGAGAAGTGAAGCATTATGGGTCTGAGAAGTGAAGCATTATGGGTCTGAGAAGTGAAGCATTATGGGTCTGGGTCTGAGAAGTGAAGCATTATGGGTCTGAGAAGTGAAGCATTATGGGTCTGAGAAGTGAAGCATTATGGGTCTGAGAAGTGAAGCATTATGGGTCTGGGTCTGAGAAGTGAAGCATTATGGGTCTGGGTCTGAGAAGTGAAGCATTATGGGTCTGAGAAGTGAAGCATTATGGGTCTGAGAAGTGAAGCATTATGGGTCTGAGAAGTGAAGCATTATGGGTCTGAGAAGTGAAGCATTATGGGTCTGGGTCTGAGAAGTGAAGCATTATGGGTCTGGGTCTGAGAAGTGAAGCATTATGGGTCTGAGAAGTGAAGCATTATGGGTCTGAGAAGTGAAGCATTATGGGTCTGGGTCTGAGAAGTGAAGCATTATGGGTCTGAGAAGAGCTCATCTCACACTCACCTGAAGTAGAAGTTACTGGACAGATCCACATTCTGGAATATTCTCACGTATCTTAAAGAGAAAACACAACAAAAAGTCAAGCACAATCATTCAGATTTTAATGTTTTGAAAGAGTCTCTTCAAAGCTGCTTTTATTTGATAATAAATACAGCAAAAATTCTGAAATATTCCTCCAGTGTAGATCATCTGTACACACACACACACACACACACACACACACACACACACACTCCAGTGTAGATCATCTGTACACACACACACACACACACACACACACACACACACACACACACACACACACACACACACTCCAGTGTAGATCATCTGTTCACACACACACACACACACACACACACACTCCAGTGTAGATCATCTGTACACACACACACACACACACACACACACTCCAGTGTAGATCATCTGTTCACACACACACACACACACACACACTCCAGTGTAGATCATCTGTTCACACACACACACACACACACACACTCCAGTGTAGATCATCTGTTCACACACACACACACACACACACACACACACACACACACACACACACACACACTCCAGTGTAGATCATCTGTACACACACACACACACACACACACACACACACACACACTCCAGTGTAGATCATCTGTTCACACACACACACACACACACACACACACACTCCAGTGTAGATCATCTGTACACACACACACACACACACACACACACACACACACTCCAGTGTAGATCATCTGTACACACACACACACACACACACACACTCCAGTGTAGATCATCTGTACACACACACACACACACACACACACACTCCAGTGTAGATCATCTGTACACACACACACACACACACACACACACTCCAGTGTAGATCATCTGTACACACACACACACACACACACACACACACACACACACACACACACACACACTCCAGTGTAGATCATCTGTACACACACACACACACACACACACACACACACACACACACACACACACACACACACACACACACACTCCAGTGTAGATCATCTGTACACACACACACACACACACACACACACACACACACTCCAGTGTAGATCATCTGTTCTCTGTGTGATTATACAGTAAAGTGTGATTTATTCCTGTGATTTATCATCATTACTGCAGTCTTCAGAGTCACATGACCCTTCACTAATCACTCTGAGGATCTGATGATCAACACACATTTATGATTATTATCAGTGATGAAAACAGTCATATTTGTGTGGAAACTGTGATAGATGGATGGATGGATGAATGGATGGATGATTGGATGGACAGATGGATGGATGAGTGGATGAATTAATGGATGGGTAGATGATGGATGGATGGATGAGTGGATGGATGGATGGATGAGTGGATAGGTGGATGAGTGGGTGGATGGATGGATGGATGAGTGGATAGGTGGATGAGTGGGTGGATAGATGAATGGATGGATAAATGGATGGATGAGTGGATGAATTAATGGATGGGTAGATGATGGATGGATGGATGAGTGGATGGATAGATGGATGAATGGATTGTGGATGAATGGATGGATAAATGGATGAATTAATGGATGGATAGATGGATGAATGGATTGTGGATTGATGGGTGGATGGATGGATGAGTGGATAGGTGGATGAGTGGATGGATAGATGAATGGATGGATAAATGGATGAATTAATGGATGGATGGATGAATGGATTGTGGATTGATGCGTGGATGGATGGATGGATGGATGAATGAATGGATGGATAGATGAGTGGATGAATTAATGGATGGGTAGATGATGGATGGATGGATGAGTGGATGGATGGATGGATGGATGAGTGGATAGGTGGATGAGTGGGTGGATAGATGGATGAATTAATGGATGGATGGATGGATGAATGGATTGTGGATTGATGCGTGGATGGATGGATGGATGGATGAATGGATTGTGGATGAATGGATGGATAAATGGATGAATTAATGGATGGATGGATGGATGAATGGATTGTGGATTGATGCGTGGATGGATGGATGGATGGATGAATGGATGGATAGATGAGTGGATGAATTAATGGATGGGTAGATGGATGATGAATGGATGAGTGGATAGGTGGATGAGTGGATGGATAGATGAATGGATGGATAAATGGATGAATTAATGGATGGATGGATGAATGGATTGTGGATTGATGCGTGGATGGATGGATGGATGGATGAATGGATGGATAGATGAGTGGATGAATTAATGGATGGGTAGATGGATGATGAATGGATGAGTGGGTGGATAGATGGATGAATGGATTGTGGATGAATGGATGGATAAATGCATGAATTAATGGATGGATAGATGGATGAATGGATTGTGGATTGATGCGTGGATGGATGGATGGATGGATGGATGGATGGATGGATGAATGGATGGATAGATGAGTGGATGAATTAATGGATGGGTAGATGGATGATGAATGGATGAGTGGATGGATGGATGGATGGATGAATGGATGGATAGATGATGAGTGGATGGATGGATGAATGAGTGGATGAATTAATAGATGGATGGGTGGATGGATGAGTGGCTGAATGAATGAATGGATGGATAGTGGATTAATGGATGGATTGATGAATGAATGGATGAATTAATAGATAGATGGATGGATAGATGGATGGATGGATGGATGGATGAGTGGCTGAATGAATGAATGGATGAATTAATAGATGGATAGATGGATGAGTGGATGGATGAGTGGAAATATGGATAGATTTTAAAGGCCATATAGTCAGAAACACATTGATATTCTGGCTCCTCATATGAGAGTGATTAGTGAAGGGTCATGTGACTCTGAAGACTGCAGGAATGATGATAAATCACAGGAATAAATCACACTTTACTGAATATTCACACAGAGAACAGATGATCTACACTAGAGTGTCAGGGTATCTGCAGGTTTCACCAAATCAAATTTAAGACTTTTTAAGACCTTTTTAAGACCATTATGAATTAAATTTAAGACCTATATCACGCAAAAAACTAAACAAAAAAACGTAGCAAATTAATTTATTCAAATTGAACAAAGTATTAATAAACTTGCACTTCCTCATAGCTCAATCCTACCAGGATTAATATACAAACACACTACCGGTCAAAAGTTTGAGAATGGTAAGATTTTTAATGTTTTTACAGAAGTCTCTTCTGCTCACCAATGCTGCATTTATGTTATTAAAATACAAAAAAAAAAGCTGTAATATTTTGACAGTTCTGTTGTGACTGTTCTCTATGTGAATATATAGTAAAGTTTAATTCATTCCGGTGATCAAAGCTGAATTTATCATCATTACTCCAGTCTTCAGTGTCACATGATCCTTCACAAATCATTCTAATATGAGGATCTGATGATCAACAAACATTTATGATTATCAGTGTTGAAATTTTTTTTTGGGATTCTTTGATGAATAGAAAGTTCTAAAGAACAGCATTCATCTGAAATAGAAAGTAAATAAAAAAAATAAAAATAAAAGATTTTTGAAGGATTATGTGACTCTAAAGTCTGGAGTAATGATGCTGAAAATTCAGCTTAAAAATCACAGAAATAAATTGCATTTTAAAATATATTCAAATATAAGACAAATTATTTTAAACTGTTGAAAAAATATATCAAAAGTAGCCTAGTGTTTTTTTGGTGTATTTTGGATCAAATAAATGCAGCCTTGGTGAGCAGAAGAGACTTCTTTAAAAACATTTGAAAAACCTTACCGTGTGTGTGTGTGTGTGTGTGTGTGTGTGTGTGTGTGTGTGTGTGTGTATATATCATTTTTTGTGAGATCAAAATTACTGATTTTGTGGTGGTCATTTTCAGAAATGTGTATGTTTTTTTTCTTTCATTATTAGGATTGCTACATTTACCATATGTTAGATGCACAATAGTCACACATGGCAATAAAACAAACAAAATGCATGAATCTTGTTTGACAAAAGGACAAATAAATACAACTTAAATATACAGATACAAACAGTGCTTTAAGTTAAGGATAGGCTTCTGTTTGTTTTTCCCCGTTGTTGTGGTTTGATTAATATTAACTACGCAGACAGGAGTGGGTAAAGGCTAGGCTATATTGGGTGGCTTTCACTTTAAGACCTACAGAAATGCGCCTAGAAATAGACACATTCGGTACACTCGCGCGAGCGCTGACAGGCGGCAAACGCGTGCACAGAATCCGCAGCCAGTCTGACATCTGTCCGTGTGGCTGTAGCGAATCAGTTCGGGGTTTACATCGCTTTTTTTAGTGCTATCGGGCATGTCATACTTTTATTTGGTCATTATGCCAGATGGCAGGTAAGAAAGAATCGCTTTCACAATCGTGTGAACTATTAGAACTGGAGAACTGAAGCTGAAGAATAAAATCTGTTTGATGTGTCTGTGGTACAATCCGAAAGAGACTCACGCCAATAACACCAAAGCTGATTGGCTGCAATATAAGATGCATGCTGGTCTCTTTTGTAGTTGTAATACAGCAAACTATAGTTGGACTTGCGAAAGAACGAACTACAACACACACACACACACACACACACACACACACACTCTCTCTAAAACGCTGCGGGAGCATTTCAATGAGCAAGACGTAACGTAGCGTTACATGGACGTAGGAAAATTAAGACCCGTTTAAAATTATTTAAGACCTAGAACTCAATACTTCAGCGAATTTAAGACTTTTTAAGGCCTAAAATTTTGATCTTGAAATTTAAAGACATTTAAGACTTTTTAAGGTCCCGCGGGTACCCTGGAGTGTGTGTGTGTGTGTGTGTGTGTGTGTGTGTGTGTGTGTGTGTGTACAGATGATCTACACTGGAGTGTGTGTGTGTGTGTGTGTGTGTGTGTGTGTGTGTGTGTGTGTGTGTGTGTGTGTGTGTGTGTGTGTGTGTGTGTGTGTGTGTGTGTGTGTGTGTGCAGATGATCTACACTGGAGTGTGTGTGTGTGTGTGTACAGATGATCTACACTAGAGGAATATTTCACTGATTTACTGTATGTTTGATCAAATAAACGCAGCCGTGGTGAGCAGAAGAGACTCTTTCAAAGCATAAAAAATCTAAATTATTCAGATTATCGGTTGAATGCTTAGATCGGCGTCACATTTATTAAATTAATATCAGCTCTAGAATACAGCAGTACTGCCACAGTCCAGTGTTAAAAACCCCAAAAGCAGACATTAATGAGTCAGGCTTAAATCACACACTACGACACAAAAGCCGGCTCATGTTACCCGAGTCAACAGTTACAGGCTGTGCTGCCAGAAGTACTGTGTGTTATTGTAGATCTCCAACACACATCACAGGTGACGAGTAGCGCACACACACACACACACACACACACACACAGCAGAAATAAGAGACGTGTGAATTGCATCCTGAGATCAGAGTGACCGACACAGCGTGAGGAAAACCAGACGCAGGAAACAACCTACTAACACACTTACTGTTACTACAACTGCGGTACACACACACACACACACACAAACACACACACACATGAGTGACAGACCTGCAAACTCCTCAGGGCGTTCGGTACAGCAGTTTTACAATATTGCTTTTTATTTATTTTTATATTTAAAGCTACACTGTGTGATATTTTCCCCCATCTAGTGGTGAACTTGTATATGACCATCCAGTGAATATTAGTTTCTGTTCCTCTCAATTCCGATTTCGTTTTAACTCCTACGGTGGCCGATTTAGTCCAAGATTAACATGGCTTCCAGTTCGACCTCGTCCACATTGGACACGGAGCCATCGAGTGTTAAAACGCCAAAGGCGAAGCTTGAATTTACGGGAATGTCCCTCTTTGGCTAATGTACTTTCAAGATGGAGGATCAACATGGCGACCCGCATTCGAACCCTCACCCGTATGTATTTACAATGGCATATTATAAACTTACCAGAATACTTTATTACTTGAAAGAAGTAAATATACATTAATGAGCACATATATTTTTGAAAGAACTAAGTGTTTTTAGCTAAGAATAAACTAAAAAAGTTACACAGTGTAGCTTTAATCCTGTGCGAATCGGCCATGTCTGTAATTTGTAAAGTAAAAATTCCCCCGTAATTTCCTGACATATTTCGCCGAACACGAGGTCCTGTGATAATATTAGTCCCACGAATCGGCATCTCTGGGATTTGGCCGGGATTAGGCGGATCTTGTATAATTTTTGCAAGGTTTTTGTTTCCTGTGCGCATTTTTATCTTTATCTTTCACGAAGAATGCCGCTAGGCTGCATATAATGCGCACCGTTATGAATTCCTATAATGACTTTCACTTTAGAACGAGCACCAATGTGGGAGTAAATTGCTTGAATGGTGTGTTTAATATTATTCTTAATGAAAAACAGAAAAGGAAAATGACAAACTCACTTAAATGGGCGCTTTTACATTTAGCTTTGAAACCGAATCTTCCGCTGTATATTATTATAGCTCTGTTCAGTTTTTAATAGGGCTGTCAAAAGATGAATCGCGATTAATCGCATCCAAAATAAAAGTTTGTGTTTACATAATATATGTGTGTGTACTCTGTTAATTATTATTTATATACAAATACACACACAAGCATGTATATATTTAAGAAGAAAATATAATTTTTATATATAAAACATTTATATTTATATATATTATAGATTATATAAATGTATATACATGCAAATATTTCTTAAATATGTACATGAATGTGTGTGTATTTATATATAAATAATAATTAACAGAGTACACACACATATATAATGTAAACACAAACTTTTATTTTGGATGCGATTAATCGCGATTAATCTTTAGACAGCCCTAATTTAAATGCTTCGTTTATGTGGTTTTAAAACATATAATGCAATGCAATACAATAATGATTGAGAGATAACAAATAAACCTTCCTCAAAAGCCTGATGGTCATATTTGATACTCATGATTTTTATAATAAATGATGATGGATACGTGAGCCTAAATATTACCAACAATATCAAAGTTATTTGTGCGTTTACTTGATAAAAACAAACAGCAAAGTTGTGAAAAGTTCTCGTCATTTTAGAGGCCTTGTGCTACAGTAGGCAGTCAGTCATCATGTGACCAAATCCGGACAACCTTATTGGTCACTCAATACAACTAATGCGGAGTTATTATTGTTATCATCACATGACATGGCTATAAACGGACTCACCGGGCCTCATCAGGGTGTGTGACTCTCACCGAGTCATTGGGAATGTAGATCATTGTCGTGTCTTCAACCTTATAAATCGAGTGGCCGCCGATGTCAGCCATTTTACGACGTTTCGTGATCAACACAATATAGTATCCCTCCAGAAACCGCACAAAACCTGAAAGACACGAGAGACAAGAGTACATCACAATGACAATTAGATCTCATTAGTTAAAGGAACACGCCACTTTTTATGAAAATAGGCTCATTCTCGTCTCCCCTAGAGTTAACCCATTAACTGTAACCCCCCCCTTTTTGAGAATACGCATGAAAATGCACCCCAAACTTAAAGGGCTGTAATTCAAGAATGCTTTGGAATATAGACCTAAGTTCGGTCTTGTTTAAAAGCAGGATTACTGCTGAAGTAAAAGCAATTCAAAATATGAAAGTATGAAAAAATGATGGAAGTTTAAATTTACTGTAAATTAAAAATACTGTACTAAATAGTTTTTATTTTATATAAAATATATATTTTACAAAAATGTTTCAATCTAAAATTACTATAAGATCAAAGCCATATGTCTAACCAAGTGACTAAACCTAAAACTGAAATAAATATAAATTGAAGTTCTAGCAATATAAAAAATGCTAAAAATGACTAAAACTATATATATATTATGTATATATATTAGGGCTGTCAAAAGATTAATCGCATCCAAAATAAAAGTTTGTGTTTACATAATATATGTGTGTGTACTCTGTTAATTATTATTTATATATAAATACACACACATTCAAGTATATATTTAAGAAATATTTGCATGTATATACATTCATATAATCTATAATATATATAAATATAAATGTTTTATACATAAAAATAATATTTTTTTCTTAAATATATACATGCTTGTGTGTGTATTTATATATAAATAATAATGAACAGAGTACACACACATATATTATGTAAACACAAACTTTTATTTTGGATGCGATTAATCGCGATTAATCTTTTGACAGCCCTAATATATATATATATATATATATAAAAATAAAGAAATAAATATAAATTAAAGCAATTAGAAATATTAAAAACAAAACCTAATGAACAACAAGAGCGCACAACAAAATTACTAAAACTTCCACTACAACTAAACCTGAAGAAATAAAAGCTAATTCAAAATATTAATAAATACTATAATAATAGTATATAAATAATACTAAAGTAACACCGACCAGGAGCCTCCAGAAGGTAAAGACAGATTCACTTTATGGCCGTTTCTGTCGTCTCACTTCAAGCAGTCGAGCTCAATGGAAATGAATCGGTGAATGAGACGTTTGTATTAGGGCTGTCAAAAGATTAATCGCGATTAATCGCATCCAAAATAAAAGTTTGTGTTTACATAATATGTGTGTGTGTACTCTGTTAATTATTATTTATATATAAATAGACACACAAGCATGTATATATTTAAGAAAAAAATATTATTTTTATATATAAAACAGTTATATGTATATATATTATAGATTATATAAATGTATATACAGTATATACATGCAAATATTTCTTAAACATATACATGAATGGGTGTGTATTTATATATAAATAATAATTAACAGAGTACACACACATATATTATGTAAACACAAACTTTTATTTTGGATGCGATTAATCGCGATTAATCTTTTGACAGCCCTAGTTTGTATGTTGTGGCCTTCCAGCTGAGAAAGTTCGGCAGGGGCATCAAACACACGAGAGTGGGCAGAGCTCTCGGTCACATGGTGTTTCCACATGGTGTAGCACGATCGCGCCGGCTAATTGCATATAAACACAGCAAATAAAACTTCAAGTAAACAAGGCTTACCCACAATGCCGTGGGCAGACACGGCTCTGGAAAGACCGGAGGATCCCTTCTGCCCGATCTTAGTGCGATTGCCCAGATCCAGGCGGCCCAGCAGCTCCCGCACTTCCTGTTGACTGTAAACATGCTGACACACACACACACACACACAATCACAGTTAAAACACACAATAAAGACATTTCCACTGAATAAAACTATAAACACATATAAACAGTGAATTCCTCCAAATATCTTCCTTCGTGTTCAGCAGAACAAAGAAAATCATACGGGTTTGCAACAATTTGAGGGCGAGTAAATGATGACAGAACTTTTCTTTTTGGGTGAACTGTCCCTTTAAAAGAAAACTAAGAGTATTAGAAATGTTGTAGTGATGCACTGATAGGATTTTTTTGCTGATACCGATTTTAACGAACAACTATTAGCCAATTCCCATACTCATATTAACGAATTAGCCGATTTCAATACTGATACAGATATTAATAAACAACTATTAGCCAATTCCCATACTGACATTAACAAACAACTAGATTCCGATATTAACTAGGGGTGCACCGATCCGATATTAGGATCGGATATCGGCCGCGATACTGACAAAATAGCTGGATCGGGGATCGGAAAAATTAACAGATCCACAAGCCGATCCAGGTGTTTTTTTCCGTCGCAGCAGAACCTACGTCATTCGTCAGCTTCACGTGTGTCGCATGCTAGAAGGGAAACAGCCAGAGAGTCGGCTGTGTGGAGGAGATATTTCACGCTTGCCACGCCAACTAGTTCGTCGCTGTTTCGAGGGTATTACTGCAAAGTCAGGGTCTTTCCTGCATTGACATTTTTTTGACGGCCAAAGCCTAATTTGATGAGTTATTGTGATTTACGAGTGATGTAGAACAGATGCTGCGCTTGTGACTGAGTGACAGAGAGACCGATCTGAGAGCTCCTCCCCCGCGCGCGCTCTCTGGGTCTTCAAAATAATCAGTGTTCGCTCTCATATTTCACATATTAATCCAAATCAAAAGCTCGGAAGACCGAAACCATGTTGCACGTGGCACATTCGGACAATTTTGTCCTTGAATTATCACTGGGTGTGAATTGCGCTCAAAAAACATTGACTCTTCTCTGACCAGCTGACATAAAGCATACTTTCAATAAGCGGGAGACAAATTATATCCAGTTATGAAGTGTTTTCTGTGTGTTAACATCTTTCGCGATGTTCTAACAGACGGGATTCGCACACAACGCGTCTGCTAATGTCCGATTCGTGACCTAATGACTCCTTTGAACCGAATCATTTTAACGACTGGCCAGAACAACTGATCTGTCCAACACTGAACTCATGAACTCAGTTTATTAATTTACTCAGAACGCATCTGAAATGAGAACACAAGTGTGCTTACCCATTTTAGCAAGAGTGGGTAGTAAGAATTATTTTTAATTATCAACAGTATTTCATCTTATTTCTGTTGACAATGTGTAGTAAAATAAATAGGCCTAGCCTACAATCATTTAATCTGGAGTGAGGTGAAACCAGAACAAAGTTGTTATTAGCTAGCTGAAAATTTTTATTAAATTGCATATGGTAGAAAATTAGACTATTTGTTAATTTGTAATGCTACTTTTTAATATTGATATGATTATATACCAAAACAATTATCTGTAGTGTAAAAAATGTTTGGTAACTGTCAGATTACTATTGTATGTTTGACCAAAACACTGTTTTTTGTTTCCACTGCTACATTTTATTTATTTAAAGAAGTTAGATTACATTCTATTTTAGATTTGAATGCACAATTGTTTTTTAAATAAATAAGAATTCAACACCTTACATACATCTGTTATTTTGTCTTAGTTATGTTTAGTTAGTAAAGTCTGGTGCCTTTAGTCTCTTCAAGGAAGGTATAAGGTGGAAGATATACAGTTTATTATTAATTCAACAATATATCGGATCGGTATCGGGTATCGACAGATACACAAAGCCCAGGCATCGGTATCGGTATCGGGACTGAAAAAGTCGGATCGGTGCACCCCTAATATTAACGAAAAGCTATGTTCCGATACCGATAATAACAAACAACTATTGGCTGATTACGAAACAGATAATAACAAACAACTATTGGCAGATTACGATACCGATATTAATGAATAACTATTGGCTGATTACGATACCGATGTTAACGAATAACTATTGGCTGATAACGATACCGATATTAACGAATAACTATTGGCTGATTACGATACCGATATTAACGAATAACTATTGGCTGATTGCGATACCGATAATAACAAACAACTATTGGCCGATTACGATACCGATAATAACAAACAACTATTGGCTGATTACGATACCGATAATAACAAACAACTATTGGCCGATTACGATACAGATATTAACGAATAACTATTGGCCGATTACGATACCGATAATAACAAACAACTATTGGCCGATTACGGTACCGATAATAACAAACAACTATTGGCCAACTACGATACCAATAATAACAAACAACTATTGGCCGATTACGATACCGATATTAACAAATAACTATTGGCTGATTACGATACCGATATTAACGAATAACTATTGGCTGATTGCGATACCGATACTGATAATAACAAACAACTATTGGCCGATTACGATACCGATAATAACAAACAACTATTGGCCAATTACGATACCAATAATAACAAACAACTATTGGCCGATTACGATACCGATATTAACGAATAACTATTGGCTGATTACGATACCGATATTAACGAATTACTATTGGCCGATTACAATACCGATAATAACAAACAACTATTGGCTGATTACAATACCGATAATAACAAACAACTATTGGCCGATTACAATACCGATAATAACAAACAATTATTGGCCAATTACGATACCGATAAAAACAATGAACTATTGGCCAATTACGATACCGATAATAACAAACAACTATTGGCTAATTACGATACCAATATTGACGAATAACTGTTGGCCGATTACGATACCGATAATAACAAACAACTATTGGCCGATTACGATACCGATAATAACAAACAACTATTGGCTGATTACAATACCGATAATAACAAACAACTATTGGCTGATTACAATACCGATAATAACAAATAACTATTGGCTGATTACGATACCGAT
>NC_137105.1:2731533-2746533 GCF_949357685.1 Gobio gobio
TACAAGACAAACTAAAATATTTTGTCAACAAAATACAATTATTAACTTTTTTTAAATAAAATAATGGCATTTTTTAATCATTAAAAATATAAGCATTTTTGAGTTTGACTCCAAACACATCGCTAAATACAGCTTAGTTCAAAACATAATAATAAATCATTTCTGAACATTAACTCTCAGACATTATTCACCCTTTTCTCATGGTTTCGCAAAATAATCCATAAAAGTATAATGTCATATTTCTAATAGGGGCTGATTGTAACGCAGTGTTAACACACACTCCATCTGCTGCTCGTGTCTTCTGCTGTTAGATCAGCATTAAACAACATCTCAACTGATAAATAACAGATAGAAGATTACAATAATATCAGATTTGTCTTATTTAAATAAACACGAAAAACAGAAATGAAAACTAAACTTAAGTAAGACATTTACTTTTGCTATGGTTAAATGCATGTTCAGTGATATCTTCCAGAGATTTTTTAATTTTGCCGCTATTTTTTCTCTAAATAATGTTGAAATGGCAACTGGCAAATACACTGAGTTTCGTAATTCTGGCGTGTGTGGAAAGGGTTAAAACATGCGCGTTACAACTAACCCTGCGTTTGTGCCCCACGAAAATTTCACATTTAAATAAATCTATAGTGTTTGGTCATATCTAAATATTTATTAAAATGCAAAACTGCAATACTTTTTTGAGCAACTAGATTAGATGCATGTATATTGATTAAAGAGCCATAAAGGCACCAGTGGGTAATGGCATAACAAATGGAAATTATTATTTTTCGAGCCACAAAATGACTCTAATTTGCCTCTTTGAATAAGAATTCTCTATTTTAACCTTAATTAATATACTAATTGTAATATAACTGATAAAAATATTAGAAGAAAAAATATTTTAAGTGGTCATTAATGGACCATATCTATTGCACAAATAGTAGCCTATTTAGTACCAAAATATCTCAAAATATTCAATAAATATTATTGAACTAAAATATAGAACATTTATTCAATTGAAAAATAGTTAAAGCTACACTGTGTATAATTTTTTTAGTGTCCAATGTGGACGAGGTCGAACTGGAAGCCATGTTAATCTTGGACTAAATCGGCCACCGTAGGAGTTAAAACGAAATCGGAATTGAGAGGAACAGAAACTAATATTCACTGGATGGTATTTTCACTGTGTGATATTTTCCCACATCTAGTGGTGAAAAGGTATATGACCATACAGTGAATACCACCAAACTGCTGAAATTTGGCGATTCAAACTGCTGAATCGACTCACTGATTCATAATGCTTCAAACCGCTGAATCGACTCACTGATTCATAATGCTTCAAACCGCTGAATCGACTCACTGATTCATAACGCTTCAAACCGCTGAATCGACTCACTGATTCATAATGCTTCAAACCGCTGAATCGACTCACTGATTCATAACGCTTCAAACCGCTGAATCGACTCACTGATTCATAACGCTTCAAACCGCTGAATCGACTCACTGATTCATAACGCTTCAAACCGCTGAATCGACTCACTGATTCATAACGCTTCAAACCGCTGAATCGACTCACTGATTCATAACGCTTCAAACCGCTGAATCGACTCACTGATTCATAACGCTTCAAACCGCTGAATCGACTCACTGATTCATAACGCTTCAAAGCTTCATGATGCCGTGTTTTGAAATCGTCATCACTATATAAGTCGTTATTTAGGTTTTTTTTTGCGCACAAAAACTATTCTCGTCTTCATAAAGTTATTGTAGAGCCGCTGTAGTGAGATGGACTTTGTATCGACGTCTTTAGTGTCTTTTAAGGGTCTTGAGAGTGTAAAGTTGAGCCAATGGAGGCCTTTCAGAGCATCAGATTTACACTAAAATATCTTCATTTGTGTCTGAAGATGAACGGAGGTCTGACGGGTGAGTAATTAATGACATAATTTACATTTTTGGGTGAACTAACCCTTTAAGTTGGGCAACCTGAAAGCGTGAGAGTTGGCAACCCTGTGTGTTGGAGTGAGTAGTGCTCAGATCAGGGAATATCTCTGAGTTTATGACCCAGTTTTCTGGGATGGCGATGTGCATCTCTGCGTGAGATACGAGGCTTGTGCTCGTCACCTTGAGACGTTGCGCGAAGGCACAGCTTTGACTAGAATCGCAGATAATCTCAAGTACACAAGGGCAAAACACAAACACCTGCTGGAAGAGGGGTCCGTGACGAAGAGATGCGTTTATTATGAGAGATATTACACATTTACAGCGATAGGAGTGTGAAAAACGTGTTGAAAACACAGTAAACTTGGTTTGGTTCCAGAAGTGCAGCAGATCTCATGACAAAAGAAAATCCTGGGTTTTTTTAAATTATTTTTCTGGATTCCATTGTAATGGTTAAATTACATTTTAGTAGGGCTGTCAAAAGAGTAATCGCGATTAATCGCATCCAAAATAAAAGTTTGTGTTTACATAATATATGTGTGTGTACTCTGTTAATTATTATTTATATATAAATACACACACATTCATGTATATATTTAAGAAATATTTGCATACTGTATATACAATTATATAATCTCTAATATATAGAAATATAAATGTTTTATATATAAAAATATAAATATATACATACTTGTGTGTGTATTTATATATAAATAATAATTAACAGAGTACACACACATATATTATGTAAACACAAACTTTTATTTTGGATGCGATTAATCGCGATTAATCTTTTGACAGCCCTAATAAATATAAATATTTTATATAGAAGTATAATAAAAATTTCTTAAATATATACATGCTTGTGTGTGTTTTGATATATAAATAATAATTAACAGAGTACACACACATATATTAAGTAAACACAAACTTTTATTTTGGATGCGATTAATCGCGATTAATCTTTTGACAGCCCTAATAAATATAAATATTTTACATGTAAAAATAATACAATTTTCTTAAATATATACATGCTTGTGTGTGTTTTGATATATAAATAATAATTAACAGAGTACACACACATATTATGTAAACACAAACTTTTATTTTGGATGCGATTAATCGCGATTAATCTTTTGACAGCCCTACATTTTAGTAGTCAAAAGGCAATCATTTTAAAGGGGGCATAACACACAAACTTTCACTGTTGTTAGTTGCGCTCAAATCATCCTTGTTCACATTACTTAAAAAACTCATGTAACTAAATTTACTTCGATTTACTGAGTTGTTTCTACTCAAAATGAGTATTGTCAGCTTTACTTAACAAGTGTTTGTTCGGTCAACTTAACATCGCTGAGTGAAACGAACTAACTGGGCAGTGGATCTGTAGTTCCCAGCATGCTTTGCAAGTGACTGCATTAGGTAAATTTAGGGATTAAAGTGTTATTTTATCTTTTTCAGTAAAGGGAAAGATGTTGTTAGTGTTATGTGCAGTTATGTTGGACATTGAGAGGAGTTTCTGTCATTTTGTGGTTAACATTATGCAGAAGAGCGGTGTCTGCGCTGGGAAAAATGACTCTGTGGGGTTGTAATTGTAACAAAAATATATATTTTCAACAAATAAATCTATGTTTGGTACTTCACTTAATATTATGAGTAACTTATTTAATATAATATTGTTGTAAACACATGTTTTTTACAATTAAATGGAGCGTGTATTATCAAGAGTAATGTTTACTAGGCTTTTTAGATGTGTGCCTTTTCGAGATACTTTTTAAGTAACATTTATTTAAAAGTCTAAACAAGTGGATTTGGCTGTTGCAAAAACACAAATGTTCATGACAGACGCCATTTTGATGAGTGACAGGACTGAATTTGCTCTGCTGGCAACCCAACGACACTAAAAAATGTAAGAATGATATAAAATATGAACTGTTCAATGATTTGATGCTTAGCAAGGATAAAGCTAAATGTTTGTATTGATAAATACTTAAATTTGCCTTGAATTACAAGGCTAACGCTAACAGGCTAAAGCTAAATTGCTGAATAAAGTCGTTATTTTTGTTTGTTTTTTTGTTTGAAATCACGTGACTTTGGCGATCCAAACTGCTGAAATCACGTGACTTTGGCGATCCAAACTGCTGAAATCACGTGACTTTGGCGATCCAAACTGCTGAAATCATGTGACTTTGGCGATCCAAACCGCTGAAATCACGTGACTTTGGCGATCCAAACCACTGAAATCACGTGACTTTGGCGATCCAAACGGCTGAAATCACGTGACTTTGGCGATCCAAACCGCTGAAATCACGTGACTTTGGCGATCCAAACCACTGAAATCACGTGACTTTGGCGATCCAAACGGCTGAAATCACGTGACTTTGGCGATCCAAACCGCTGAAATCACGTGACTTTGGCGATCCAAACGGCTGAAATCACGTGACTTTGGCGATCCAAACCGCTGAAATCACGTGACTTTGGCGATCCAAACCACTGAAATCACGTGACTTTGGCGATCCAAACGGCTGAAATCACGTGACTTTGGTGATCCAAACTGCTGAAATCACGTGACTTTGGCGATCCAAACCGATGAAATCAAGTGACTTGGGTGATCCAAACCGCTGAAATCACGTGACTTTGGCGATCCAAACCGCAGAGATCACGTGACTTTGGCGATCCAAACTGCTGAAATCACGTGACTTTGGTGTTCCAAACTGCTGAAATCACGTGACTTTGGCGATCCAAACTGCTGAAATCACGTGAATTTGGCGATCCAAACTGCTGAAATCACGTGACTTTGGCGATCCAAACTGCTGAAATCACGTGAATTTGGCGAATCAAACTGCTGAAATCACGTGACTTTGGCGATCCAAACCGCTGAAATCACGTGACTTTGGCGATCCAAACTGCTGAAATCACGTGACTTTGGTGTTCCAAACTGCTGAAATCACGTGACTTTGGCGATCCAAACTGCTGAAATCACGTGACTTTGGCGATCCAAACGGCTGAAATCACGTGACTTTGGCGATCCAAACGGCTGAAATCACGTGACTTTGGCGATCCAAACTGCTGAAATCACGTGACTTTGGCGATCCAAACGGCTGAAATCACGTGACTTTGGCGACCCAAACTGCTGAATCACGTGACTTTGGTGATCCAAACTGCTGAAATCACGTGACTTTGGCGACCCAAACTGCTGAAATCACGTGACTTTGGCGATCCAAACTTCTGAAATCACGTGACTTTGGTGATCCAAACGGCTGAAATCACGTGACTTTGGCGACCCAAACGGCTGAAATCACGTGACTTTGGCGACCCAAACTGCTGAAATCACGTGACTTTGGCGATCCAAACCGCTGAAATCACGTGACTTTGGCGACCCAAACCGCTGAAATCATGTGACTTTGGCGATCCAAACTGCTGAAATCACGTGACTTTGGCGATCCAAACGGCTGAAATCACGTGACTTTGGCGACCCAAACTGCTGAATCACGTGACTTTGGTGATCCAAACTGCTGAAATCACGTGACTTTGGCGACCCAAACTGCTGAAATCACGTGACTTTGGCGATCCAAACTTCTGAAATCACGTGACTTTGGTGATCCAAACCGCTGAAATCACGTGACTTTGGCGATCCAAACGCCTGAAATCACGTGACTTTGTCGATCCAAACAGATGAAATCACCTGACTTTGGCGATCCAAACCGCTGAAATCACGTGACTTTGGCAATCCAAACCGCTGAAATCACGTGACTTTGGCGATCCAAACCGCTGAAATCACGTGACTTTGGCGATCCAAACGGCTGAAATCACGTGACTTTGGCGACCCAAACTGCTGAAATCACGTGACTTTGGCGATCCAAACCGCTGAAATCACGTGATTTTGGCGATACAAACCGCTGAAATCACGTGACTTTGGCGATCCAAACAGCTGAAATCACGTGACTTTGGCGATGCAAACGGCTGAGATCACGTGACTTTGGCGATCCAAACTGCTGAAATCACGTGAATTTGGCGATCCAAACCGCTGAAATCACGTGACTTTGGTGATCCAAACTGCTGAAATCACGTGACTTTGGCGATCCAAACGGCTGAAATCACGTGACTTTGGCGATCCAAACGGCTGAAATCACGTGACTTTGGCGACCCAAACCGCTGAAATCACGTGACTTTGGCGATCCAAACGGCTGAAATCATGTGACTTTGGCGATCCAAACTGCTGAAATCACGTGACTTTGGCGATCCAAACGGCTGAAATCACGTGACTTTGGCGACCCAAACTGCTGAAATCACGTGACTTTGGCGATCCAAACGGCTGAAATCACGTGACTTTGGCGACCCAAACTGCTGAAATCACGTGACTTTGGCGACCCAAACCGCTGAAATCATGTGACTTTGGCGATCCAAACGGCTGAAATCACGTGACTTTGGCGACCCAAACGGCTGAAATCACGTGACTTTGGCGATCCAAACTGCTGAAATCACGTGACTTTGGCGATCCAAACGGCTGAAATCACGTGACTTTGGCGATCCAAACAGCTGAAATCACGTGACTTTAGCGACCCAAACAGCTGAAATCACGTGACTTTAGCGACCCAAACTGCTGAAATCACGTGACTTTGGTGATCTAAACTGCTGAAATCGCGTGACTTTGGCGATCCAAACTGCTGAAATCACGTGACTTTGGTGATCCAAACGGCTGAAATCACGTGACTTTGGCGATCCAAACGGCTGAAATCACGTGACTTTAGCGACCCAAACAGCTGAAATCACGTGACTTTAGCGACCCAAACTGCTGAAATCACGTGACTTTGGCGATCCAAACGGCTGAAATCACGTGACTTTGGCGACCCAAACCGCTGAAATCACGTGACTTTGGCAATCCAAACTGCTGAAATCACGTGACTTTGGCGATCCAAACCGCTGAAATCACGTGACTTTGGCGACCCAAACGGCTGAAATCACGTGACTTTGGCTGAATGTATTCTCGATTTCTCCCCCTGAGATTTTGTTCATGTTTCTTCCTAAAACTGAAAGTGTTCCAGACCTGTAGTTGCTGCGACTCCTCCTGTCGGTCTGAGGTCAGATGTGTCCTTCAGTCAGCACAACACCATGATAACACAGTAAACAGCTGATAGAGGACTCACACAACACAACCAGACGCTCCTCGGCTTTCTGTCTCACTGTGTGTGTGTGTGTGTGTGTGTGTGTGTGTGTGTGAGTGTGTGTGTGTGTGTGTGTGTGTGTGTGTGTGTGTGTGTGTGTGTGTGTGTGTGTGTGTGTGTGTGTGTGTGTGTGTGTGTGTGTGTGTGTGTGTGTGTGTGTGTGTGTGTGTGTGTGAGTGTGTGTGTGTGTGTGTGTGTGTGTACGGCCTCCTGCTTTAACCCTCTGGTGCTCTTTGGTCATTTCTGACCGTAAAATGTTCTGTTTTGAAATTTGAAAAATCACAGCTTCATCGGAATGATATGAAACTTGGTGAATTTTCTAGCATTAGGTTTGTAAACACACACAAAAATTGGGGTCATGATTCGAGCATGCTAATTGGTTGTAAAAAAAAAGTAGCGTTCATTGTCTTCTATCATAAATGACCGACCATAGGAAATGAATGGGAAATCTGCAAAAACACAAAAATTCACTGAATATTTGTGTGTACAATCTACAAATCGGCCTTAATGCTGAAAAAAAGTACACAGCAGTAAAGGGGTGACACTCTAAAACATCAAGAGTGTGATATTGACACACACTCACACACACACACTTATACACACACACACACCTATGAAAAACTGAACCTATGAACCACATTTGGAATTTTTTTAAATCACAGCTTCATCAGAATGATATGAAACTTGGTGACTTTTCTAGCATTAGGTATGTAAAAACACAAAACAATTGGGGTCATGATTCGAGCATGCTAATTGGTCGTAAAAAAACACTCCCACTTGTGCTCTTCGGTCAAAAATGACCACCATAGGAAATGAATGGGAAATCTGCAAAAACACAAATTCACAGAAAAAATCTATATTTCTAACAACAACAAAAAATCTAAAACTTTATAATAGAGATTTTTAAATATATATTCAAATCCATCAAAAAAAAAAATAATTAAATGTGTTCAAAAGAGAACTAGTGAATTCTCAAGCCTCTCCACAGAGACCTCTAGTGGTTACACACATGGTTGCAGGATTTCTTAAATAATTCCAAAAGAGGCGCTAATCTGCCTTCAAAAAAATATATATATATTTTGAAGGCCTAGTCTCTATTTTAACCTGAAATACTGCAATAATTAAAAAAAAATGTTTTTAAATAATTTTCAATGGCAAGAATAGATCATAATTATTGCATAAATATTAAAAAATACCATCAAATCATCTCAAAATAGAAAAGTAAAAAGAAAAAATATTATTGAAGAAAAATAAATTGCATTGGTTTTACTGGGGTGGAGGAAGTTTAATTTTTAGGTGTCTGGTCACTTATGACCGTGAAGATGACCAATGCAACCCCTAAAAGAAGAGCAGCAGAGGGTTAAACAACAGTTGCATGCATAATATTTAACTATATGCGAGTTTTTCACTGTAAAATCCAACAGTTGTTCTTACTAAGACTTTTTTAGTCAACTTTACTTAATGTCCAATCATTTGTTGAACTTACTTAAAACAATTAAGTAATCTGAACTATTTGCATGCTATGCCTTCGTTACTTAGAAAACTCAAGTAAACATTACTTGACTGGTTTGAGCACCATTTTGGGCGGGCAAAGTGTTTTCGAGGCGGGCAATTTTGTATAGACTTTTCACTCATTTCCTCCACTTCCTCTCACCATAATTGTGATCAGTGTTCCCTATGGTTGGGCACTTGGAACTTCATTCATATTATAGTAATTAACTTCCTACTAATGCAGCAATGCTACTAGAAATCATAAACTGAAAAAAATTGTTATGGCCCGATTAAATTAAGCATAATTAATTTGTGCTCGTTTAAATAATTTAAATGTAGTTTTTTTATTGTAATTAAAAAAATGTATTGGTTTTATGGGAATTGCATGTGTTTTTGTTTAAATTGAGATCAAATAAATTGATTGCGACCACTTACGATAAAATTTTTTTGTAAATTCAGCGAATAATTTTTTTCAGTGTAGTTGTATGATATCAAAAGAAGGGAAGTACACTGAAAAAAAAATATTATGGCCCGATTAAATTAAGCATAATTAATTTGTGCTTGTTTAAATAATTTAAATGTAGTTTTTTGACCTTAATTTAAAAAAAATGAAATGGTTTTATGGGAATTGCATGTGTTTTTGTTTAAATTGATAAAATAAATTGATTGCGACCACTTACTATAAAATTTTTTAGTAAATTCAATGAATTATTTTTTCAGTGTAGTATATATATATAAAATATTTCTCCATTAATGATATATAACGTAACTATATTTCATGTCAAATAATGATCTTTTTTTAAAAAAAATTGCTAATATTTATGGCATAACCTTTTAATTGGGTTGATATAATCCCTCTATATTTGACACAATATAATTTGACCATGCATGAGTGTGTCACACACACACTTCAACATTCAGCATGCAAAACACAACAATAGTAACAAGGATTTTTTTTCTTTAATTATTATTAATAAGACCTTTATTTGATTTGCTGTCGTTATTGTGGTTATACTGACAAAAGACAAATAGTAAAATAAAGCCAAAAATAGTACATTTTTTAATTAATTTATTAATGCCGCAATGCACTCTGGGAGTACACTTCCTCAGATCCCAGATAGAATTAAGTTGACAAAACTTAAACTTAAGTAAGTAAGTAATGCTTACTTAATTGAATTAAGGCAACGGGTTTGCACAATTTAATTAAGTAAACTGAACAAATGAGTTTTTACAGTGTATATACAATAAACGTATGTGTCACAAAGTTATTATTTTATCTAATTTTGTGTGTTTTATTTATACACTTTAAGTGATGTAACACTACACTCAAGAAAATAACTTGTAGGAATAACTTTTATTTTAAGTAAATTTCACTTCTACCACAATGTTAAGTTCAATATATTCATTATATCTAATTTCACATATTAAGTCAAATCTACTTAAATTAGTTAGATTTACTTAACTTATCACTCAAATAACATTGAATTTAATCACGCTTTTAAAAATGTATGTTTTACTTCTAAGTAGCTTTAAGTAAATAATGCAATAGATATTATTATATCTATATAATATAAGTACGTGATACTCATTTAAACTTTAATACTTGAAAACACATTCAATAGATTATTTTAGTGTGAATGTGTCATTTTGAGTAGAAAATGAACTCCAAATGTCCCAAAATGGCAAGTTAATAAACCTAACAATATAAATTATGATAAAACAGTGTAAATACAGCTGGAAAAATCAACATTATTATGATCGAAGCCCCAGTTCGTGATGGAAACACCACACTGTAAAAAAAAAAATCCCCATAATATTTACGGTAAAAAATGGCTGGTTGCCAGAACTTTACTGTAAAAAATACGGTAGCAATATTTTCGATTTTACGGGACTTCATTGAACTGTCTATTTTACAGTTCATAACACGTAAATAATTACGTGTACACTATAAAAATCTACGGTAAATTAACGGTAAAAATCATACTTCATTAACAGAAATAATGTTAAATGACCAACCTATTGAAATACTAATATCTGTACCTTTGACGCATACTGACAACCACCAATCACAGTGGAGATGAGAGTCACATGATCAATCAAACCTTATTGTTAGGGATGTTCTTAAGGTTTTCTGCGATGCTAAAGACGCCGACAGCCGTTCCTTTTGAAGAAACTCGAGTCAGTCACACGCAGGTCAAGTCTGGTATTTCCAAATCATTTGCTCAGTGAAGCCGAGGTCTGATCTTTGGCTGAGTCTGTGTGTTTCTGTGTTTCAGTCGCTCTGTTTATTCAGAATGATAAGCCATGATGGACGTCCAGTGGCAGCTCAGGTCAGAAAACACTGACCATCCACACCAGAGCCAACGCTAAACTAACACACAGATATACACTGAGCCAAACGAGTGTTCGGTTCCTTTAAAGAGATAGTTCATCTTTTATCCATCATAAAAGTGCATCTGTCTATCGTAAAAGTGCATCTATCCATCATAAAAGTGCATCTGTCTATCATAAAAGTGCATCTATCCATCATAAAAGTGCATCTGTCTATCATAAAAGTGCATCTGTCTATCATAAAACTGCATCCGTCCATCATAAAAGTGCATCTGTCTATCCTAAAAGTGCATCTGTCTATCATAAAACTGCATCCGTCCATCCTAAAAGTGCATCTATCCATCATAAAAGTGCATCTGTCCATCATAAAAGTGCATCTATCCATCATAAAAGTGCATCTATCCATCATAAAAGTGCATCTGTCTATCATAAAACTGCATCCGTCCATTCTAAAAGTGCATCTGTCTATCCTAAAAGTGCATCCGTCCATCCTAAAAGTGCATCTGTCTATCATAAAACTCCATCCGCCCATCCTAAAAGTGCATCTGTCTATCCTAAAAGTCCATCCGCCCATCCTAAAAGTGCATCTGTCTATCCTAAAAGTGCATCCGTCCATCCTAAAAGTGCATCTGTCTATCATAAAACTCCATCCGCCCATCCTAAAACTGCATCTGTCTATCCTAAAAGTGCATCCGTCCATCCTAAAAGTGCATCTGTCTATCATAAAACTCCATCCGCCCATCCTAAAAGTGCATCTGTCTATCATAAAAGTCCATCCGCCCATCCTAAAAGTGCATCTGTCTATCCTAAAAGTGCATCCGTCCATCCTAAAAGTGCATCTGTCTATCATAAAACTCCATCCGCCCATCCTAAAACTGCATCTGTCTATCATAAAAGTGCATCCGTCCATCCTAAAAGTCCATCCGCCCATCCTAAAACTGCATCTGTCTATCGTAAAAGTGCATCTATCCATCATAAAAGTGCATCTGTCCATCATAAAAGTGCATCTATCCATCATAAAACTGCATCCGTCCATCCTAAAAGTGCATCTGTCCATCATAAAAGTGCATCTGTCTATCATAAAACTGCATCCGTCCATCCTAAAAGTGCATCTGTCCATCCTAAAAGTGCATCTGTCTATCATAAAACTGCATCCGTCCATCATAAAAGTGCATCTGTCTATCATAAAACTGCATCCGTCCATCCTAAAAGTGCATCTGTCCATCCTAAAAGTGCATCTGTCCATCATAAAAGTGCATCTATCCATCATAAAAGTGCATCTATCCATCATAAAACTGCATCCGTCCATCCTAAAAGTGCATCCGTCCATCGTAAAAGTGCATCTATCCATCATAAAACTGCATCCGTCCATCCTAAAAGTGCATCTGTCTATCGTAAAAGTGCATCTATCTATCATAAAACTGCATCCGTCCATCATAAAAGTGCATCTGTCTATCATAAAACTCCATCCGCCCATCCTAAAACTGCATCTGTCTATCCTAAAAGTGCATCCGTCCATCCTAAAAGTGCATCTGTCTATCATAAAAGTGCATCCGTCCATCCTAAAAGTGCATCTGTCTATCATAAAAGTGCATCTGTCCATCATAAAAGTGCATCTGTCTATCATAAAAGTGCATCTGTCCATCCTAAAAGTCCATCCGCCCATCCTAAAAGTGCATCTGTCTATCCTAAAAGTGCATCCGTCCATCCTAAAAGTGCATCTGTCTATCATAAAAGTGCATCTGTCCATCATAAAAGTGCATCTGTCCATCCTAAAACTGCATCTGTCTATCCTAAAAGTCCATCCGCCCATCCTAAAAGTGCATCTGTCTATCCTAAAAGTGCATCCGTCCATCCTAAAAGTGCATCTGTCTATCATAAAAGTGCATCTGTCCATCATAAAAGTGCATCTGTCTATCATAAAAGTGCATCTGTCCATCATAAAAGTGCATCTGTCCATCATAAAAGTGCATCCGTCCATCCTAAAAGTGCATCTGTCCATCATAAAAGTGCATCTGTCTATCATAAAAGTGCATCCGTCCATCCTAAAAGTGCATCTGTCCATCATTAAAGTGCATCTGTCCATCATAAAAGTGCATCTGTCCATCATAAAAGTGCATCCGTCCATCATAAAACTGCATCCGTCCATCGTAAAAGTGCATCTATCCATCATAAAAGTGCATCTGTCCATCATAAAAGTGCATCTGTCCATCATAAAAGTGCATCTATCCATCATAAAAGTGCATCTATCCATCATAAAACTGCATCCGTCCATCCTAAAAGTGCATCCGTCCATCGTAAAAGTGCATCTATCCATCATAAAACTGCATCCGTCCATCCTAAAAGTGCATCTGTCTATCGTAAAAGTGCATCTATCCATCATAAAAGTGCATCTGTCCATCATAAAAGTGCATCTATCCATCATAAAAGTGCATCTATCCATCATAAAACTGCATCCGTCCATCCTAAAAGTGCATCCGTCCATCGTAAAAGTGCATCTATCCATCATAAAACTGCATCCGTCCATCCTAAAAGTGCATCTGTCTATCGTAAAAGTGCATCTATCCATCATAAAAGTGCATCTGTCCATCATAAAAGTGCATCTATCCATCATAAAAGTGCATCTGTCTATCATAAAAGTGCATCTATCTATTATAAAAGTGCATCTGTCTATCATAAAAGTGCATCTGTCCATCATAAAAGTGCATATGTCTATCATAAAAGTGCATCTGTCCATCATAAAAGTGCATATGTCCATCATAAAAGTGCATCCGTCCATCATAAAAGTGCATCCGTCCATCATAAAAGTGCATCCATCCATCATAAAAGTGCATATGTCCATCATAAAAGTGCATCTGTCCATCGTAAAAGTGCATCTATCCATCATAAAAGTGCATCCGTCCATCATAAAAGTGCATATGTCTATCATAAAAGTGCATCTGTCCATCATAAAAGTGCATATGTCCATCATAAAAGTGCATCCGTCCATCATAAAAGTGCATCCGTCCATCATAAAAGTGCATATGTCCATCATAAAAGTGCATCTGTCCATCGTAAAAGTGCATCTGTCTATCATAAAAGTGCATCTATCCATCATAAAAGTGCATATGTCCATCATAAAAGTGCATCTATCCATCATAAAAGTGCATCCATCCATCATAAAAGTGCATCCGTCCATCATAAAAGTGCATCCATCCATCATGAAAGTGCATATGTCCATCGTAAAAGTGCATCTGTCCATCGTAAAAGTGCATCTGTCCATCATAAAAGTGCATCTGTCTATCATAAAAGTGCATCTATCCATCATAAAAGTGCATCTATCAATCGTAAAAGTGCATCTATCCATCGTAAAAGTGCATCCGTCCATCGTAAAAGTGCATATGTCCATCGTAAAAGTGCATCTGTCTATCATAAAAGTGCATATGTCCATCATAAAAGTGCATCCGTCCATCATAAAAGTGCATATGTCCATCATAAAAGTGCATCTGTCCATCGTAAAAGTGCATCCGTCCATCATAAAAGTGCATATGTCCATCATAAAAGTGCATATGTCCATCATAAAAGTGCATCCGTCCATCATAAAAGTGCATATGTCTATCATAAAAGTACATCCGTCCATCATAAAAGTGCATCCGTCCATCATAAAAGTGCATCCGTCCATCATAAAAGTGCATATGTCCATCATAAAAGTGCATCCGTCCATCATAAAAGTGCATATGTCCATCATAAAAGTGCATCCGTCCATCATAAAAGTGCATCTGTCCATCGTAAAAGTGCATCCGTCCATCATAAAAGTGCATATGTCCATCATAAAAGTGCATCCGTCCATCGTAAAAGTGCATCCGTCCATCGTAAAAGTGCATCTGTCCATCGTAAAAGTGCATCTGTCCATCGTAAAAGTGCATCTGTCCATCGTAAAAGTGCATCTGTCCATCGTAAAAGTGCATCTGTCCATCATAAAAGTGCATCTATCCATCATAAAACTGCATCTATCCATCATAAAAGTGCATCTGTCTATCATAAAAGTGCATCTATCTATTATAAAAGTGCATCTGTCTATCATAAAAGTGCATCCATC
>NC_137105.1:2754033-2804033 GCF_949357685.1 Gobio gobio
TTCATGACCCTGTGGCCGGTTCTCCACTGGTCCTCCATGACCCTGTGGCCGGTTCTCCACTGGTCCTTCATGACCCTGTGGCCGGTTCTCCACTGGTCCTCCATGACCCTGTGGCCGGTTCTCCACTGGTCCTTCATGACTCTGTGGCCGGTTCTCCACTGGTCCTTCATGACCCTGTGGCCGGTTCTCCACTGGTCCTCCATGACCCTGTGGCCGGTTCTCCACTGGTCCTTCATGACCCTGTGGCCGGTTCTCCACTGGTTCTTCATGACCCTGTGGCCGGTTCTCCACTGGTCCTTCATGACCCTGTGGCCGGTTCTCCACTGGTCCTTCATGACCCTGTGGCCGGTTCTCCACTGGTCCTCCATGACCCTGTGGCCGGTTCTCCACTGGTCCTCCATGACCCTGTGGCCGGTTCTCCACTGGTCCTTCATGACCCTGTGGCCGGTTCTCCACTGGTCCTCCATGACCCTGTGGCCGGTTCTCCACTGGTCCTTCATGACCCTGTGGCCGGTTCTCCACTGGTCCTTCATGACCCTGTGGCCGGTTCTCCACTGGTCCTCCATGACCCTGTGGCCGGTTCTCCACTGGTTCTTCATGACCCTGTGGCCGGTTCTCCACTGGTTCTTCATGACCCTGTGGCCGGTTCTCCACTGGTCCTTCATGACCCTGTGGCCGGTTCTCCACTGGTTCTTCATGACCCTGTGGCCGGTTCTCCACTGGTCCTCCATGACCCTGTGGCCGGTTCTCCACTGGTCCTTCATGACCCTGTGGCCGGTTCTCCACTGGTCCTTCACTTTTGATAGAGCCTGACCACTGCAGACCGGGAACACCCCACAAGAGCTGCAGTTTTGGAGATGCTCTGACCCAGTCGTCTAGCCGTCACAATCTGGCCCTTGTCAAACCCGCTCAAATCCTTACGCTAACCCATTTTTCCCATAGATATCCATAATAAAGGCTAGATGTCTCGTCCGCGCTGCTGGCCAATGGAGGTCGACGTCCACACCTGGCGGCCATCTTGTCACAGTCAGCTCGCTCACTCCTAACATTGTGTTTTAATGGTGCTTGCACTTTTTAAATAACCATAACTTGCTCAATTTTCTACCGATTTTCAAACTGTTGGTTTGTTATAAACGTCAGAAATGTAGTTATGACACTGCACACTTATGAAAAATTATTCATAATTTGTCCAAGCATCCATAAGTATAGCCACGCTAATAACGTTTCTAAGAAACCAAACCATTTGTAAATCCGTCAAGATTTCAGCGAGATAAGAGTATTTGTGTTAAGATCACTCGCCTTACATCAGGTACAAGATGGCCGCCAGAAAGCTTGCCTGTGACAAGATGGCCGCCGATGATGACGTTAGAGACTCCGCCGTAAGACATCTAGCCTTTATTATGGATATCTATGATTTTTCCTGCTTCTAACACATCAATGACTGAAGGAAACTCTATCGCCCCCTTGAGTCCTGGTGTCTGTCATCTCTGCATTAACACACGAGACGTTGTGTGTGTGAAGTGTGTGTGTCAGGTCATGGTCCAGCGGGAGACTAAGCTTCTGCTTGACCTTATGTTAGTCCTGGATTCGGGATATTTATAGGGATTATCTCCAAAAGATGCGTCACATTATGAATGGTTTGCTTTTCGTTGATGTAAAATCATTCGCTCAGCCCAGAGCAGGTCTGATGAGTGTGTGTGGAAGTGAAGAGTGTGTTACAGAGTTCACGCCGGAGGATTTATTCTCCCCTTCATTTCTCCGCAGTGACATCATTCATGCGCTTGAGCGTCAGTTTAGAGGTCATTTGTGTAGTGTGGTTACATCAAACGAAGGTTCTTGAATGCAGTAAACACACTCTCACACACACAATCACTCTCACACTAACATACACACTCTCTCACACACACACACACACACACACACACACACACATGCGCACACACACAGGGTTTTTTTTGTGAAATGTGGGGACATTGTCAGGGTTCTGTCACTTCGGTCTAGTTTACTCTTGGGTTGTGACAGAGCCCTGACACTCCTGTATTATTTGTATTGTCTTGTTATTTGTCTCTTCTGTCCTTGTGAGTTTTCCGTGGTGTTCGGATCGGTTTCAGTCTAGTTTGGTTTTGGTTTTGTGTTGGGATTCGGATATTCATGCTCCATGTGTTTGTCTTTTGTTGTGAGCGTGAGTATCATTTGCTCCTCATTTGCACTCTGTCTTGTCTTGTGCAGAGGTGGTCAGTAACTAAGCACATTTACTTGAGTACTGTACTTAAGTACACTTTTTGAGTATCTGTACTTTACTGAAGTATTATTTTTTAGGGAAGCTTTTACTTTAACTTCACTACATTTGAAAGACGAATATCGTACTTTTTACTCCACTACATTTCTATCAAGGTCCTCGAAGTCAAAAGTCGTTTCTGTAGCAGCTTTGCAAGTCAGTGGATGATTTTTTTTCTTCTTTAAACATTTTTTTTTGTGCAAAATGTAAATGTCTGGGAGAAAGAGAAGCGTAGTCATATGGATGAATCTGAGAAAGCTTGATGAACGAGTTCAGTTCAGTCTGTTTTTGTGCTTCTGAGATGCCAGAGCTCGAGTACTGAATAGAGCTTTCTTTTGTGTTTTTTTCACACTTAAACAGACCAAAACACACAAAATGTCAAAATTTTCATTTTGGGAAGTATTCACGTAAACAAAGTTGATTATGTCTTAAGTGAACGTGAACAGTTGGGGGAATATCGGATGTGTATCATTGTGTAGGATTTGTGCATTCTGTCTTAAAGCGACAGCAGCTTTATAAAAAGCTTTGTAAATTTTAAGTATTTAAATGAGTTTAAGGTGGTCGTATGGAGCATCACTGACTGGCTAAAACCACCATGGCATAGCGTGCATTTATACAACAATGCAACAATAATAAAATAATGCATTGACAAAAAAAAAGGAAATTTACTTTTGATACTTAAGTACTTTTAAAAGCAAGTACTTCTGTACTTTTACTTAAGTAAAAATTGTTTTTAACAACTTTCACTTGTAGCAGAGTAATATTTGACCAGTAGTACTTTTACTTTCACTCGAGTAATGGAGTTGTGTACTTTGTCCACCTCTGGTCGTGTGAGTGTGCTCTCTTCTGTCCATGTGTTATGTTTTGTCTTGTGTTGTGTAGCTCGCAGCTGGTGTTTTTCACTGGCTTTGTGCTTTCATGTTGTCATGTTTTGTGTGAACATGCAGCTTATGAGTTCTCATTAGCTGCATGTTCATGTCACGTTTGGTGTGTACGGTGGCCCAGTAGTGCACAACACAACGAAGTTTAAAAAGCATACATAAGTTCACAACACAACGAAATAAATCCACAACACAAAGGAATGAAACCACAACACAACGAAATCAAGACACAACACAACGAAGTCAAGCCGCAACACAAAGAAAAATCCACAACACAACGAAATCAAGCCACAACACAACGAAATAAAGCCACAACACAACGAAAAATCCACAACACAACGAAAAGTCCACAACACAACGAAAAGTCCACAACACAACGAAAAGTCCACAACACAACGAAAAGTCCACAACACAACGAAAAGTCCACAACACAACGAAAAGTCCACAACACAACGAAAAGTCCACAACACAACGGAAATGCTCCCGACCACTAGGGGGCACTCGGAGTGCGGTAAAGTTAGTTTTCCTTGCATTGTTCTATTTAGATTTGCCAATCTTACAAATATTTAAACACTACGATCAGTTTTAAGTGTGCAGTTGTATATCGACATGAAATATCAATTAAAAATCACTTACGTGCATAATAGCTGCATGATTATACTCGAGAACGCTTTGACCCGCTGCCTCGGCGCTAAGGGAGCGTCTGCCAATTCCACCAAGTTGAAATAATTTGTATGAATTAAATTAACGTTTTTTTTTTTTTTTCAAATTCCAATGTTTTGTTGTGCATTATTAAGTCAATTTTACCAACACAATCAAGCTGTGGAATTTTAACATGTCTGCTTTTAAATGTTAAAAGTAATTTTAATTCATACAAATTATACATTTCAACCAATTGGTGGAATTGGCAGACGTTCCCTTAGCGCCGTGGGATCGGGTCAAAGCATTCTCGAGCATAAATATGCAGCTATAATGCATGTAGGTGATGTGATTTTAAATTAATATTTCATATAGATAAACAATGGTTAGCCTACATACTGTTAAAACTAATTGTGGTATTGATTTCTTTGTAAGATTGCCGACTCTATAGAACAGTGGCAACTTTACAGCGCTCCGAGTGCCCCCGAGTGGTTGGGAGCATTTCCGTTGTGTTGTGGCTATTTCGTTGTGTTCTGGCTTGATTTCGTTGTGTTGTGGATTTTTCGTTGTGTTGTGTCTTGATTTCGTTGTGTTGTGGTTTCATTCCGTTGTGTTGTGGATTTATTTTGTTGTGTTGTGAACTTATGTATGCTTTTTAAGTTTTGTTGTGTTGTGCACTACTGGGCCACCGTAGGTGTGAGCACAATGCTGCGTCACAATTCGCACACTATCCGTACTAAATAGTATTCGAAAAAAGAGTATGTCCCAAATCGTAGTATGTTGAAAAGAGTATTCCAAAGATTCCCGGATGGTCTACTATTTCCGGTCATAATCCGAAGTGCAGATCGATGCGCACTCTAACGGCTGATATTACCCACAACCCATTGCGAGATGGACGAGGATTCGATTAGAACTACAAACGCTGATAAAAAGTGTTTAAAAAACTACAAACATGACGGTTACGCGAGTCTGACGGTTAAGTAGAGAGGATTAGATAAAGTGGTTTGAGTGAGCAATTATCAGTATTTAACCTGACGAAAAGATATTTATTCAATATTATCTACATTATATTTCACCTTCAGCAGCTTTGAGAACTTTTGTAATGATACGTTTGGCCATTAACTTTGCAAACACATGAGAGGAGTCTCTGCATTAAATACCCACGAAAGGCAGATCAACGAGCGACTATATTTCTCTCCGATACGGTAGGAAATTAAATTGAATTTGAACTGTGACGATGATTGACAGAGCAGTTTAAACGGTGACGGGACGCATAACAGAGTCCGTTAAAGATGACGAAGTTGTCCCAAAGCTTGCATACTCTTCTGCTACACACTCAAAAGTATGTACTTTTTCTTCACAAAAAGAGTACATACTTTTAGGACGTAGTATAAGTAGGCGAATTGGGACGCAGCCCATGTCTTGTGAAGTGTTTCTTTGTGTCATGTGCTCATGTCTATTGTCTAGCCCCGCCCACCTTGTTTCCTGATTATTGGTTCATTTGCCCCACCTGTCTTCCCTCCTTACCCTCTTTTGTTTGTTCCCTATTTAATCTCCTTGTGTTTGCAGTCCTGTGCGGAATCGTCGTCGAATGTATCTTGTATTTTCCTGCTCCCTAAGCCAAGCCAAGCTCAAGTCAAGTCTTGTTTTTCCCCCTCGGGGTAGTTTTGTTTGTCTTGTTTTATTTTATTATTGTCATTAAAAGCCCATATTTCCTCTGCATCTGAGTCCTCGCTCCTTTCCCTTCAACACACCCTGACAGACATTCCATAGGCGTAATGGTTTTTATACCGTACAAACCGTATTTTCTATCCCTTTACACTGACCCTAAACCTACCCATCACACACTCACACACACACACACACACACACTGCCCCTAAACCTACCCATCACACACACACACACACACACACACACACACTGCCCCTGCCCCTAAACCTACCCATCACACACACACACACACACACACACACATACACGTCTATATTACCAACAGGGGACCATCACTCCACACTGACCAAGAGGGGACCTGTGTTTCTAGTCATTTTGAAGAAACAAAACTTAGATACAAAATTTTGTTTTAAGGTCTTTTTTCATAATATAACTTCAAATAAGCATTTATTTTTTTATTTTTAAACATGCCAAGAGGGGACCTGACCGATGTCTACCTATCCAACAGGGGACCTCCATAGCCTGCAATGGAGCTGTGTGTGTGAAAGGGAAGAGAGCTGGCAGTCAAGTCTGTCTTCATTATTTAATATATATATATAATTATAATTATATAATGTTCACACAGGCATCAGGGAACACAATGAGCACACAACGGAGAAAAAGCCATGTTGTGGACATTACAGAAAAGAATTTAAGAAATAAAAAAATTCTTAAAATTAAGAGTTATCTTTAAGAAATTAATTCTCTGTTGTGTCTTCATACTTACAGTATATGATCCGTCCACATCTCTCATTTAAGCTTATTTTCAAGAACACCAACACTGTAAAAAAAAATCAGGTCTCCAATTGAAAATTTTCTAGTGACCGATCACATCTAAATTTTTTAGTTGGCCAAATTGAATTTCTTGAATTTTAATTGAATTAAAGTGCATCAATTTACAGAAAATTTTCAATTGGAGACCCACATTTTTTTTACAGTAAAGGTATTTCAATGTGTGACTTATTTTTGAATAAAACATAGTTTCTGCTCTCTAAAATCCCAAATAATGTCCTTTGTTTTTGAGATTTTTAGAGTGAGATTTGATTTCTTGCACCAATAAAAAATATATATATATATAGGACTGGACAAGCAGAAATTGTTCTTTAAGGTAATAATCACAGGTCATCACTTTATATAGTAAATAATGATTATGTTAAACACAATGACTCGGTCCCCTGTTAGATAGTAAATCACGACACCAGTGTGTTTAATTTTTCATTTCTTGCCATAAACACACTGTAGATATTTAGAGTTTTTATAGCAATAACTGAGTTTTAAGAGTTAAATCAAGCAGAAATATTTCTCTAATGTATTAATTGCAGATCATCTTTGAATAATGATTATGTTAAACACAATGACTCGGTCCCCTGTTAGATAGTAAATCACGACACCAGTGTGTTTGCGTTGTCATTTCTTGCCATCATAAACACACTGTGGAGATTTAGAGTTTTTATAGCAATAACTGAGTTTTAAGAGTTAAATCAAGCAGAAATATTTCTATAATGTATAAATTGCAGATCATCTTTGAATAATGATTATGTTAAACACAATGACTCGGTCCACTGTTAGATAGTAAATCACGACACCAGTGTGTTTGCGTTGTCATTTCTTGCCATAAACACACTGTGGAGATTTAGAGTTTTTATAGCAATAACTGAGTTTTAAGAGTTAAATCAAGCAGAAATATTTCTATAATGTATAAATTGCAGATCATCTTTGAATAATGATTATGTTAAACACAATGGCTCGGTCCCCTGTTAGATAGTAAATCACGACACCAGTGTGTTTGCGTTGTCATTTCTTGCCATAAACACACTGTGGAGATTTAGAGTTTTTATAGCAATAACTGAGTTTTAAGAGTTAAATCAAGCAGAAATATTTCTCTAATGTATTAATTGCAGATCCTCTTTGAATAATGATTATGTTAAACACAATGACTCGGTCCCCTGTTAGATAGTAAATCACGACACCAGTGTGTTTGCGTTGTCATTTCTTGCCATCATAAACACACTGTGGAGATTTAGAGTTTTTATAGCAATAACTGAGTTTTAAGAGTTAAATCAAGCAGAAATATTTCTATAATGTATTAATTGCAGATCCTCTTTGAATAATGATTATGTTAAACACAATGACTCGGTCCCCTGTTAGATAGTAAATCACGACACCAGTGTGTTTGCGTTGTCATTTCTTGCCATAAACACACTGTGGAGATTTAGAGTTTTTATAGCAATAACTGAGTTTTAAGAGTTAAATCAAGCACAAATAGTTATCTAATGTATTAATTGCAGATCATCTTTGAATAATGATTATGTTAAACACAATGACTCGGTCCCCTGTTAGATAGTAAATCACGACACCAGTGTGTTTGCGTTGTCATTTCTTGCCATCATAAACACACTGTGGAGATTTAGAGTTTTTATAGCAATAACTGAGTTTTAAGAGTTAAATCAAGCAGAAATATTTCTCTAATGTATTAATTGCAGATCCTCTTTGAATATCTTTGAATAATGATTATGTTAAACACAATGACTCGGTCCCCTGTTAGATAGTAAATCACGACACCAGTGTGTTTAATTTGTCATTTCTTGCCATAAACACACTGTGGAGATTTAGAGTTTTTATAGCAATAACTGAGTTTTAAGAGTTAAATCAAGCACAAATAGTTATCTAATGTATTAATTGCAGATCATCTTTGAATAATGATTATGTTAAACACAATGACTCGGTCCCCTGTTAGATAGTAAATCACGACACCAGTGTGTTTGCTTTGTCATTTCTTGCCATCATAAACACACTGTGGAGATTTAGAGTTTTTATAGCAATAACTGAGTTTTAAGAGTTAAATCAAGCAGAAATATTTCTCTAATGTATTAATTGCAGATCATCTTTGAATAATGATTATGTTAAACACAATGACTCGGTCCCCTGTTAGATAGTAAATCACGACACCAGTGTGTTTAATTTGTCATTTCTTGCCATAAACACACTGTGGAGATTTAGAGTTTTTATAGCAATAACTGAGTTTTAAGAGTTAAATCAAGCAGAAATATTTCTCTAATGTATTAATTGCAGATCATCTTTGAATAATGATTATGTTAAACACAATGACTCGGTCCCCTGTGAGATAGTAAATCACGACACCAGTGTGTTTGCGTTGTCATTTCTTGCCATAAACACACTGTAGAGATTTAGAGTTTTTATAGCAATAACTGAGTTTTAAGAGTTAAATCAAGGAGAAATATTTCTATAATGTATTAATTGCAGATCCTCTTTGAATAATGATTATGTTAAACACAATGACTCGGTCCCCTGTTAGATAGTAAATCACGACACCAGTGTGTTTGCGTTGTCATTTCTTCATCTCAAACACACTGTGGAGATTTAGAGTTTTTATAGCAATAACTGAGTTTTAAGAGTTAAATCAAGCAGAAATAGTTCTCTAATGTATTAATTGCAGATCATCTTTGAATAATGATTATGTTAAACACAATGACTCTGTCCCCTGTTAGATAGTAAATCACGACACCAGTGTGTTTGCTTTGTCATTTCTTGCCATCATAAACACACTGTGGAGATTTAGAGTTTTTATAGCAATAACTGAGTTTTAAGAGTTAAATCAAGCAGAAATATTTCTCTAATGTATTAATTGCAGATCATCTTTGAATAATGATTATGTTAAACACAATGACTCGGTCCCCTGTTAGATAGTAAATCACGACACCAGTGTGTTTAATTTGTCATTTCTTGCCATCATAAACACACTGTGGAGATTTAGAGTTTTTATAGCAATAACTGAGTTTTAAGAGTTAAATCAAGCAGAAATATTTCTCTAATGTATTAATTGCAGATCCTCTTTGAATAATGATTATGTTAAACACAATGACTCGGTCCCCTGTTAGATAGTAAATCACGACACCAGTGTGTTTAATTTGTCATTTCTTGCCATCATAAACACACTGTAGAGATTTAGAGTTTTTATAGCAATAACTGAGTTTTAAGAGTTAAATCAAGCAGAAATATTTCTCTAATGTATTAATTGCAGATCATCTTTGAATAATGATTATGTTAAACACAATGACTCGGTCCCCTGTTAGATAGTAAATCACGACACCAGTGTGTTTAATTTGTCATTTCTTCATCTCAAACACACTGTAGATATTCACTGTATATATTGAGATAACTCAATTTTATGGTGACTTGCATTAAAATGTTTATCCGTCTCAATTAAATTATGTGAACTGAATGACTTTTAACATTGACACTTTAGTTATTTAACCAACTGATGATTTTCAAGTCAGCAATCAACACACAACTGAGTTTTGACCTCCAAAATCTTATTATAGTGTATTTTTATGGTAAGTATTGGTGTTTTATGTTTTAAATCAAGCAGAAATCACTCTTTAAGGAAACAATTGCAGGTCACACTTTATACAGTGAACATGATTTCCTTAAATTGACTTAAGTCCCCTGTTGGATGGTAAAACACGACACCTGTTTGATTGCTTTGCCATTTCTTGCCATCACAAACACACTGTAGAGATTTTGAAGGTCAGAACTAAATTTTTTGGTGACTTGCATGAAAATCTTCATCCGTCTCAATTAAATTATGTGAACTGAATGTCTTTTAACATTGACACTTTAGTCGAAGATTTTCAACTCAACAATCAACACACAACTGAGTTTTGACCTCCAAAATCATTATACAGTGTATATTAAATTTAAATAAAAAATATAAAATTTATTTACAAAACAGTTTGACTCAAGTTTGACTCTCTACTGCTTATTCATTATTGTTTATGTTACATGGTCCATGTTTACATTACAGTATAAAATTGTTCCTAAGTTTTCCCCTTTTATATAGATGGTAATGACTAAATATCCTCGCACACCGAAATTTTCACACGTTAAAAAAAAGATCAAGCACGTTTACACACAGCCTCTGAAACTTTCCTTCCTTCATCATAAAAAAAAATCTGATCAGGTTCAGTTTTCTGCATTTTTCGCATCCATAGCAAGCATTTAAAGAGGGGTTTCAAATTTCTGTGTTATTCATTTTTGTGTTAAAATTTTGAACATAAGTTGAACAGTTTAAAAAAGAAAGTGTGAACCTTCAAATTAGCCATTATAGTTCATAAAGTTTTGCTGGCGTTTGTATCTAATTGAGAAAAGAATGAATGTAAATTGAAAGATGTCGTCATTGAACGCATTTTGTGCCAAAGCAAATAAATGATCCACAGTTTAGCCACATAGGCTGATGTGATCCCTGAGTGAAGAGTTTTGAAAAAGTGATGAGTATTCAGAAATGTGTCCTAGCAGATGTTTAAAAAACCCTGTAATATCACTATTAGTAAGGGATCACTGTATAATATCAGTCTTTAAATGTGAGATATTTAAAGTGAACCTAAAGTATACTTGCAATAGTGTGATTTTAGCACAATTAAATATACTTAATGGATGTTTCGCAAAAGCGTTGTTTAGTGATATTGCGTCCTTGTGTTTCTGCTGTACGTCATCAGCAACTGTCTAAGTTCAATTACAATACTCAAGAACACATGTACAGAGGATGCACAAAAGTACCCGGATGTTATAAGATATATGAGTATAAATAACTCCATACAGATCTATTGTTTTACAAAAATAATCTATTGTTTACAAAAGGAGAAAACGTGTGTACTTTAATGAAAACTTGGACCATGTGACATAAACTGAAGTTAACAGCAAAAAAATATACTATAATGCTGACTGTTGTTAGTGTTTTTTGTTGTATGAGTTAAAAGTGTATATGTTGGGTGAATCCTCATTGTGTTCTGGAAGAATGAGTTGATTTAAGACATCAATGAAGTGTTTTGGTAGTTTTAGCACATTTTGAACGTGAAATTAACTGCTTTGCTTTGAAAGGTGTCCTAGCGATTGTAGCTGAGAGATAGACGTCAAACAGACTCAAACAAAGACCCAGAATTCTGTGGTGTTACAGCACTGTGGCTGCTGTAAATGGCTGCTGTACGGTTTCTTTATGAAATAACAGGCACAATGGCAAAGATATTTCTGCAAAAACTCCAAAGTAATGTTCGGTTGCAGTGAGAAAGTCACAAGAGACAACTAAAAAAACTCATGCGTGTATTTAGCCTAGTGTAGATCTGTTTGCTTACACATCCCCCAAACTCCATTTACATATGAATACAGGAAAGGCCAAAGCCATTGTCTCACAGGTGAGGAACAGGCCTAACAGAGCTGTTACACCCATGTCACAGACACAAACTTCTCATCCAAACTAGAGAAAACGCTGGGATTTACCTGGGAAAATTAAATCAATGTACACTTTTTCCAATCCCTACGACACATTTTTCAATACTTGGGTCACTTTTTTAAAACTCTTCACACACTTTTTCACACAAATTCACACAACTGAATTTCAGCTTGGCACAGCAGTTATTTTAGTGTTCAAAATGCACTAAAACTACCAAAAAGGACCCAACAAACACACTTTTTCAATCATAAAACACAGACCTAAAACACATGATCATTACACAATGTTTTCTTCTGTAAAATTTTCTTTTCAAAAAAAGACTTACACTATAATTCACTGCAGTTTATGTTACATGGTCCTTGGTCCAGTACAGTATAACATTATTCCTAAATTTTTCCCTTTTGAATGGATGGCAATGCAATTTAAAAACTAACACCAGCTAAAGCAGGAATTATACTGAAATATAAAATCTTAAAATCCAAAGGGACCCACTTTATATTAGGTGGCCTTAACTACTATGTACTAACATTTTAATTATCCATTTGATACAATGCACTTATTGTGTACATACATGTCTTTACATTGTACTTACATTTTTAAATATACCTGCATGTAATTACATCTGTAATTAATTTATGTAGTTACATTTGTAATTACACTGTTGACACTTCCCTTACATCTAACCCTACCTTTAAACTTACCAATACAACCACACCTGACCCTACCCGTATCCCACCTCAATATCAGCAAAAGTGTTTAGCAATACAATATGAACACAATAAGTACATTGTACCTATTTAAGTACATAGTAGTTAAGGCCCCCTAATATAAAGTGGGGCCATCTAAAGTCATAATTTATCATTGATTTGGCATAAAATACATTCAATGGCGACATCTTTCGATTTATAAGAATTATTTTCTTACTTCAACACAAACACCACCAAAACATTATGAACTGTATAGGCCAATTTGAAAAATTTTTGATTCTCTTTTCAAAACTCCCTAACTTATGTTCAAAACTTAACTAAAATTAATTAAAAAAAACAAAACAATTTGCTACATTTAGGCAGTATTACCATATTGAAATATTGGGTGATTCTTTTGAATCCTCAGAATCCTTTTTGGTAGTTTTAGTGCATTTTGAACACTAAAATAACTGCTGTGCCAAGCTGAAATTCAGTTGTGTGAATTTGTGTGAAAAAGTGTGAGAAGAGTTTTAAAAAAGTGACCCAAGTATTGAAAAATGTGTCGTAGGGATTGGAAAAAGTGTACATTGATTTAATTTTCCCAGGTAAATCCCAGCGTTTTCTCTAGTTTGGATGAGAAGTTTGTGTCTGTGACATGGGTGTAACAGCTCTGTTAGGCCTGTTCCTCACCTGTGAGACAATGGCTTTGGCCTTTCCTGTATTCATATGTAAATGGAGTTTGGGGGATGTGTAAGCAAACAGATCTACACTAGGCTAAATACACGCATGAGTTTTTTTAGTTGTCTCTTGTGACTTTCTCACTGCAACCGAACATTACTTTGGAGTTTTTGCAGAAATATCTTTGCCATTGTGCCTGTTATTTCATAAAGAAACCGTACAGCAGCCATTTACAGCAGCCACAGTGCTGTAACACCACAGAATTCTGGGTCTTTGTTTGAGTCTGTTTGACGTCTATCTCTCAGCTACAATCGCTAGGACACCTTTCAAAGCAAAGCAGTTAATTTCACGTTCAAAATGTGCTAAAACTACCAAAACACTTCATTGATGTCTTAAATCAACTCATTCTTCCAGAACACAATGAGGATTCACCCAACATATACACTTTTAACTCATACAACAAAAAACACTAACAACAGTCAGCATTATAGTATATTTTTTTGCTGTTAACTTCAGTTTATGTCACATGGTCCAAGTTTTCATTAAAGTACACACGTTTTCTCCTTTTGTAAACAATAGATTATTTTTGTAAAACAATAGATCTGTATGGAGTTATTTATACTCATATATCTTATAACATCCGGGTACTTTTGTGCATCCTCTGTACATGTGTTCTTGAGTATTGTAATTGAACTTAGACAGTTGCTGATGACGTACAGCAGAAACACAAGGACGCAATATCACTAAACAACGCTTTTGCGAAACATCCATTAAGTATATTTAATTGTGCTAAAATCACACTATTGCAAGTATACTTTAGGTTCACTTTAAATATCTCACATTTAAAGACTGATATTATACAGTGATCCCTTACTAATAGTGATATTACAGGGTTTTTTAAACATCTGCTAGGACACATTTCTGAATACTCATCACTTTTTCAAAACTCTTCACTCAGGGATCACATCAGCCTATGTGGCTAAACTGTGGATCATTTATTTGCTTTGGCACAAAATGCGTTCAATGACGACATCTTTCAATTTACATTCATTCTTTTCTCAATTAGATACAAACGCCAGCAAAACTTTATGAACTATAATGGCTAATTTGAAGGTTCACACTTTCTTTTTTAAACTGTTCAACTTATGTTCAAAATTTTAACACAAAAATGAATAACACAGAAATTTGAAACCCCTCTTTAAATGCTTGCTATGGATGCGAAAAATGCAGAAAACTGAACCTGATCAGATTTTTTTTTATGATGAAGGAAGGAAAGTTTCAGAGGCTGTGTGTAAACGTGCTTGATCTTTTTTTTAACGTGTGAAAATTTCGGTGTGCGAGGATATTTAGTCATTACCATCTATATAAAAGGGGAAAACTTAGGAACAATTTTATACTGTAATGTAAACATGGACCATGTAACATAAACAATAATGAATAAGCAGTAGAGAGTCAAACTTGAGTCAAACTGTTTTGTAAATAAATTTTATATTTTTTATTTAAATTTAATATACACTGTATAATGATTTTGGAGGTCAAAACTCAGTTGTGTGTTGATTGTTGAGTTGAAAATCTTCGACTAAAGTGTCAATGTTAAAAGACATTCAGTTCACATAATTTAATTGAGACGGATGAAGATTTTCATGCAAGTCACCAAAAAATTTAGTTCTGACCTTCAAAATCTCTACAGTGTGTTTGTGATGGCAAGAAATGGCAAAGCAATCAAACAGGTGTCGTGTTTTACCATCCAACAGGGGACTTAAGTCAATTTAAGGAAATCATGTTCACTGTATAAAGTGTGACCTGCAATTGTTTCCTTAAAGAGTGATTTCTGCTTGATTTAAAACATAAAACACCAATACTTACCATAAAAATACACTATAATAAGATTTTGGAGGTCAAAACTCAGTTGTGTGTTGATTGCTGAATTGAAAATCATCAGTTGGTTAAATAACTAAAGTGTCAATGTTAAAAGTCATTCAGTTCACATAATTTAATTGAGACGGATAAACATTTTAATGCAAGTCACCATAAAATTGTGTTATCTCAATATATACAGTGAATATCTACAGTGTGTTTGAGATGAAGAAATGACAAATTAAACACACTGGTGTCGTGATTTACTATCTAACAGGGGACCGAGTCATTGTGTTTAACATAATCATTATTCAAAGATGATCTGCAATTAATACATTAGAGAAATATTTCTGCTTGATTTAACTCTTAAAACTCAGTTATTGCTATAAAAACTCTAAATCTCTACAGTGTGTTTGAGATGAAGAAATGACAACGCAAACACACTGGTGTCGTGATTTACTATCTAACAGGGGACCGAGTCATTGTGTTTAACATAATCATTATTCAAAGAGGATCTGCAATTAATACATTAGAGAAATATTTCTGCTTGATTTAACTCTTAAAACTCAGTTATTGCTATAAAAACTCTAAATCTCTACAGTGTGTTTGAGATGAAGAAATGACAACGCAAACACACTGGTGTCGTGATTTACTATCTAACAGGGGACCGAGTCATTGTGTTTAACATAATCATTATTCAAAGAGGATCTGCAATTAATACATTAGAGAAATATTTCTGCTTGATTTAACTCTTAAAACTCAGTTATTGCTATAAAAACTCTAAATATCTACAGTGTGTTTATGGCAAGAAATGACAACGCAAACACACTGGTGTCGTGATTTACTATCTAACAGTGGACCGAGTCATTGTGTTTAACATAATCATTATTCAAAGAGGATCTGCAATTAATACATTAGAGAAATATTTCTGCTTGATTTAACTCTTAAAACTCAGTTATTGCTATAAAAACTCTAAATCTCCACAGTGTGTTTATGATGGCAAGAAATGACAAAGCAAACACACTGGTGTCGTGATTTACTATCTAACAGGGGACCGAGTCATTGTGTTTAACATAATCATTATTCAAAGATGATCTGCAATTAATACATTAGAGAACTATTTCTGCTTCATTTAACTCTTAAAACTCAGTTATTGCTATAAAAACTCTAAATCTCCACAGTGTGTTTGAGATGAAGAAATGACAACGCAAACACACTGGTGTCGTGATTTACTATCTAACAGGGGACCGAGTCATTGTGTTTAACATAATCATTATTCAAAGAGGATCTGCAATTAATACATTATAGAAATATTTCTGCTTGATTTAACTCTTAAAACTCAGTTATTGCTATAAAAACTCTAAATCTCTACAGTGTGTTTATGGCAAGAAATGACAATGCAAACACACTGGTGTCGTGATTTACTATCTAACAGTGGACCGAGTCATTGTGTTTAACATAATCATTATTCAAAGATGATCTGCAATTAATACATTAGAGAACTATTTCTGCTTCATTTAACTCTTAAAACTCAGTTATTGCTATAAAAACTCTAAATCTCTACAGTGTGTTTATGGCAAGAAATGACAATGCAAACACACTGGTGTCGTGATTTACTATCTAACAGGGGACCGAGTCATTGTGTTTAACATAATCATTATTCAAAGAGGATCTGCAATTAATACATTATAGAAATATTTCTGCTTGATTTAACTCTTAAAACTCAGTTATTGCTATAAAAACTCTAAATCTCTACAGTGTGTTTATGGCAAGAAATGACAATGCAAACACACTGGTGTCGTGATTTACTATCTAACAGGGGACCGAGTCATTGTGTTTAACATAATCATTATTCAAAGAGGATCTGCAATTAATACATTATAGAAATATTTCTGCTTGATTTAACTCTTAAAACTCAGTTATTGCTATAAAAACTCTAAATCTCCACAGTGTGTTTATGGCAAGAAATGACAATGCAAACACACTGGTGTCGTGATTTACTATCTAACAGGGGACCGAGTCATTGTGTTTAACATAATCATTATTCAAAGAGGATCTGAAATTTATACATTAGAGAACTATTTCTGCTTGATTTAACTCTTAAAACTCAGTTATTGCTATAAAAACTCTAAATCTCTACAGTGTGTTTATGGCAAGAAATGACAACGCAAACACACTGGTGTCGTGATTTACTATCTAACAGGGGACCGAGTCATTGTGTTTAACATAATCATTATTCAAAGAGGATCTGAAATTTATACATTAGAGAACTATTTCTGCTTGATTTAACTCTTAAAACTCAGTTATTGCTATAAAAACTCTAAATCTCTACAGTGTGTTTATGATGGCAAGAAATGACAACGCAAACACACTGGTGTCGTGATTTACTATCTAACAGGGGACCGAGTCATTGTGTAAATCATAAATAAATCAAAAGTGGTTTGTTTAAAAAAACTCATAAATGTATAAGGTGGTAAGGTGGGCCTTTTACACCCCATTTTACATGGGGCAAAAGTCACACATTATTTATACAAATACTTGAGCTAAAATGTTTTTTTTTTAATAATGTCTTAACACTTGTTTAAAAGAATAGTAAAGTTTGTACTATTTTCTGTTTATTTTGATAAATACAATAATATTCAATGAATATAGGCTACTGTCATTAAAATATGTTAAAATAAAAAATACAAAAACAAAACTTCTAATTACATTCTGGTTGTTTAGATTTTTAAATCCTTTTTTCTTGGATTCTGTGTAGAATTTAATTGTAATGTGATGCAAAGTTTGAAACTAGTCAGGGCATCTAGTAAAGAGATGTAATGCTTGTTCCTTTAGTAAGCAGCCTGTTAAACAGCAGAGTCTCTCTGGGACAGCAGGCCATTCAAACAATAGAGGAGTGTGTGTGAACGACGTGTGTTTAAGAGCCCTTACAGTTCCTGCTCCAGCCTACAGGGGAGCTGCTGAGTATGACCTTAAACACACACACACACTTAGGTCCCCACTTGGTCATAAGTTTTAAAAAAATTACCAGAGTGTTTTTACTTAATTTTCACATGATTTAAACACACACACTTGTAGGTCCCCACTTGGTCAAAAGTAAAAAAAATCACCAGAGTGTTTTTTTAGTGTTTTTACTTGATTTTAACATGATTTAAAGCATGACCAACAGGGGACCTGAAAAATGTCCCCTCTTGGCTCAGAGGTCCCCTGTTAGTGAGTGTGTTACGACACCAAGGTCCCCTGTTAGATAGGTAGACAAGTACACACACACACACACACACACACACACTGCCCCTGCCCCTAAACCTACCCATCACACACACACACACACACACACACACACACACACACACACACACACACACACACACACACACACACACACACACACACATGTTTGTTTTTGTGAAATGTGAGGACATTCCATAGGCGTAATGGTTTTTATACCGTACAAACCGTATTTTCTATCCCCTTACACTGTCCCTAAACCTACCCATCACACACTCACACACACACACACACACACACACACACACACACACACACACACACACACACACACACACACACACACACACACACACACACACACACACACACACACACACACACACACACACACACACACACACACACACACACACACACACACACACACACACACTGCCCCTGCCCCTAAACCTAGCCATCACAGAAGACTGTGCAGTTCACTTTCTGTGAAAAAAAACTTGTTCTGTGTGATTTATAAGCATTTTGAAAAGTGAGGACATGGGGAACGTCCTCATATTTCACCCTCTTTTTGTAATACCCATGTCATTATACACATTTGTGTCCTGATATTTCACAAAAACATGCCCACTCGCACACACACACACACACACACACACACACACACACACTCACACTCACACACTGCCCCTGCCCCTAAACCTACCCATCACACACACACACACACACACACACACAGGAGACTGTGCAGTTCACTTTCTGTGAAAAAAAACTTGTTCTGTGTGATTTATAAGCATTTTGAAAAGTGAGGACATGGGGAACGTCCTCATATTTCACCCTCTTTTTGTAATACCCATGTCATTATACACATTTGTGTCCTGATATTTCACAAAAACATGCCCACTCGCACACACACACACACACACACACACACACACACTCACACTCACACACTGCCCCTGCCCCTAAACCTACCCATCACACACACACACACACACACACACACACACACTGCCCCTTCCCCTAAACCTACCCATCACACACACACACACACACACACACACACACACACACACACACACACACACACACACACACACACACACACACACACACATGTTTGTTTTTGTGAAATGTGAGGACATTCCATAGGCGTAATGGTTTTTATACCGTACAAAGCGTATTTTCTATCCCCTTACACTGACCCTAAACCTACCCATCACACACACACACACACACACACACACACTGCCCCTGCCCCTAAACCTACCCATCACACACACACACACACACACACACACACACACACACATGTAGTGTTTTCATCTTTTATGGGGACTTTCCATAGGCGTAATGGTTTTTATACCGTACATACCGTATATTCTATCCCCTTACACTGCCCCTAAACCTACCCATCACACACACACACACACACACACACACACACTGCCCCTGCCCCTAAACCTACCCATCACACACACACACACACACACACACACACACACACACACACACACACATGTAGTGTTTTCATCTTTTATGGGGACTTTCCATAGGCGTAATGGTTTTTATACCGTACATACCGTATATTCTATCCCCTTACACTGCCCCTAAACCTACCCATCACACACACACACACACACACACACACACACACACACACACACACACACACACACACACACACACACACACACACACACACACACACACACACACACACACACACACACACACACACACACACACACACACACACACACACACACACACACACACACACACACACACACACACACACACACACACACACACACACACACACACACACACACACACACACACACACACACACACACACACACACACACACACACACACACACACACACTGCCCCTGCCCCTAAACCTAACCCTCACAGGAGACTGTGCAGTTCACTTTCTGTGAAAAAACCTCATTCTGTGTGATTTATAAGCATTTTGAAAAGTGAGGACATGGGGAACGTCCTCATATTTCACCCTCTTTTTGTAATACCTGTGTCATTATACACATTTGTGTCCTGATATTTCACAAAAACATGCCCACACACACACACACACACACACACACACACACACACACACACACACTGCCCCTGCCCCTAAACCTACCCATCACACACACACACACACACACACACTCTCTGGGCTCTTGGGCTCTGGGCTCTGGGCTCTGGGCTCTGGGCTCTTGGGCTCTGGGCTCTGGGCTCTTGGGCTCTGGGCTCTTGGGCTCTGGGCTCTTGGGCTCTGGGCTCTTGGGCTCTGGGCTCTTGGGCTCTGGGCTCTTGGGCTCTGGGCTCTTGGGCTCTTGGGCTCTTGGGCTCTGGGCTCTGGGCTCTGGGCTCTGGGCTCTGGGCTCTGGGCTCTGGGCTCTTGGGCTCTGGGCTCTTGGGCTCTGGGCTCTTGGGCTCTGGGCTCTTGGGCTCTGGGCTCTTGGGCTCTTGGGCTCTGGGCTCTGGGCTCTTGGGCTCTGGGCTCTTGGGCTCTTGGGCTCTTGGGCTCTGGGCTCTTGGGCTCTGGGCTCTGGGCTCCGGGGCTCCTGGGCTCTGGGCTCTGGGCACTTGGGCTCTTGGGCTCTTGGGCTCCTGGGCTCCGGGGCTCCTGGCCTCTGGCCTCTGGGCTCTGGGCTCTGGGCTCTGGGCTCTTGGGCTCTTGGCTCTTGGTCTGGTCCAGTATGGCGATTCCCACCGGTCAGCTGGGCCGACTCTATCAGGCCCGTCCGCCTCAATCCGCCCAGGAGCCCAGGAGCCCAGAGCCTGACGTCAGCGGGGCCTGATAAGGCGGAGCGGGGGGGTTTAGACTAACAGAGCCAGGCTGGATAAGAGCTGAGACTGATAAGAGCTGAGACTCTGGAGCCCTATTGTTCCAGAGGATCCTCCAGAAGCCTCTCCTCTGCTGCCTGCTGTTATTATGACATGTGTGATTGTTGACGGTGTGTGTGTGTGTGTGTGTGTGTGTGTGTGTGTGTGTGTGTGTGTGTGTGTGTGTGTGTGTGTGCAGCCGTACGGCTCCCCAAAAAACAGGAATATTTCCTCACTTATCAGGCTGTATGACCTGCTGAATTGAGACGCTCCTCTGTGCTATTATTTCCGCTCATTGTGTGTGTCCAGTGTTATTTTAGAATTATTCATATACTATTATAGTAGAGCTGCACAATTCTGGATATTGGGAATTGAAAATCACGATTTTTTCATTTCACTTCACTTCGTTTCATTACTGGATGAATCAGCGTTTTTTAACAAATCTCTCGAGTGAATGATTCAATGACTCACTCATAAAGACTTCACTTGTTTCATTACTGGATGAATCAGTGTTTTTGAATGAATCTCTTGAGTGAATGATTCAAAGAATCACTCATTTCATTACTGGATGCATCAGTGTTTTTGAATGAATCTCTTGAGTGAATGATTCAAAGAATCACTCATTTCATTACTGGATGAATCAGTGTTTTTGAATGAATCTCTTGAGTGAATGATTCAAAGAATCACTCATTTCATTACTGGATGAATCAGTGTTTTTGAATGACTCTCGAGTGAATGATTCAATGACTCACTCATAAAGACTTCACTTGTTTCATTACTGGATGAATCAGTGTTTTTGAACAAATCTCTTGAGTGAATGATTCAAAGAATCACTAATTTCATTACTGGATGAATCAGCGTTTTTGAACGAATCTCTTGAGTGAATGATTCAAAGAATCACTCATTTCATTACTGGAAGAATCAGCGTTTTTGAACAAATCTCTTGAGTGAATGATTCAAAGACTCACTCATTTCATTACTGGATGAATCAGTGTTTTTGAATGAATCTCTTGAGTGAATGATTCAAAGAATCACTCATTTCATTACTGGAAGAATCAGCACATGAAGATAGACATTTCAAAAAAGTGACATTTTGAACACTGAGAAAGGAAAGCAGAACTTCAGTCATGTGACGGATGATTTCATTACATCATCAAGGCCCAATATAGGCTCCACAAGACTGAAATAAAGCAGCTCAGGGTCTGAAAGTTGAACAAATTGATGGATTTACAGTCAGGACTCGTCATGTTTATGAGTGGTTGTGTTTACCTGGAGCTGGCCAGAGGTCATGAGGCCCTCACTATTAGCTCAAACCCACACAAACCACACCTGATTATGAACATGTGATAGTGCTAATAACAGCAATAAATATCTCAACCCATTTCTCCTCTGCTTTCTGGATCTTCCTCTCTTCCTCGGCTCATTGCACTGTTGGTTAGTGGAGCCGCCTCTGATTCCACTGGTCATCCACACATTAGCATAAGGGATTATGGGTAATGTTAGCCCCAAAAATGCACAGATTGACACCTTTTGTATTCTGTGTTCAATGCGATATGATTTGGATGCTCTTTAGTAGCAGTGTTTAGAGTTTGAGCTAAATTATTTAAGCAGATTTTTAGTTCATATTTGAATAATTTAACACAACATTTGCTTGTTCACGGTTCTCTGACATGCAGGCAAACAAAATATTTTTTTATTTTGACTTGTTAATTATTGTACATATTTATGATTTTATTAATCATTAGCTTTTCATCAACACACAAACCCCAGTTTAGGAAACCTTAATGTAACCAATCACAGACTTATACTGTGTGTGTGTGTGTGTGTGTGTGTGTGTGTGTGTGTGTGTGTGTGTGTGTGTGTGTGTGTGTGTGTGTGTGTGTGTGTGTGTGTGTGTGTGTGTGATGGGTAGGTTTAGGGGCAGTGTAAGGGGATAGAAAATACGGTTTGTACGGTATAAAAACCATTACGCCTATGGAATGTCCTCACATTTCACAAAAACAAACGTGTGTGTGTGTGTGTGTGTGTGTGTGTGTGTGTGTGTGTGAGAGAGTGAGTGTGTGTTTGTGAGTGTGTGTGTGTGTGTGTGTGTGTGTGTGTGTGTGTGTGTGTGTGTGTGTGTGTGTGTGTGTGTGTGTGTCTGTGAGCGTGTGTTTGTGTGTGTGTGTGTGTGTGAGAGTGAGTGAGTAAGTGTGTGTTTGTGAGAGTGTGTGTGTGTGTGTGTGTGTCTGTTGGCGTGTTTGTGTCTATTTATGTACATATTTATGATTTTATTAATTATTAGCTTTTCATCAACTCACAAACCCCAGTTTAGGAAACCTTGATGTAACCAATCACAGACTTATACTGTGTGTGTGTGTGTGTGTGTGTATGTGTGTGTGTGAGTGAGTGTCTGTGTGAGTGTGTGTGTCTGTGTGCGACTGTGTGTGTGTGTGTGTGTGTGTGTGTGTGTGTGTGTGTGTGTGTGTGTGTGTGTGGGGGTGTCTGTGAGCATGTGTGTGTGTGTGTGTGTGTGAGCGCACGCGTGTGTGTGTGTGTGAGTGTGAGTGTGTGTGTGTGTGTGTGTGTGTGTGTGTGTGTGTGTGTGTGTGTGTGTATGTATGTGCGTGTGTGCAAGTGTGCGTGAGTGTGTGCGAGTGTGTGTGTGTGTGTGTCTGTGTCTGTGAGTGTGTGCGTGCGTGCGTGCGTGCGTGTGTGTGTGAGTGTGTGTGTGTGTGTGTGCGAGTGTGTGTATGTGTGTGTGTGTGTGTGTGTGTGTGTGTGTGTGTGCGTGCATGCGTGTGTGTGTGTGTGTGTTGTTCAGCTCTTATCAGTGGTTCTCTCGTCCACTGACTCACTGTTTGCTCGGCGGTCGGACTTTAGCCGGTTCTTATCTGAGGGTGAGGCTCTGGATGCCCCCCCCCTCTCTCTCTCTCTCTCTCTCTCTCTCTCTCTCTCTCTCTCTCTCTCCTTGTGATCTATAAATAAACCAATAAAACAGACCAAGTGTAAGTAATAATTCAGAGTGAATCCCCTTTCAGGAGGAATCTCAGAGAAACGTGCAGATCCTATTTCAGAAATAAACATTATGCAATATTTTGCAATAAAGATGTGGTTAAAAATAAATGTGATTTGATTGACAGGTTTCATGAGATTCCCACTCAGGACAGACAGCGGGTGGTGGAAAGCTGTGATTGGTCAGAAACGAGCCAATCACAGAAGCTGGAGTTCTGTGATGGTCCTGATTGGTGAATGCTGATTGGCTACAAACAGGAGAGGTTACAGGTGTGATCATCAGGGGTCGCATCACACACATCGTAACACATCACACACATCGTAACTCTTACTGACAACACACTCCGTGGGTTTATCGCTCACAGGTTAGCTCTTTCATAGCTCCCAAAAAGGGCTTTGATATCTTTGATTCAAGCAAGAGTCTAAGTTTAATCTCTTTGTGGGAGAAACACTTGAGATATTAAAGAGATCTCAATGGGGATTTTTCCTCCCCATCTTCCAGTGTGATTATAATCAGATAATCCTCTCCAATCCTGTCACACTTGTAGATGTGATGAGGTGATCAGAGCAGCTCTCCAAACACACACACACACATGATAGCAGTGATCAAACACACTCACACTCGAGCAGCTCTGTCTATAGACACTCACGCGGGTCTCTGTCGGCCTGATTCTGATTGGCTCAGAGAGATAACACATGTCCAGATAAGAGCAGAGAGCGTACCTGAGAGAGACGGTCAGACACACACACACACACACACACACACACACACACAGCATTGATTGCTCTTAATTTCATCACATACACACACATCAGCGCGAGATGCTGACAAACAAACAAAGGTCAAACATGTCTGCTGCAATCCGTATTTATTTGAGATCTTTAAGACTTACACATACATTTTGCCTAAAAAAAGTACGTGCCTAGCAACGCCCTGGTAACCATATATCAGTGTCCTACAACCTATGCCAATCGGAACACATCAGCAGTCAAATAGTATTAGCAACACCCTGGCAACTGTCCAGAATACACTAGCAACTTCATAGCAACACACTAAAAACACTCAGAACACCTTAACAACTGCATAGCAACACCCTGGCAACCATATATCAGTGTCCTAAAACCTATGCCAATCGGAAAACATCAGCAGTCACATAGTATTAGCAACACCCTGGCAACTGCCCAGAATACACTAGCAACTTCATAGCAACACACTAAAAACCACTCAGAACACCTTAACAACTGCATAGCAACACCCTGGCAACCATATATCAGTGTCCTAAAACCTATGCCAATCGGAAAACATCAGCAGTCACATAGTATTAGCAACACCCTGGCAACTGCCCAGAATACACTAGCAACTTCATAGCAACACACTAAAAACCACTCAGAACACCTTAACAACTGCATAGCAACACCCTGGCAACCATATATCAGTGTCCTAAAACCTATGCCAATCGGAAAACATCAGCAGTCACATAGTATTAGCAACACCCTGGCAACTGCCCAGAATACACTAGCAACTTCATAGCAACACACTAAAAACCACTCAGAACACCTTAACAACTGCATAGCAACACCCTGGCAACCATATATCAGTGTCCTAAAACCTATGCCAATCGGAAAACATCAGCAGTCACATAGTATTAGCAACACCCTGGCAACTGCCCAGAATACACTAGCAACTTCATAGCAACACACTAAAAACCACTCAGAACACCATAACAACTGCATAGCAACGCCCTGGCAACCATATATCAGTGTCCTAAAACCTATGCCAATCAGAACACATCAGCAGTCACATAGTATTAGCAACACCCTTGCAACTGCCCAGAATACACTAGCAACTACATAGCAACACACTAAAAAACACTCAGGACGCCTTAGCAACTACATAGCAACACACTAAAAAACACCCAGGACGCCTTAGCAACTGCATAGCAACACCCTGGCAACCGCCCATAGCTGGCAAACAAACATGTATGCCTCATCTGAAGAGATCTTCAGTACAATCTTTAAGCTTTCCAATTAAAATTCCATTTTGCCTAAAAAAGTACCTGCATAGCAACACCCTGGTAACCATATAGTGGTGTCCTAAAATCTATGCCAATCGGAACACATCACCAATCACATAGTATTAGCAACACCTTGGCAACTGCCCAGAATACACAAGCAACTTCATAGCAACACACTAAAAACCAAACAGAACACCATAACAACTGCATAGCAACACACTAAAAACCACTCAGAACACCTTAACAACTGCATAGCAACACCCTGGCAACCATATGTCAGTGTCCTAAAACCTATGGCAATCGGAACACATCAGCAGTCACATAGTATTAGCAACACCCTGGCAACTGCCCAGAATACACTAGCAACTTCATAGCAACACACTAAAAACAACTCAGGAAGCCTTAGCAACTGCATAGCAACAACCTGGCAAACCGCCCATAGCTGGCAACCAAACATGTCTGCCTCATCTGAAGAGATCTTCAGTACAATCTTTAAGCCTTCCACTTAAAATTTTGCCTAAAAAAGTACCTGCATAGCAACACCCTGGCAACAATATATCAGTGTCCTAAAACCTATGGCAATCGGAACACATCAGCAGTCACATAGTATTAGCAACACCCTGGCAACTGCCCAGAATACACAAGCAACTGCTTAGCAACACACTACAAACCACTCAGGATGCCTTAGCAACTGCATAGCAACACCCTGGCAACCGCCCATAGCTGGCAAACAAACATGTCTGCCTCAGAGATCTTCAGTACAATCTTTAGGCCTTCCACTTAAAATTCCATTTTGCCTAAAAAAGTACCTGCATAGCAACACCCTGGTAACCATATTGCACTGTCCAAAAACCTATGCCAATCGGAACACATCAGCAGTCACATAGTATTAGCAACACCTTGGCAATTGCCCAGAATACACAAGCAACTACATAGCAACACACTAAAAAACACTCAGGACGCCTTACCAACTGCATAGCAACACACTAAAAAACACTCATGACGCCTTAGCAACTGCATAGCAACACCCTGGCAACCATATATCAGTGTCCTAAAACCTATGCCAATCAGAACACATCAGCAGTTACATAGTATTAGCAACACCCTGGCAACTGCCCAGAATGCACAAGCAACTTCATAGCAACACACTAAAAACCACTCAGAACACTATAACAACTGCATAGCAACACACTAAAAACCACTCAGAACACCTTAACAAATGCATAGCAACACCCTGGTAACCATATATCAGTGTCCTAAAACCTATGCCAATCGGAACACATCAGCAGTTACATAGTTTCAGCAACACCCTGGCAACTGCCCAGAATACCCTAGCAACTTCATAGCAACACACTAAAAAACACTCAGGACGCCTTAGCAAATGCATAGCAACACCCTGGCAACCAAACATGCTACACCATACATGCTGTATCTGAAGAGATCTTCAGCAATGCTCAAGAGTCTGCCCAGTAACTGCATAGCAGGAGGAAATTGACTCATTTGTCTCCTCCTCGGGTCTTTTAGGAGAAACCGCTGTAATGAAACCGCAGTTGGGAATGAAAGAGCAACCTGACATGTTCCTTTGGGTTATCATCATTCAAACACATTCTTCAGTCTGTTTGTGTCACTTGTTTTGAGCTGCTTCCTCATGTCTCAGGTTGTGTCCTCTGTGTCCAGGTCTCGTTCTGTCAGTTTTTTCCGTCTGATCCTCCGATGGATGCGCTTTTGAAATGCTCTTCCTGGAGACAGGGGGTCTGGCTGCGCTCTGACCCAGAGGAAGAGGGGCCATGTGGGGCCAGCGACCCCTCCTGAGCCCCAGAGCCTCCACAGAGCCACACGAGGACAAGCATATCCATCAGAGAGCGGAGTAAAGCAACACATGATAATGCATCATACAGGAGCGCATCAATGATGCCTTTGGGTACACAACCAAATCAAGCCACAACACAACGAAATTAAGCCACAACACAACCAAATGAAGCCACAACACAACGAAATCAAGCCACAACACAACGAAATCAAGCCACAACACAACGAAATCAAGCCACAACACAACCAAATCAAGCCACAAAACAACAAAATTAAGCCACAACACAACGAAATTAAGCCACAACACAACGAAATCAAGCCACAACTCAACGAAATCAAGCTATAACACAACCAAATCAAGCCACAACACAACGAAATCAAGCCACAACACAACGAAATTAAGCCACAACACAACCAAATCAAGCCACAACACAACGAAATCAAGCCACAACACAACGAAATTAAGCCACAACACAACCAAATCAAGCCACAACACAACGAAATCAGGCCACAACACAACGAAATTAAGCCACAACACAACGAAATTAAGCCACGACACAACGAAATCAAGCCACAACACAACGAAATCAAGCCACAACACAACCAAATCAAGCCACGACACAACCAAATCAAGCCACGACACAACGAAATTAAGCCACAACACAACCAAATCAAGCCACAACACAACCAAATCAAGCCACGACACAACCAAATCAAGCCACAAAACAACGAAATTAAGCCACAACACAACGAAATTAAGCCACAACACAACCAAATCAAGCCACAACACAACCAAATCAAGCCACAAAACAACCAAATCAAGCCACAACACAACGAAATCAAGCCACAACACAACCAAATCAAGCCACAACACAACCAAATCAAGCCACGACACAACCAAATCAAGCCACAACACAACGAAATCAAGCCACAACACAACCAAATCAAGCCACAACACAACCAAATCAAGCCACAAAACAACGAAATTAAGCCACAACACAACCAAATCAAGCCACAACACAACCAAATCAAGCCACAACACAACGAAATTAAGCTACGACACAACGAAATTAAGCTACAACACAACCAAATCAAGCCACAACACAACGAAATCAAGCCACAACACAACGTAATTAAGCCACAACACAACGAAATCAAGCCACAACACAACAAAATCAAGCCACAACACAACAAAATCAAGCCACAACACAACGAAATTAAGCTACGACAAAACGAAATTAAGCTATAACACAACGAAATTAAGCTATAACACAACGAAATTAAGCTATAACACAACAAAATTAAGCTATAACACAACAAAATTAAGCTATAACACAACGAAATTAAGCCACAACACAACGAAATCAAGCCACAACACAATGAAATCAAGCAAACAACACAACGAAATTAAGCTATAACACAACGAAATCAAGCTATAACACAACGAAATCAAGCCACAACACAACGAAATCAAGCCACAACACAACGAAATTAAGCTATAACACAACGAAATTAAGCTACGACACAACGAAATAAAGCCACAACACAACGATCAAGCCACAACACAACGAAATCAAGCCACAACACAACGAAATCAAGCCACAACACAACGCAATCAAGCCACAACACAACGATCAAGCCACAACACAACCCAATCAAGCCACAACACAACGATCAAGCCACAACACAATTAAATCAAGCCACAACACAACGATCAAGCCACAACACAACGAAATCAAGCCACAACACAACGAAATAAAGCCACAACACACCAAAATAGAGCCACAACACAATGAAATAAAGCCACAACACACCAAAATAAAGCCACAACACAACGAAATCAAGCCACAACACAACGAAATAAAGCCACAACGGAATCAACAGAACACAACGACATCAAGCCACAACACAACAAAATCAAGCCACAACGGAATCAACACAACGGCAACAAGCCTCAACACAACAAAATAAAGCCACAGCACACCGAAATAAAGCCACAACACAATGAAATAAAGCCACAACACACTGAAATAAAGCCACAACACAACAACATCAAGTCACATCACACCGAAATACATTTACATTACATTTACATTTAGTCATTTAGCAGACGCTTTTATCCAAAGCGACTTACAAATGGGGGCAATAGAAGCAGCTAGAGCAGTCGAAGGGCAACAATATTAGCAATATGTAAGTGCTGTAACAAGTCTAAGTTAGTCTAGCACAGAAGTATACAATTTTTTTTTTTTTTTTTTTTTTTATAAATTAGACAGGCAGACAATGAATAGAATGATAAGTGCTATTCTCGATCGGTCAGGTGTTGCCGGCCGGAAATAAAGCCACAACACAACGAAATCAAGTCACAACACAACGAAATCAAGCTATAACACAACGAAATCAAGCCACAACACAACGAAATAAAGCCACAACAGAATCAACAGAACACAACAACATCAAGCCACAACACAACAAAATCAAGCCACAACACAACGAAATCAAGCCACAACGGAATCAACACAACGACATCAAGCCATTTTGTTGTGTTGTGGCTTGATTTCAATGCGTTGTGGCTTGATGTCGTTGTGTTGTGTTCATTTCGTTGTGTTGTGGCTTGATTTCGTTGTGTTGATTTCGTTGTGTTGTGGCTTGATTTTGTTGTGTTGTGGCTTGATTTCGTTGTGTTGTGGCTTGAATTTGTTGTGTTGTGGCTTGATTTCGTTGTGTTGTGTTGATTCCATTGTGTTGTGGCTTGATCTTTGTGGTAAATGCCTTATAAAGATTGCATCTGCATTTGCATAAAATGTAAGTTAGTTAGATGAGATATTTATATATTTATAGCATCAAAGGGAACCCAGGTTAAAGCCACCATAAAATCAAAATGGAATATTCTTGTTTTTTATGGAATATTGCTATATTTAGGTTAGCACATGACGGCAATATTTATTAGTTCACCTCAAGGCGTCACATTCCACCATTTTGATTTTCCTTCTTGCAACACATTCAGTTCTCCAACAAACACATACTCCTCCCCAATGGCCTTCTGAAGAACACAATCTCATCTCTCCTCTCTATCGTTTCTCCCCGTCTCTCCCTCTATCTGCTCTCTTCTTCGTCACCAAACACCTCGTTCATACTCGCTCTGACAGTGGTCTGGCCCCGAACGAATTACACAGGCGCTTCTGAGCTGAACGTACAGATAATTCGCACATACCTCACACACACACACACACACACACACACACACACACACACACACACACTTATAGACATCTCTTCTAGCAAAACAAAAAGGAGATTGAAATAAAAAGCATATGTGACAAGAAATCCTTTGGTGATGATGAACATAAAAACTGTTTTCTGTAAAGATCTCAGTTATCACTAGTACTTGTTCTCATAGTGATGTGATCAAACATCCATCACTAAGTGTTAAAGCTGAGTGTGTGTGAAACACACCATTTAGCAACTGTATAGCAATGGCTCGACTCCCACAACAGACAACACCCCAGAAACTCTATAGCAGCACATCAAAAATGCAGCCGCATAGCAACCCCCTGGCAACCACCCGAATACTATAGCAAGTAGCAACCACATAGCAGCAAACTAAAATCCATTCAAAACATATTGGCAAATGCTTAGTAACGCCTTGACTCACACAACACCCTAGAAACTGCATAGCAGCAAATTAAAAATGACTCTGAACATCTTAACTGCATAGCAACACCCTGGCAACCACCTGAATACTATGGCAACAGCATAGTAGCAAACTAAAGGCCATTGAGATCACACTGGCAAGTGCATAGCAACACTCCCCCCAAACCCTAGAAACTGTATAGCAACACATTAAAATGACTCTGAACATCTTAGCAATTGCATAGCAACACCCTGGCAACCACTCAATTACTATGGCAACCACACGGCAGCACACTGAAATCACTTCAGAACACTTCAGCAAATGCATACCAATTCTTTGACTGTCACAACATCCTAGAAACTGCATAGCAGCACATTAAAAAAGACTCAGAACATCTTAGCAACTGCATAGCAACACCCTGGCAACCACTAAATTACTATGGCAACCACACAGCAGCACACTGAAATCACTTCAGAACACTTCAGCAAATGCATACTAATGCCTCAACTCTCTCAATACCCTAGAAACTGCATAGCAACACATTAAAAATGGCTCAGAACATCTTAGCAACTGCATATCAACACCCTGGCAACCACTCAATTACTATGGCAACCACACAGCAGCACACTGAAATCACTTCAGAACGCTTCAGCAAATGCATACCAATGCCTTGACTGTCACAATACCCCAGAAACTGCATAGCAGCACATTAAAAATGACTCCGGACATCTTAGCAATTGGCATAGCAACACCCTGGCAACCACTCTATTACTAAGGCAACTACATAGCAGCACACAAAAATCACTTCAGAAAACATATGCATAGCAATGCCTCAACTCTCACAATACCCTAGAAACTGCATAGCAACACATTAAAAATGGCTCAGAACATCTTAGCAACTGCATAGCAACACCTTGGCAACCACCTGAAAACTATGGCAACCACATAGCAGCACACTAAAATCACTTCAGAACGCTTCAGCAAATGCATACCAATGCCTTGACTTCCACAACACCCTAGAAACTGCATAGTATAAAAATTACTCTGAACATCTTAGCAACTGCATAGCAACACCTTGGCAACCACCCGAATACTATGGAAACCACACAGCAATACACTGAAATCACTTCAGAACGCTTCAGCAAATGCATACCAATGCCTTGACTGTCACAACATCCTAGAAACTGCATAGTATAAAAATTACTCTGAACATCTTAGCAACTGCATAGCAACACCTTGGCAACCACCCGAATACTATGGAAACCACACAGCAGCACTGAAATCACTTCAGAACGCTTCAGCAAATGCATACCAATGCCTTGATTTCCACAACACCCTAGAAACTGCATAGTATAAAAATTACTCTGAACATCTTAGCAACTGCATAGCAACACCCTGGCAACCACCCGAATACTATGGAAACCACATAGCAGCACACTAAGAGCCATTCAGAACACATTGGCAAATACATGCCTTGACTATAATGTGCTGCAAAGCAACACATTAAAAATTACTTTAAAAAATGCATAGCAACACCCTAGCAACCACCCACTCACATGTGTAAATTCACCCACAGAGTCTGATAGATAAAATGATATAGACCTCTGAAACAATAATCTTCTTGGTAAATTGATTTAAATTGCATTGAAAGCATCTCAAAGCCTAAAGTGTTTATGGTGGAGGAGCAGAGGATTTTCACTCGCTGTTTATCAGAGGAGTGATTAGGATCACAGGGCCCATTGAGCCCACAGGAGTCCAGAGCCATGAGGCCGGAGCCGGAGCCGGAGCCGGAGAGGAAGCGGAAAGCGATATGAAGGAGATCTGCTGATCCTCCAAGTCTTCCAGAACCTGCCCTGATCACAGCAGGGTTTGGGTTGGACTCGCTATCAGAAATATCCTCTGTGATGTGTGTGTGTGTGTGTGTGTGTGTGTGTGTGTGTGTGTGTGTGTGTGTGTGTGTGTGTGAGAGAGACCATTATCCACCATGCAATTCAGTGTCTGCCTCATTTTACACTTGTTTAGTATGTAGATGTTTGTATTAAAACAAGTCAATTTAGATGCACCAAAAACATCTGAACTCTGATGCTGCAATTAGACCCCCCAAAAAGTTTAAAAAGACTCAAATATGCTATTGTTAAAGATGGCCTTACAGTAAGTCCTCGTGTTAAAGAGCCCTGGATATTGACACGGAAGGCACATAATGGCACAGCTCAGGAAATGGACACATACAAGCCTCTGTTTGTTTACAGCGAATATGACAGAGTTAAAAATGTGTCTTTGAAAACAACAGCGGCGAGACTTCCGCCAATCAAGCGCCGCGGACGCGCGAGACATCGATCAAAATACATCCGTCACTTCCTGAACTGATAACTATTAGACAAATACATGCAATATTAATAAACACTCTAAAAAAATGATGGGTTAAAAACAACCCAAGTTGGGTTGAAAATGGACAAACCCAGCGATTGGGTTGTTTTAAGCAAACATTTAACCCAATCGCTGGGTTAAAACACCACATTTACTGGGTTTGTCCATTTTCAACCCAACTTGGGTTGTTTTTAACCCAGCATTTTTTAGAGTGAGAGAGATCGGATATTTTAAATAGGCCTACTTGCACATTTTTGTACGAATAAATTACTATTTTACTATAAAAATTACTTTTAAAAAGATATACAAGTTATTATTCAGTCACCGACAATATATATAAGAATTTAATCTAATTTAATTAAGAAAAACATCGTGCAAACAAACGTTCGATATTTTAGGCTAATTTAATATTTATTTAAATGAGCTCATATTCTTAGAAAATGTTGTAATAGAATAATTTTTGCTCTATGAATTTCAATACAAACACTTATCAGCTTTTCTGCGTTGCTCATTTATCAATATTCATAATGAAACCATCATATAATCATGTCATATAATAAAATTCATACTGTAAAGCGTTATTATTTAATTATTATGGGATGTCATTCAATGCTTTCAGAATCTATACTTTTTAAAAATAAATTGCATATTTAATGAACAAAAGTGAAATATTGTATTTATCAAACTTTGCTAAAGTTATTGTTTTGAACAAGTATTAACTTATTAAGCTAAAGTTTCTGTATTAATAATTTGTGATGAAATAATTTTGATTCTGTATTTTTTAAATGACAGCATTTATTGAACAAAAGTGAAATATTGTATTTATCAAACTTTGCTAAAGGGAACTTAAAGTTATTAAACATAAAGTTTTTGTATTAATAATTTGTGATAAAATAATTTTGATTCTGTATTTTTTAAATGACAGCATATTTATTAAACAAAAGTGAAATATTTTATTTATCAAAATAAACAGAAAGTAGTGCTAAAGTGCAACTTAAAAACATTGTTTTTGTATTAATAAGCTGTGATACAATAATTGTGATTTAACTTGCTCTACAAATTTCAATATTTGTTTGTGTAATTCGGAAATATCTAAAACAATTTGCTAAAGTTATTTTTTTAACGTTAATCAATATTTAAACGATTTCTAAACCACTTTTATGATTTATTATCACACAAAACCTGTTTCTAAATGTTTAATACAAACATTTGCCTCATGCACTCATACATTTTATTCATCATAATGCTTTTAATTGCTAAAATAATGTTGTTTATTTATGACGCAACATGAGCGGAATATGAGAGTCGCTCGTGCACGAGGTCAGTGACCTGCGGAATGAGATGCGCGCTCTGGAGGCGGAGAGACGGGGAGGAGTGCACGAGAGACTTCGGTGAGACTTCATCATCCGCGGCGTCTCCTGTGGAAATGCTCTCGGCCGGCGCACGGTAAGCCCGATGCTCCGGTACTCACGAGTGGAATAATCGGGGCGGACGATCACCTGTGGACATGTATCAAGGTGTAATGACCAGCAACCACGGGCACGCGTCCTACGAGCCCGGGTTCCTCCATAACGCCGCCTCCGCGGCCGCTTCACCGGTGTACGTGACACCCACCCGGGTCACCCCGATGATCCCGGGGCTGCCGTACCTCCAGCCGCCCCAGCAGAGCAGCGCCGTGTCCGGGCACTCGGGATGGGCGCAACCGGGCGCGGACACCTCCTACAGCTCCACCGGCGCGCACCATCATTCTCCGGTGTCCCGGTTCGCTTTCTCCACGAGCCCGCCGTTAACCTCCGGGGTCCAGACGGCGACCTACTCGAGCCCGCTGAACATCTCCACCGGCGGGCGAGAGCACTACGGGTCCCGCGGGCTGAGCGGCTCCTATCACAGCGGGTACCCGGCCTACGGAGGCTCGTGGGCGGCGTCGCACTTCGACAGCTCCGCGCTGCACAGCCTCCAGACCGGAGGACCCGCCGGTGCCGCGCGACACCCCAATATAGGTCAGAATTATTACTTCTTAAACAATAACACGCGAGGATTTTAACATTCAACAGACAATTTTTAGAAAATATAATTTTTAAACTATATTCCAGTGAAAAAATAACTTTATTTTTGAGCAATTTTTCAGCACCAAAGTCAGTCATGAGAATGAGTTTAATAAGTAGGCTATTTAGCTTCTTTACAATGCTTAAAATTGTTTGATATGATTAAAATGAAGGAATGTGCGAGAAATATGAATTAATTTTACGGAGCTTTTGGAAAAGCGTGCTGTCATTTGATCATGTTAGTGTTTATTCAACTGAAAATCATATAAATATATTGCATAAAATACATGAGTGTTTATTAAACTGAAAATCAAATAAATATTGCATAAAATACATGAGTGTTTATTAAACTGAAAACCATATAAATATGTGATGCATAAAATGGGAAGGATATTAAAATTATACGTGCATAAATATGTGTAGCTGTCACTTTAAGCAGCTGTCCGTATCTAATGTAATCAAATTAATATTATATATTAAACAAAACGTTTGACAAAATATGATATGAGAAGGTGTTTTATTGAATGCATTTATGGAGCAGGCCTGATCAAAATCAATGTGCATTTGTGAAAACATTTGATTTATTAGGGTTTGTTGTGTTTTTCAAAATGAAGATAAAGCCACGGGAGTATTAAAAATGAATAAGACCTTATACGTGTACAGTTACGTTTTATATATAGATACATTAATAATTATAATAAATGACAAATGTTCAATACGTTTTAATTCCCGCAGTGTCGCTTTGTGTTGATTTACTGTCTGTATTATTTAATAATTTTGCTTGTTTCTTAAGTCTTTACACGCCAAATTTAAATCAAACGTTAAATTCGACAAATATAACATTTAAATCATTGTTTTTGAGGCCATTACGACAAAAATATTATTTTCTAGGTTAGGCTGATGCGAAAGTGCGATTATGAGACACGATATACAGAGAAAACGTTTAATTTCGTGTTTCGGTTATTATAATACACACGTAAAAAAAACGTAATAGCCTACGTGAAATAATTCAATTTTTTTTAAATTATTGTTTGGGTTTATATTACATAAGAGTCAGAGTGAGAAAAAAATAAAATATTAATCAATATAATTTTAGCACTCTGTTTATGTTACTGCTGTATATTGCGTGTATTTGATATAATAACCATAACTCGAGTGTGTCATTTAAAATATTCTATTAGTAATATTTATTAACAACATAATCATGTTGTTAATAAATCTTACTAATAGAATATTTTACATTTTGCTTGTTAATTAATTATTGTAAAATAAGCGCTTTTATTCATAAATGAAGGGCGCGGGCTTGCCACAAAATATTTTTGTTGCAAAAAATATTTTTCCGGAATAATAGCCTATTTAAATATATAATATATTAATAAATATATAAAGAATGAAAAATAACTGTAAAAGAAAAAAAAAATAACACATGAATCAGGGTTAGAGATAATAATATTAACTAGATAAAAAAAAAGTTCGTCGAGACAAACTTTAAGTTGGTTTTAAAAGCTTGAAGTTTAAAGTTTAAAGATGTCTATCGATTTACCACAGTTTACCATGATTTACCACGAGTTACCACATTCTAGTATGATTCACAGTTTACTAGATAGATAGATAGATAGATAGATAGATAGATAGATAGATAGATAGATAGATAGATAGATAGATAGATAGATAGATAGATAGATAGATAGATAGATAGATAGATAGATAGATAGATAGATAGAATGGAAGAAATAGTTGATAGAATGGCAGTTGATGGAGTCTGATGAGCCTCTCCAACTGTCAAAATTTGAATTTTGTCAGTTGGAGTTTGGACAGTCTTGGCTCATCTGAACTTTCCGTCAATGAAAGTCAATGGGATTTTCCCGAGTTTTGAGAGTCATTTTTAGGAAAACCAGTTAGAAAAGATACAGCACACCGAGTCAGAACAGTGTGAAGATCTGAGCCGAGTTTGGGGATTGTAGAGTTAAAGCTCCAGGAGGAGATAGAGTCAGACATAATAATAATAATAATAATAATAATAATAATAATAATAATAATAATAATAATAATAATAATAATAATAATAATAATAATAATAATATGTTTAACATCAGTAAGTTTGGCTCTCTCAAGCCAACTTAATTAATTCAGCTCGAACGAATGATAATTCATTTCAATTGACAGAACAGTAAAAATGTGCTGTTATTACCTTCATATTTTGAATAGGTTATGTTGAAAATAATGTAGGCCTACTTAATTTAGCCCATATTAATAATTACTACTCATTAGCATGATGAAGATTTGATTAATTGATTTGATTGTATTATTATATTATGCTCATAATCACAGATAAATGATGTTTGCTTGAGAAATCAATTATAGAAGCAGATTTTCAAGAAACGTAAGATATGAATAGACCACGTGACCTTTGATCACGAGCACGCGCTATTAATATCCCAGAGATGGACTTTAATACGGAGGCCCTGTTTTGATTGTGTTCCCTTCATCATGATGATTCAAAATGAAGCTCGAGTTGATTTCTTCAATATGTGTTGTGTATTTGTGATGTTTTTGTGGTGTGAAGACATGGATCAGATGATTTATGATACTCAAGAGCGGGTTATGAGAGAGATCCATGATGTTCTGTCTCAATGGGATTTTATTGTTCTTAATTTTCAGCATGTTTTCATTTTTTATTATTTCAAAGTTTCAGTTGCTGCAAGTTTATTTATTTATTTTTGGTATTATTGCTTTAATTGCAGCAGGTTTATTATTTTTGCAGTGCTTTTTATGTTTTGCTATTATTTATTATTGCAATGTGTTTATGATTTTCTCAGCATATTTTAACTTTTTGTACAGTTTTTTTTACAGCATTTTTTTTTTAATGTTTGCAGCACGTTTATTTTTAATTATCGCAGTATTTATGTATAATTAGTTTCCGCGCATTGAACGCGTTCCGTTAATGACGTCACCGGCTCCGTAAAGAACCGCGTGTGAACTGAAGTTAAGGGCCGCGCGTGCAGATGTGTGCGAGTGCGTGACCTGCAGCCAATGAGCGCGCAGAGATCGCCACACACACACACACACACAGACACACATACACACACACACACACACACATACACACGCGCGCTGTGATTGAGAAGTGAATCTGACAGTTACTCAGAGCGGTTATGAGAGAGATGAAGGATGTTCTGTCTCTCATTTGTCCTCATTGATCCATCGCTCAGTGCTGTTGTGAAGGGCCCTCAGGGGCCGCCGAGACATCAGCTCAGTGTGAGGTGTGTGTGTGTGTGTGTGTGTGTGGGCATGTTTTTGTGAAATATCAGGACACAAATGTGTATAATGACATGGGTATTACAAAAAGAGGGTGAAATATGAGGACGTTCCCCATGTCCTCACTTTTCAAAATGCTGTGTATGTTTGAGTGTGTGTGCGTGTGTGTGATTGAGAGTGTGTGTGTGTGTGTGTGTGTGTGTGTGTGTGTGTGCGTGTGATTGAGAGTGTGTCTGTGTGTGTGTGAGGTCATAGTGCCTCCTGCTGATCAGATTGCAGAAGGAAAGCTTGACTTTTGTTATAGTTTAGAAATTAATAGTTCTGTGATGTGAAACATTTTTTTTATTGTATTATATATTTGTTTTTTCTTTTGCACTTTTTATAACCACATTGATTATTTTTAGCTTGTATTATTTCCATTATTGCAGTGTTTTCTGTGTTTGCAGCGCATTTATGTTTTTTTTATTGCCATTTATATATTTATTTTTCACTCTTTTATTGTTTACTTTGATGTTTTATCACTGCAGTGTTGATTCAGTTGAAAATGCTTTGGCAACTTATTTTTCAGTGCCAAGACATTAATAAAACCAAACCAAACTGAGTGTCAGATCAGAAGCTGACTGTGTGTGTGTGTGTGTGTGTGTGTGTGTGTGTGTGTGTGTGTGTGTGTGTGTGTGTGTGTGTGTGTGTGTGTGTGTGTGTGTGTGTGTGTGTGTGTGTGTGTGTGTGTGTGTGTGTGTGTGTGTGTGTGTGTGTGTGTGTGTGTGTGTGTGTGTGTGTGTGTGTGTGTGTGTGTGTGTGTGTGTGTGTGTGTGTGTGTGTGTGTCCTCAGAGCTGTTCGATGACTTCGCGGAGGGCCGTGAGTGTGTGAACTGCGGCGCGATGTCCACTCCTCTGTGGCGGCGGGACGGGACGGGGCATTACCTGTGTAACGCCTGCGGACTCTACCACAAGATGAACGGGATAAACCGGCCGCTCATCAAACCACAGAGACGACTGGTGCGTTCACACACACACACACACACACACACACACACACACACACACACACACACACACACACACACACACACACACACACACACACTGAGAACTACACCTACTGGAGGGGAACGTCATCAGAGACAGGATATATAATAGGCCTATATAAAACGGACATTTGGATATTTGACTTAAAGGGATAGTTCCCCCGAAAACGAAAATGTGATGTTTTTCTGCTCACCCCTAAGGCATCCAAGATGTAGGTGTCTTTGTTTCTTCAGTAGAACACAAATTAAGATTTTTAACTCCAACCGTTGCTGTGTGTCACTCATATAATGCTTGTCAATGGAGACGAATTCTATTAGAGTAAAAAAAAACATAGTCAGACAACTTCAAATTAAACCCCGCGGCTCGTGACGACACATTAATGTCTTAAAGGGTTAGTTCACCCAAAAATGAAAATTCTGTCATTAATTCCTCACCCTCATGTGGTTGGACACCCGTCAGACCTCCGTTCATCTTCAGACACAAATGAAGATATTTTAGTGTAAAGCTGATGCTGAGAAAGGCTTCAGATAGGCCTCCATTGGCATTCAGTACATTTACACTCACAAGACCCATAAAAGGCACTTAAAACGTCGTTACAAAGTCTATCTCACCACAGTGACTCTACAATAATCTTACGATGCGACGACAATAGTTTTTGTGCGCAAAAAAAAATCAAAATAACGCCTTTATCCAGCTTGTTCTTGTCTTCCGTGTGTGTCTCCACGACGCATGCGCGAGAATATGAGCAGATCCGGCGTTCGGACACATGACCCAGAAGAGATTTGTTTACGAGCAGAGGAAGACGCGCGTGTCTCAGCTGTTGGATTCTACATTGATCGTGCTTTAGGTCCCGGCGTAGTTCTCAAAATGGGGTTAAACTTAAAGTGTGTATTTCATGGATTCCCGAACGCCGGATCTGCTCATATTCTCGCGCATGCGTCGTGGAGACACACACGGAAGTCGAGAACAAGCTGGATAAAGGTGTTATTTTGATTTTTTTTGCGCACAAAAACTATTGTCGTCGCATTGTAAGATTATTGTAGAGCCACTGTGGTGAGATAGACTTTGTAACGGCGTTTTTAGTGCCTTTCATGGATCTTGGAAGTGTCAATGTACTGAATGCCAATGGAGGCCTATCTGAAGCCTTTCTCAGCATCAGCTTTACACTAAAATATCTTCATTTGTGTCTGAAGATGAACGGAGGTCTTACGGGTGTCCAACCACATGAGGGTGAGGAATTAATGACAGAATTTTCATTTTTGGGTGAACTAACCCTTTAAGACACGAAACGATCGGTTTCTGAGAGAAACCCAACGGTATTTATGCAAATATATCACCTCATATCAGACGAATGCTTCAGCTCTGCAGACTGCCATCACTTCCTGTAGGTGAGGTCAAAATTCTGGCCGGGTCATAGATATATACATAGATACCTCATTAGTGCCTGCGTGGATCATGGCGTGGACCGCTCGAATGAGGAATCTACGTATATATATCTATGACCCGGCCGCTATTTTGACCTCACCTACAGGAAGTGATGGCAGTCTGCAGAGCTGAAGCGTTCGTCTGAAATGAGGTGATATATTTGCATGAATACCGTTGGGTTTCTCTCAGAAACCGATCGTTTCGTGTCTTAAGACATTAATGTGTCGTCACGAGCCGTAGGGTTTCATTTGAAGTTGTCTGTCCATGTTTTTTTTTACTCTAATAGAATTCGTCTCCATTGACAAGCATTATATGAGTGACACACAGCAACGGTTGGAGTTAAAAATCTTCATTTGTGTTCTACTGAAGAAACGAAGACACCTACATCTTGGATGCCTTAGGGGTAAGCAGAAAAACATCACATTTTCGTTTTTGGGTGAACTATTCCTTTAACAGTGACACAATGTTTACTGCACACTGAGTGTCAGGATCCCAAAACTGACCCATTCTTCTGCTGATGCTTCACGTCTTATTGCCTGTATCCACTAGCCTGACATCGTCATACGGCTCCGTTGGGCTGTGATTATGGGGCGTGTTTCAAACCAGGAAAGACCTCAATTGGATAGACCTACAACCAATCAGAGCAACGGAGCGACGCATAACGTTAGTTGTCAAATGTCAACAGAACTCAACTGCACAGTGTTGCCAAGTCTGCGGGTTGAAGCGACCCCAATTATGGGATATACAGACCCAGGAATGCGAATTTTAGCTGCCAGCCCTGCCAAAATAACACATATTTTACCCCCAAATGCCTTTTTTCCCGGAGAACCCCCGCTGGAAAGCTATTGGGCTTGTTTTTGGCTAGTTTTGAGGAACGTTAGCAATTGGGCGGGTTTTGTTGTAAAAACTTGGCAACCCTGTACCTGCCAGCACGCTGGAATAAGTAGCCTAACGTTAGAAGAAAAAGATGAGTGTAAACGATCTTTGCCGGTGTTGTAAAAAAAATAATTTAAGGATACACAGAGTCCTGACCAACACGATCATCATTTCTGAGAGAAATAGTAAAGGTGAATGCATATACGAACAAGTTCTCCGTTTAGGATTAGAACAAACTCAACCCAAGTGCCTTTGATGACGTGGATGATTACGTTACTGTTGATCATCTGTCCATCATCGTCTAAAGCCCGCCCTGATGATTTCATTGGTCCGAACAGTTTCTGTTCAGGCATAATTACTTCTCTACGGAGAAAGTCCAGACCGAACTGCCCGACTAAAAATGTTGTGGGCGGGGCTAAGGTCGGCTGGCACCCAGGCTATGTATCCACTTTTATCTCCTTAAACGCTTGGGTCGACAGCTTATAAAAACATATTTCTGTGTTGTTTAGCTTGTTTGCTGTACACTTGTCACATATCAGCTTTTAGACATTGTTTTGTTTTTTGTTATAAGTCAGAAATGACAAGGAGGCGCTTCACGCAATACAAAGTCAATGGAGAGCGATGGATTGTTTTCCCATAGATATACATAATAAAGGCTAGATGTCTCGTCCGCGCTGCTGGCCAATGGAGGTCGAGTCCGCACCTGGCGGCCATCTTGTCACAGTCAGCTCGCTCACTCGTAACATTGTGTTTTAATGGTGCGTGTACTTTATAAATAACCATAACTTGCTCAATTTTCTACCGATTTTCACACTGTTTGGTTTGTTATAAACGTCAGAGATGTAGTTATGACACTGCATACTTCATAATTTGTTCGGGCATCCATAATTATAGCCACGTTAATAACGTTTGTAAGAAACCAAACCATTTGTAAATCCGTCAAGATTTCAGCGAGATAAGAGTATTTGTGTTCAGATCAGGAGCCTTACATCAGGGACCACAGAGCTTGCCTGTGACAAGATGGCCGCCGGTGATGACGTTACAGACTCCGCCGTTAAACATCTAGCCTTTATTATGGATATCTATGGTTTTCCCCAACCGGTGTGGGCGTGGCCTAAATAAGCTCTGTCTCTTCGTGGATGTGAACTGTCCCACCTACCTAAGCATTGTTGAGCCCATGTCCAGCCTTTCATGGAGACGGTTTTCCCTGGTGGCTGTGGCTCTTTCAGCAGATAATGCGCCACCACAAAGCACAAACGCTTCAGGAATGGTTTGAGGCGTTGACTCAGCCTCCAAATTCCCCAGAACTCAATCCAATCGAGCATCTGTGGGATGAGCTGAACATACAAGTCCGATCCATAGAGGCCCCGCCTCGCAACTTACAGGACTTAAAGGATCTGCTGCTAACATCTTTGTGCCAGATACCACAGCACACCTTCAGGGGAGTCCATGCCTCGACGGGTGAATGATTGCAGGATTTCATTATTGGGGTGTGGTTGTAGATTTGGTTCAGTTTTTGAGAGCCTATACAGGTTGATTGAACTTAAAAAATTAATGGAAACTCGTTGCCCTAAAAAAGTTAATTTTGTCTTGTTGAAAAACAAAACATTTCCAGTTTAATGTGCTTAAGATTTCAACAGCATTTAATTAAAAACTTTTAGTTAATTGAACTAACAGTTTTTAATTCAGTGGTATTGAAATTTTAGGTCACCATGATGGAGATGAGTGTTCGTTTTAGTTGGGCTCTTGGCCCTTGACTCTTTAACTTGAGTTTTTCGCTGGCTGCTTTAACTGTGTGTTTATAAAGCACATTTGTTATGGCAAAGAAAAGCAAATTGTAAAAATAAAAGAGAATTAGTCACAATTTTGAGCACTATATGATTTTAAAATCTTGAATATTATTCAATTACCATAACAGTGCTGGATCTCATGCTGTAGAATAACATAAATAACATCACGTAAATACAAAATTGATAACACATAACCTCTATAACCAGAACATTTGAGTCTGAAGGAGATTAGTGATTCAGCCACTACATGATGATGTCATCTTCATCCTCAATAAGCCAAAGTCACCATATCACGTTTTCTCTTTGGCTTATCTTGGCATAACTAAAGTGTTTGTTTTTTTTTAAACACAGTTAAAGCAACCAAAGAAAAAAAAAAAAACGAATGTTAAAGAGCCAAGGGTCAAGAGTCCAACTAAAACAAACACTGATCTCCATCATGGTGAAACAGAAATAAAGTCCATTTGATTAGTAATGTGTGAAGCTGGTAATGCTGTTGGTGGAGTTGTTTAATCCTCCTCTGCTGAGATCTTCAGAGATTTAATGTCTTATTTTATCTTCAGTTGATTTATTTAGTTATTTCAAAATGAAAACCTTAAAATAAATTGTTTAAATAAAGTATCGTAAAATATTTTTTTGAGTGTAAACACAGCCTAAACTTACATTTTATTTTACTGGCTAACTTTTACACATCTAATTTATTAGGGATTAATAATGTATTAGCTGTTTGAGACCAAAATGTAAAGTTACAAGGCCTATACTCACCAGCAAACGTTGATAAAAATGCGCGCAGCTGCATCAATGCCTGAGCCAATCAGCATCTTCCTTGTATTGCGTTGCATTGACAACAGACTAAAATAGGCTTTGTTAAGTACATTTAATTTAAACAATTAAATAGAATGAAAAAAATCATGCAACTCGTACAACAAACGAAAAACATGGAGTAATTGAACAAATCTGTTGGAGTTTATGTTTATTGTACCTAAATCATTTGAATTAAAACTATTTCAGGGATAATGTGCTTTTATCTCAGTTTTAAATCCCGATGTTGGTCATGATTGCGCTTTCTGTCTGCAAATAGAAACATTTATGCACTGTTCTAGACTTGAGACCCTGTTGACTGTTTTACAGAATGTATTTTTGTGTTTTGGTGAGACTTTTTCTATTAAGGCTTTTATCAGTGGGTTTAAATATGCTCAGAGAAAACGGTTTAAATGTCAACTTTTTATTAGGTCAAGCTAAAATGGCTGTCTATGGTACTAGGAAAAAATAAATTGAACGGAACATGAGTGACAATTTATTTAGTTTTATATATAGTTTTTTTCAATTCGGTCAAATCCAGAATCTGTATTGATTTTCGTTATTTCAAAGCTATGGATGATCTTCTTTCTTTTGACTTGATTTGGTGTTACGGTGGGGCTTTGTGTGAGGTTATTGAAAATAACTTGGTCTTTGCGCCCATCTTGGAATATATATATATATATATATATATATATATATATATATATATATATATATATATATATATATATATATATATATATATATATATATATATATATATATATATATATATATATATATATATATATATATATATCTTTTTATTTGTAATTTTTTTTCTTGAAGTATGTTTTTGACTTCATTGTCTAAACAATGTGTTAATATTTGTAATAAAGTTTTTTGAAAATAAAATCTCTCGCTCTCTCTGTCTCTCTCTCTCTCTCTGTCTCTCTCTCTCTCTGTCTCTCTCTCTCTCTGTCTCTCTCTCTCTCTGTCTCTCTCTCTCTCTCTGTCTCTCTCTCTCTGTCTCTCTCTCTCTCTGTCTCTCTCTCTCTCTGTCTCTCTCTCTCTCTCTCTCTCTCTCTCTCTCTCTCTCTCTCTCTCTCTCTCTCTCTGTCTCTCTCTCTCTCTGTCTCTCTCTCTCTCTGTCTCTCTCTCTCTCTGTCTCTCTCTCTCTCTCTGTCTCTCTCTCTCTGTCTCTCTCTCTCTGTCTCTCTCTCTCTGTCTCTCTCTCTCTGTCTCTCTCTCTCTCTCTCTCTCTCTCTCTCTCTCAGTCTGCGTCCAGGCGTGTTGGTTTGTCCTGCACTAATTGTCAAACGACCACAACGACTCTCTGGAGGCGTAACGCTGAGGGCGAGCCGGTCTGCAATGCATGTGGACTCTACATGAAACTCCACGGGGTAAGATGAGCCGCTAACACACACACACACACACACACACTCGGTGTGAAGTGACCAGCAGATGGACAAACCTCTGCTCTTGTGTTCAGGTTCCTCGTCCCCTCGCCATGAAGAAAGAAGGCATTCAGACCCGCAAGCGCAAACCCAAAAACATGGACAAGTCCAAACCTGGTGAGCGCTCACACTGACCAACAGCATCTGAGAGCTTTAACTGCATGTCCTGATTAGGGTTGGGTACCGAAATCCGGTTCCAATATGGCACCGGTACTTATATAACCGGTATGTACCGGACCGAATCAGAACGCAGATTTCGGTTCCTCATTTCGGTGCCAAAATTCAAATGTGCTTTCGCGTGCTTTGGCTGCACCGAGCCAGAGACAGACACTCAGCGCTGGTCACATCACAACTCATGACAACTATTCAGTGTTTTCAACCACATCTCATGACAACTATTCAGTGTTTTCAACCACATCTCATGACAACTATTCAGTGTTTTCAACCATATCTCATGACAACTATTCAGTGTTTTCAACCACATCTCATGACAACTATTCAGTGTTTTCAACCACATCTCATGACAACTATTCAGTGTTTTCAACCACATCTCATGACAACTATTCAGTGTTTTCAACCACATCTCATGACAACTATTCAGTGTTTTCAACCACATCATGTTTATTCCAGGTTTCAGACATTTAAATGCTCATATAGGCTACTAGCAACAAAACACACACTGATGTCTATGAAAGCAGCAATGACAATCCTTTCAGACGGTTATAATTTGACTAACGTTACGTGTTTTATTCACATCAGATACATGCACATTATATAGTAACTATATCGTTTACTCTATTCTTCTTCTAGTTCACTGGTCACTTACTTTCATGTATTTCGTGAGACGAGAATGAACTCAAGTGTTGTAAATCCGACAGATCCGATTCTGAGGCGCAAACTAACATGGCGCCGCCCATTGCGCTTTATAGATCAACTAACACACATTGACTCACACATTTGAACATCAGATAGTTCGTGACACAGTTAAGAAGTTTGTGAATATTTTGAATAAAAAGAAAAAGCTAAATAAACCTGATACAGCTGAGCTGTCAGCGCTATTGCAGCTGCTGTGTGTCGTGTGAGAAACATGACGCGTCGCCATGGAAACATTAAGGCGATGCGTTCAAAAATATTTAGCCAGAGAATATGATCATATTTCAAAATAAAGCTGAAGCTCGAAGCTGGTTTGTAGCAGAGCAAGAATACAGACGACTGCTGTTATTACTGTAACTGTTATTTAGAGTTATATTAGGCCTGTAGTTGGGTTAGGTGGCTTAGGTTTTACTGTGAATTTGTAAATAAGTCAATTATAATTTGTAAATAAGTAAATTGTGTTTTGTATTTATTTATATTCATACATTTAAGTATACATTAAACTTTTAATAAATGGTTCAATTTAAATAAAAATAAATAAATAAAAAGCCATTTAATGTCGTCCACCTCGTTTTGTGGCCTTTTTTTTTTTTTTAAGTATCGGTTCAGGCACCGGTACCGTTTTAAAAGTATCGGTTTGGCACTGGAATCGAAAAAAACCCAAACGATACCCAACCCTAGTCCTGATGACCTTTGACCTGTGTGTGACTGACAGGAGGCTCTGAGGGTCAGAGGTCGTCCGGCGCGGTGAACTCCAGTCCCACAGAGGAACCTCGAGCCATAAAGACGGAGCCGGAGACGCCGTCGCTCTTCATGCACTCGCCGGTCAGACACACTCAGCTCTTCTGTTATTATTATTACACATATTGCGTTTATTAACAGAGAACATGAATGTTTGGATTTATAAATATTCATTTAAATATTCATTTATAATATGAGCTCATATTAGAGTACATTAAATTGTAATGTGTGTGTGTGTGTATATATATATATATATTAGGGCTGTCAAAAGATTAATCGCGATTATTCGCATCCAAAATAAAAGTTTGTGTTTACATAATATATGTGTGTGTACTCTGTTAATTATTATTTATATATAAATACACACACACACAAGCATGTATATATTTAAGAAATATTTGCATGTATATACATTTATATAATATATATAAATGTTTTATATATAAAATGATATTTTTTTTCTTAAATATATACATGCTTGTGTGTGTATTTATATATAAATAATAATTAACAGAGTACACACACATATATTATGAAAAACACAAACTTTTATTTTGGATGCGAATAATCGCGATTAATCTTTTGACAGCCCTAATATATATGATTATTTTTAATATTAAATATAATATTTTATATATCCATATATTCAGGTAGTGTTTTCTCTTTTATAATTATTATCTAGTTTATGAGTTTCTATTGGTTATTTAAATAAAAAATATATAAATTAATAAAATACAGAATATTTACAGTATGTATATATTTATTAAATTTTAAATATTAATTTTAATTACATGCAGATTATGAGCTCATATTAGAGTCCATTAAATTGTAATGTCTGTATATATATTAATTTCATTATTTTAATTTTTTTTATTAAATATAACATTTTATATATCCATATATTCAGGCAGTGTTTTCTGTCTTTATAATTATAATACAGTTAATGAGTTCCTATTAATTATATATAAGTATAATATTAAGTATAATAAATATTTTATATATCCATATATTCAGGCAGTGTTTTCTCTTTTATAATTGTTATCAGGTTTATGAGTTCATATTAACTATTTAAATTAACTCATTATTAAAATACAGTATGTATATGTTATACATTTTAATTACATGCAGATTATGAGATCATATTAGAGTAAATTAACTGATAAAATGTGATTATATATATTATGAGTATTAATTTTAATATTAAATACAATAAACATTTTATATAAATCCATATCTAGGCAGTGTTTTCTCTTCATTATAATTATTATACAGTTAATGAGTTCATATTAATTATATATAAGTATAATATTAAATATAATACATATTTTATATATCCATATATTCAGGCACTGATTTCTCTTTTATAATTATTATCATGTTTATGAGTTCCTATTAATTATTTGAATTAATTAATTATTAAAATACAGTATATTTACAGTATATATATTTATATAATATTACATTTTAAATATAAATTTTAATTACATGCAAATCATATTAGAGTACATTAAATTATAAAATATGATTATATATATTATGAATATTAATTTTTAATATAAAGTTATAGTATAATATAAAGTAATATAAAAATTAATATAAAGTTTTCTTTTCTTTATAATTATTATCATGTTTATGAGTTCCTATTAGTTATATATGTATAATATTAAATATAATAAAATAATAAATTTATGTATCCATATATTCAGGCAGTGTTTGCCCTTATGATTATTATCATGTTTATGAGTTCCTATTAATTGTTCATATGAAATAATTAATTAATTATTAAAATACAGAATATTTACAGTATATATATATATTTAGTTTTCTACATTGCGTTTTTAGATATAAAAAAATATAATAACAAAAATA
>NC_137105.1:2806533-2816533 GCF_949357685.1 Gobio gobio
GCGGCTCTTAAAGAGACAGTAACACAACATCTCTCAGCGGCTCTTAAAGAGACAGTAACACAACATCTCTCTGCGGCTCTTAAAGAGACAGTAACACCACATCTCTCTGCGGCTCTTAAAGAGACAGTAACACAACATCTCTCTGCGGCTCTTAAAGAGACAGTAAGACTACATCTCTCTGCGGCTCTTAAAGAGACAGTAACACCACATCTCTCTGCGGCTCTTAAAGAGACAGTAACACAACATCTCTCAGCGACTCTTAAAGAGACAGTAACACAACATCTCTCAGCGGCTCTTAAAGAGACAGTAACACCACATCTCTCAGCAGCTCTTAAAGAGACAGTAACACAACATCTCTCAGCGGCTCTTAAAGAGACAGTAACATCACATCTCTCTGCGGCTCTTAAAGAGACAGTAACACCACATCTCTCTGCGGCTCGGCTCTTAAAGAGACAGTAACACAACATCTCTCAGCGGCTCTTAAAGAGACAGTAACACAACATCTCTCTGCGTCTCTTAAAGAGACAGTAACATAACATCTCTCAGCGACTCTTAAAGAGACAGTAACACAACATCTCTCTGCGGCTCTTAAAGAGACAGTAACACCACATCTCTCTGCGGCTCTTAAAGAGACAGTAACACAACATCTCTCAGCGGCTCTTAAAGAGACAGTAACACCACATCTCTCAGCGGCTCTTAAAGAGACAGTAACACCACATCTCTCAGCGACTCTTAAAGAGACAGTAACACAACATCTCTCAGCGGCTCTTAAAGAGACAGTAACACAACATCTCTCAGCGGCTCTTAAAGAGACAGTAACACCACATCTCTCTGCGGCTCTTAAAGAGACAGTAACACCACATCTCTCTGCGGCTCTTAAAGAGACAGTAACACAACATCTCTCAGCGGCTCTTAAAGAGACAGTAACACAACATCTTTCTGTCTGTCCAGGTCTCTGCGTTTCCGGCTTACATGGGAACTCCGAGCGCCGGTTCAGCTCTCAAACTTTCTCCGGGTGGATCGTCCGGCTCCAAAGGCGAGGCGTGGAACAGCCTGATCCTGGCATAGCTGTAGCGTGTGCACCTCAGGACTGTAGCGTGTGCTGACATCATCAAACCGCTCCCATCTCATGCAAACACGACTTGCTTCTCTCCTGAAAATGTACAAATGTAGTTATTTTTGCAGTTGTGTTTGTTCATAAACAATATTTAAATGAAGCTCAAAGCACTCCCGCCTCCGCAGGGGAATTATCATGGAGATTATGAATCATGTCTCTGAAATATTCCACATATTGACCGTTTCTGCGAAAGCATCCATTGTGAAGCTTGACCCTGAAACCTTCGCAGCCACTTCCTGAAAACAGATTCAAAATAACCCTCACCGCTAATCTGACTTCCTTCATATCTGTGGCTGCTGAGAACATTATTACATTAAAAACTCACCAAAAATATCTCATATTTTCAGTATTATTATTAAACAAAGCATTGGTATTCCTTTACATAATAGCATGAATATTTAAATCTGTTGCATTTCGCAGGTAGTGTAAAAATATACTGTAAGGAATGCTAATATTTTTATGTTTTAAAAGCTATTACAATAATGAAAATAATCTATGCAGGGTTACAGTATTGTTACATTGTTAACATTAATTAGATTCCTAGCATACCTTAACATGTTATAGCAAATTGGTAACATGACTTAGCATGTTGCTAACATGTTTTAGCACATTGTTAGCATTATTTAACACTTTGCTAGCGTGAATTAACATGTTAACATGTATTAGGATTTTGCTAACATGTTTTAGCACATTGCTAGCATTATTTAACACTTTGCTAGCTTGAATTAACATGTTTTAGCCCACATTGCTAGCATGATTTAACACTTTGCTAGCGTGAATTAACATGTTAACATGTTTTACCACATTGCTATCATGATTTAACACTTTGCTAGCGTGAATTAACATGTTAACATGATTTAGCACATTGTTAACATGTATTAGCATGTTGCTAACATGATTTAGCACATTGTTAACCTGAATTAACATGTTGCTAACATGATTTAGCACATTGCTAGCGTGAATTAACATGTTTTAGCACATTGCTAGCATGATTTAACACTTTGCTAGTGTGAATTAACGAATTAACATGTTAACATGTTTTAACACATCGCTAGCATGATTTAACACTTTGCTAGCATGAATTAACATGTTAACATGATTTAGCACATTGTTAACATGTATTAGCATGTTGCTAACATGATTTAGCACATTATTAACCTGAATTAACATGTTGCTAACATGATATAGCACATTGCTAGAGTTAATTAACATGTTTTAGCACATTGCTAGCATTATTTAACACTTTGCTAGCGTGACTTAACATGTTAACATGATTTAGCACATTGTTAACATTTATTAGCATTTTGCTAACATGATTTAGCACATCGTTAACATGTATTAGCATGTTGTTAACATGATATAGCATATTGCTAGCGTGAATTAACATGTTAACATGTATTAGCATTTGCTAACATGATTTAACACATCGTTAACCTGAATTAACATGTTGATAACATGTATTAGCACACATTGCTAGCATGATTTAACACTTTGCTAGCGTGAATTAACATGTTAACATGTTTTAGCACATTGCTAGCATTATTTAACCCTTTGTTAGCGTGAGTTAACATGTTTTAGCACATTGTTAGCATGATTTAACACTTTGCTAGCGTGAGTTATCATGTTAACATGTTTTAGCACACATTGCTAACATGATTTAACACTTTGCTGCTTGAATTAACATGTTTTAGAACATTGCTAGCATGATTTAACACTTTGCTAGTGTGAATTAACATGTTAACATGATTTAGCACATTGTTTACATGAATTAGCATGTTGTTAACATGGTTTATCACATTGCTAGCATTATTTACCACTGCTAACATTAATTAGCATTTTGCTAACATAATCTAATATATCGTTAACATTAATTAGATTGCTAACCTGTTTGCTAACATGACTTAGCGTATTGCTAACATGTTTTAATACATTGTTAGTATGATTTAACACGTTGCTAGCGTGAATGAACATGTTTTAGCACATTTTTAAAAATTTACAGTAAGGAATACTAATATTACTTATACTATATACTAATACTAATATTTTTACGTTTGAAAAGCTATTACAATAATGCAAATACGACATGTTTTTGGAGAGTTTATAATGTAATACATTTCTCATAGTGTACAATTGTGTTTACATTATGAGCTCAAGATTTTATTACATTTTGATAAAATTACATTACATTATGAATATTTTACAAAATCCAAATGTGATTGTTTTCTTGTATTCTGTATAATGTATATAATAACTGTATCACTCCATGTTTACCTGTTCAGATTAAATGCTTGTAATTCTACGCTCAACTCTTTTCTTTCCGCGAGGACAAACGTTTTCCAAAAAGATGCGCAAGTAATAAAGTTAAATAATAATTTAATAATTTAACAATAACATTTTTCATTTGTCAAGGACTGAAGAAATGAAGCATATGTAAAATAATAATTATTGTAAATAGTGTCCTTGAATCCCATTAACTTTATATAATATTCATAAGCGATATGTGCACATACACATAATGCACAAGGATAAATACAAAGCTAGAAGGGTTATGTTATATTAAACCATATCAGTCTCACAGATTAATTTATATATTTGACTAGATGAGTAAAGTTTGATGAACTTTGATGTTTCTAAAGCCAGGTCTGAACGTTTAAAATAACTTTGAACTGCTTGAAGTTTGAAGGTTTTACTCAGAGAAAGTAAAAAAATGTTACTAGCATATTGCTAGCATGATTAACACGTTGCTAACATGTTTTAGCATGTTGTTAGCATTGAACTAGCAGGTTATTAGCATGATCAACATGTTACTAGCATTAATTAACATGTTTTAACACGTTGCTAGCATGAATTACCGTGCTGCTAACATGATTTAACACATTGCTAGCATAACTCAGCATGTTTGCTAACATATTTAAGCACACTGTTAGCATTAATCATTATTTGAATGTTGCTAGTATGTTGTATCACATTGCTAGCATTATTTAACACTTTGCTAGCATGAATTAGCATAGTGTTAACATAATTTAACACATTGTTTACATGAATTAGCATGTTGATAACATGATTTAACACATTGTTAGCAGCAATTAGATTATTAACATGACCTAGCATGTTATAACAAATTGTTAACATGACTTAACATGTTGCTACCATGTTTTAGCACATTGCTTGCGTGATTTAACATGTTGCTGGCATGAATTACCCAATGCTGTTAATATGATTTAACACATTGTTATCATAACTTAGCATTTTGCTAACATATTTTACATATTTTGCTAACATATTTTAATTCACTGTTAGCATGAATCAGCATTTTTGCTAACATGATTTAACACTTTGCTAACATGAATTAGCATATTGCTAACATGATTTAACACATTGTTAGCATTGAATTAGCTTGTTGCTAGTATATTTTATCACATTGCTAAGATTATTTAACACTTTACTTGCATGAATTAGCATAGTGCTAACATAATTTACCACATTGTTTACAAGAATTAGCATTTTGATAACATGGTTTATCACATAGCTAGCATTAACAACATGCTACGTTATGTTAGCAAATTTGTTATAACATGCTAGAAATATGCTAACAATCTAATTAATGTTAACAATGTGTTAAATTATGTTAGCAATATGCTTATTCATGCTAGCAGTGGTAAATAATGCTAGAAATGTGCTAACCGGATTTTGTTAGCATTGTTGCTAACATGTTTTAGCACATCGCTAGCATGATTTGTCACTTTCCATCATGCATTAGTAAGTTTTGGAGAAATAATGATTTGACTAAACATTCTCGTATTGACTTTTGGTTAATTTCTGCAAATAGTGCAGATGATGATGAATTAGTAAAAATTGAGACTGATCATGAGGCTATTCTGATTCAAATCAACACAGATGCTGTAAGTTCAGCTGGTCCTAAAACAAATGATTGGAAATTAAATAAAACCTTGTTAGAGAATGAATGGTTTAAAAATAAAGCTATTGAATGTAAAATATTGGAAACAGGCATGTATCCTCAATAAATGTGGTCAGAATTGGGAATTAATGACATTTGAAATAAGAACCCTAGCTATTGGCATAGGAAAAAGAAATGCTAAAGTAAAAAAAGAGATAGAAGAAATAATAAAATGACCTAGTAAACAAATTTTAACCACTGAAGAACTTAAACAACTGACCTCCTTGCAGTTACACTCTAAAAAATGCTGGGTTAAAAATAACCCAAGTTGGGTTGAATATGGACTAACCCAGCAATTGGGCTGTTTTAACCCAGCGATTGGGTTGTTTTAAGCAAACATTTAACCCAACCGCTGAGTCAAAACAACCCAATTGCTGGGTTAGTCCATATTCAACCCAACTTGGGTTATTTTTAAGCATTTTTTAGAGTGTACAATTAGACACAATTTATATGGACAAAGCTACACTCTAAAAAATGCTGGGTTAAAAATAACCCAAGTTGGGTTGAAAATGGACTAACCCAGCGATCGGGTTGTTTTAACCCAGAAATTTGGTTGTTTTAAGCAAACATTTTACCCAACCGCTGGGTTAAAACAACCCAAATGCTGGGTTAAAACAACCCAATTGCTGGGTTAGTCCATGTTCAACCCAACTTGGGTTATTTTTAACCCAGCATTTTTTAGAGTGTAGAGGTGCCTTTATAGGAGTAGACAGAAGTGGATGGAACAAGGTGAGAAAAATACAAAATATTTTTTTTAATTTAGAAAATCGTAATAGGGAATTATCATCTATACGTAAACTCATGATTAATAATACACTCTAAAAAATGCTGGGTTGAAAATGGACTAACCCAGCAATTGGGTTGTCTTAACCCAGCGGTTGGGTTAAATGTTTGGTTAAAACAACCCAATCTCTGGGTTAAAGCAACCCAAATAATGGGTTAGTCCATTTTCAACCCAATTTGGGTTATTTTTAACCCAGCATTTTGTAGAGTGTAGAATTTGTGAAAACAATAAAGATATTGCTGAATATGTTACCCAGTTCTATAAAAATCTATACACTTCTGAACCTTATAATGATAGAGAAACAGATCTTTTTTTGAATAAAATTTCTGATGCACAACCAAGAAAATAGATGAAGAATTTAAATTCTTGTGACAAAGAGATTGATTTAGAAGAAATTCAAAATTGTATTGTAAGATTGAAGGATAATAAGTCTCCAGGGAATATAGTGAATTCCTAAAGATGTTTAATGTTCATTTATCTCCTTTTTTAGCAGCTATTTTAGTTTAACTCTCAAACAAGGTCTTATCACAATTATTGCTAAGCCTAGACGAGGCGCATCTTGGCGGCAGGGAATACCTAATGTCTGGAATAAGAAACTCTAAAGTGTGGATGCACTTTGAAATGGTAAAAGATGATCCAAAAAAAGTTAAATGCAAGTTGTGCCGACAGCTCATGTCCTCGCACTCATCAACAACAAACATGGCTTTCCACTTAAAACGGGCAACTTTAAGAGCGCACTGCAGCCGGCCAACGTTTACAAGTTGGTTTTCCCCGCACACAAAACGAAAAGACTCAAACGCACACAAGCAGAGTGAAAGAATGGATTTTTTTCGATCGGGTACAAGTGTTTTCAAACATTTCAGCCATTTATAATTTTAATTTGCTGTGAATAGGGTTGGGTATCGTTTGGGTTTTTTCCGATTCCGGTGCCAAACCGATACTTTTAAAATGGTTCCGGTGCCTAAACGGTGCCTGAACCGATACTTTTTTAACCGATACGCCATGTTAGTTTGCGCCTCAGAATCGGATCTGTCGGATTTAACGTTACAACACTTGAGTTCATTCTCGTCTCACGAAATACATGAAAGTAAGTGACCAGTGAACTGGAAGAAGAATAGAGTAAACGATATAGTTACTATATAATGTGCATGTATCTGATGTGAATAAAACACGTAACGTTAGTCAAATTATAACCGTCTGAAAGGATTGTCATTGCCGCTTTCATAGACATCAGTGTGTGTTTTTGCTAGTAGCCTACTTATGAGCATTTAAATGTCTGAAACCTGAAATAAACATGATGTGGTTGAAAACACTGAATAGTTGTCATGAGATGTGGTTGAAAACACTGAATAGTTGTCATGAGATGTGGTTGAAAACACTGAATAGTTGTCATGAGATGTGGTTGAAAACACTGAATAGTTGTCATGAGATGTGGTTGAAAACACTGAATAGTTGTCATGAGATGTGGTTGAAAACACTGAATAGTTGTCATGAGTTGTGGTTGAAAACACTGAATAGTTGTCATGAGTTGTGATGTGACCAGCGCTGAGCGTCTGTCTCTGTCTCTGGCTCAGCCAAAGCGCGAAAGCACGTTTGAATTTTGGCACCGAAATGAGGAACCGAAATCTGCGTTCTGATTCGGTCCGGTACATACCGGTTATATAAGTACCAGTGCCATATTGGAACCGGATTTCGGTACCCAACCCTAGCTGTGAACATGTTTAGCTAAAACTGCTAGTTTCGCGTTTATTGTTGTTGCGGCAGTTAAAAAGAGAAATTTCACAATTCTGGCTAAACTTTCGTTGTTTTAATAATTATTTTTATTTTATTTATTGGTCACTCAGGGTTACTTAATTTAACTGTGGCTAATTTTTTATTTAATTCTGTAAATTAATGCTTTTTATTGTTTTTCGTTGTCTCGCTGTTGCGCTGCACTGCTGGCACAGCAATTTTGCCGATTTAATTTAATTTCGCAAAATGTGAAATGCAAATCCTGTCTGCAGTCAGTGTGTTCTTTTCCTCTCTAGGCAGGTATATTGTTTAGGTTTATTTATCAAAATGTTCGTTTATATATTTGGATTTGACTATCGTCGACTATAGAAAGATTCGACAATTCTGATTCGAATGTGTAAATCATTAGTCGGGGACACCCCTAATATTTATATATATTATAGATTATATAAATGTATATACAGTATATACATGCAAATATTTCTTAAATATATACATGCTTGTGTGTGTATTTATATATATATAATAATTAACAGAGTACACACACATATATTATGTAAACACAAACTTTTATTTTGGATGCCATTAATCGCGATTAATCTTTTGACAGCCCTAGTTTTAATATGTAATCCTTGTTATCTATTACAAGTTTTTTCTGGCAAAAACAAGTTTTTTCGCACATAGTGGATGAAGATTATATATTTTATTAATTTTAATCTTCATTTTAACCATAAGTCGAGTCAGTTTGAAAGAATATCAACCCGAAGAGGAAGAAGAAGAAGAAGAAGTGTAACGTGTATTTGCTTCAGCTGAGGTGATTCCATTTCCCGGTGTTTGTAACTCCCCTAACGTCATCACTGATCTGACCAATGAGCGACTCTCACAGCTCTGAGTCCATCTCACTGGTTACTGGGCGGGCCATCACGCCAGTCGCTCTTGCCGCTCATTGGTCGCTGCGCTCTAAACCCATGAGGCCTGAGCCAATCAGAGGAGTCGCTCGATCGTGTGAGTGAGGGATTGTCGCTGCGCGCTCGCGGTCCTGGATCTATAGAGATGAATGGAAATAGCAAGCGCGTGAATTTCAGTTCACCTGTTCAGAAAAGCGCGTGACAGACACAAGCGGGAATGGACATCCTCAAGTCTCTCGGACACCCGGAGGAAATCCTCAACCTCTTCAGATACAAGATCGGAGGATGTCGCTCTGTTATGCCTAAACTGGATTATGTAAGTAAATCATCTGTCATTGTGCATGTCAGGGGTTTTGATAGTAAAACGCGCATTTTGAGAAGATTAAACAGATTATATAGAGTTGTTGGAGGAATCATTCGCAGCTCCTGTAAAGTTATTCCGCGTTGTTTATGTCATAAACTAAACACAACATCATCAGATCTGATCTAATCCTGAGGGAAGAGACCCGAGGCTTCTCTATAATGAGCTTTGAGGACTGGAGGGTCAGACAGATAATCCACACACTACAGACACACACACACACACACACACACACACACACACACACACACACACACACACACACACACACACACACACACACACACACACACACACACACACACACTACAGACACACACACACACACACACACACACACTACAGACACACACTACACACACACACACACACACACACTACAGACACACACACACACACACAGACACACACAGACACACACACACACACAGACACACACACACACACACACACACACACACACACACACACACACACACACACACACACACACACACACACACACACACACTACAGACACACACACACACACACACTCACTACAGACACACACACACACACACACACACACACACACACACACACACACACACACACACACACACACACACTACAGACACACACACACACACACACACACACACACACACTACAGACACACACACACACACACACACACACACACACACACACACACACACACTACAGACACACACACACGCACACACACACACACACTACAGACACACACACACACACACACACACACACACACTACAGACACACACACACACACTCACACACACACACACACACACACACACACACTACAGACACACACTACACACACACACACACACACACACACACACACACACACACACTACAGACACACACACAGACACACACAGACACACACACACACACACACACACACACACACTACAGACACTACAGACACACACACACACACACACACACACACACACACACACACACTACAGACACACACACAGACACACACAGACACACACACACACACACACACACACACACACTACAGACACTACAGACACACACACACACACACACACACACACACACACACACACACACACACACACACACACACACACACACT
>NC_137105.1:2821533-2869033 GCF_949357685.1 Gobio gobio
CACTAATTCAGTTCTCTTTCACACGTTATTGCGCTTGAATGGTCGAATACACATGCAATGATGCCAAACTGCCCATATTCATGCAAACGGCCGGTGATGTCACGTGAAAGTAAACAGTTGTGTGTAAAGCGGATGTGCATCAGTATAATGGATCCGTGCGTTCGCTCTTAAAGTGACAGCGGCCTAATAAAGCTAATTTGGCCTGTCAAATCAAACATAAGAGAAAATAACTAAAATAACTGTGTAGCTTTAATAATAACACATCTATATTCAATTTCTGTTCTATTTCTAGCTACATAAATTTATTGTACCTGGAAAACTTAGTTTAATATTATTTATATATCCTATTTTTTTTAAATTTGCTTTTTTCCTATTTTTAATTGCAAAAATAAAATATCTATATCGTGATATATATTGTTATCGTGAACAATTTGTGTTCCAAATTTGAGGTTGATATCTTAAAAAAATTAGATTATGTTTGGACGCAGTACCAAACGCAATTCATTTTTCCTATGCCACGGCGACCTGAATTAAATTTCAGAACCATTTAAGCTTTTCGAATCATCTCCATGAATTTTTTGTGTGTTCCCATAGCAAGTGCAAAACCCTTTCTGAAGTTTCGTACCATTCTGATGAAGTGAAAAATTCCAAAAAATGAAAATGTAAAATCTTTCAGTCAAAAATGACTAAAAAGGGTTAAAGTTACTCGAGAAATTCCTCTGCCCAAACAAATACCTTCCCCGTTTATATACTCTATAACATCCATTAAAGACTCTGAGACGTGAAACATTAGATCAGTCATGCTCGGCATGTTTGTGGACCGTCTGCGGGGTCAGCTGAGGGTCAGCTGAGGGTCAGCTGAGGGTCAACTGAGGGTCAGCTGTTGTATTTTTATCAGCTGTTCATGGTCTCAATCTCATTCTGGACTTCCTGCTCATTCCCTGTCTCATTGATATATAATTAATAATTAATAATCGGTCTCCCTCAGGCATGCCGTGTGTATTTTCTACCTGGTTCTGCGAGCCCTGGACACAGTGGAAGACGACATGACCATCCCTCTGGAGAAGAAGATCCCCATGCTGCACCACTTCCACTCCTTCCTCTATCAGCCCCAATGGTGCTTCACAGAGAGCCGAGAGAAAGACCGGCGGGTGCTGGAGGATTTCCCCACGGTCAGTCCCTCATCATCATCCTCATCATCATCATCATCATCACACCATAATCAGTCAAAATCAAGGCATTGTGTTTTGCACACAGGAGTGAGGCCTGTTTCTGCATTGACATTATTCGTTTGTTGGCATTGTTTTGATGATAAACACACTTTACTCCCAAGTTCTTATTTCTGTAATGAATCATTTTAATCATTTTACTTAAGTCGAGGATATATATATATTATAATTAAATAATATGTGTCAAATCAATTAATCATAATTAATCGCATCTGACAAAATAATATATATCTGTGTATATATATATATATATATATCTTTTGTCAGATGTGATTATGATTAATTGAATTGACATTTTATTTAATTATAATATATATATATCCTCGACTTAAGTACAATGATTCAAATGATTCACACACACACACACGCACACGCACACACATTCACATTCACTCACACACACACACACACACACACACACACACACACACACACACACACACACACACACACACACACACACACACACACACACACACACACACACACACACACACACACACACACACACACACACACACACACACACACACACACACATATATATGTATGTATGTATGTGTATATATATATTACACAGACGCACACACACACACACACACACACACACACAGACGCAGACACACACACTCACACATACATACATATACATACATACAGACACACACACACACACACACGTACACATATATATACACACACACACACATACATATATACATTCAGACGCAGACACACACTCACACTCACACATACATATATACATACAGACGCAGACACACACACACACACACACACACATACATACATACAGACACAGACACACACACACACATACATTATATAAACAAACTGTTATGTCAGATGCGATTAATAAATTTGACAGCACTAATATAAATAGATTTACCCAAAAATATATTATTATTAAACACACATATATAAATACGTGTGTGTGCACGTTTAATAATATATATATTTTTTTGTGTAATCTTATTCTGTATAATGATGACCATTTTTGTATAAATATATTAACTTTTATACAAGACATCGGAGCCTATAGCACAAAAAAAAATATTTAAAAAGAATAAATAAACACGTTTTAATAATTAATTTTGATTAAGAACAATTGTATAAAATATATTTTTTAAATAATTGATTTAAACCCCAGGTGACTCACTAAACCCAGCAAATAAACAAATAAAAACATTTATATTTTTAAAATGATAAAGTAGTTTCTCCGTTGTTTATGTCTGAATGCACATGAGTTCTCATTATTATTATGATGCTTCTCTTCAGATTTCGGTGGAGTTCAGGAGTTTGGGCCGGGAGTATCGGGAGGTGATCTCCGACATCTGTCACCGGATGGGCTCGGGAATGGCAGAATTCCTGGAGAAGAAAGTGTCTTCAATGAAGGAGTGGGACAAAGTAAACCTCACACGCCGTTTGTGTGTCTGCGTGGAGATTTATCCACAGATAACTCAGCAGAAGTGCTCTGGCTGTCATGTGTAGCGCTGTAAACATCAGTCCAGATGTGTGTGTGAAGGCTTTTAGTGTAACTCAGCGCTGTTTCCCTGCAGTACTGTCATTATGTGGCGGGTCTGGTGGGGATTGGACTGTCGCAGCTCTTCTCCGCGTCCCAGTTGGAGGACCCTGAGGTGGGCGGAGACACAGAGCTGGCCAACTCCATGGGTCTGTTCCTCCAGAAGACCAACATCATCAGGGACTATCTGGAGGACCAGCAGCAGGGGCGGGCCTTCTGGCCGCAGGAGGTGCGGTTTAACACACAGTCTTTACCAGGGCTTAAAGGGTTAGTTCACCCAAAAATGAAAATTCTGTCTTACCCTCATGTGGTTGGACACCCGTCAGACCTCCGTTCATCTTCAGACACAAATGAAGATATTTTAGTGTAAATCTGATGCTCTGAAAGGCCTCCATTGGCTCAACTTTACACTCTCAAGACCCTTAAAAGACACTAAAGACTAAAGTTACAAAGTCCATCTCACTACAGTGGTTCTACAATAACTTTATGAACACGAGAATAGTTTTTGTGCGCAAAAAAACCCTAAATAACGTCATATAGTGATGATGATTTCAAAACACGGCATCATGAAGCTTCGAAGCGTTATGAATCAGTGAGTCGATTCAGCGGTTTGAAGCGTTATGAATCAGTGAGTCGATTCAGCGGTTTGAAGCGTTATGAATCAGTGAGTCGATTCATGATTCGGATCGAGTGTCAAACCGCCAAACTGCTGAAATTTGGCGATTAAAACCGCTGAATCAACTCACTGATTCATAACGCTTCAAACCGCTGAATCAACTCACTGATTCATAACGCTTCAAATCGCTGAATCGACTCACTGATTCACAACGCTTCAAATCGCTGAATCGACTCACTAATTCATAACGCTTCAAACCGCTGAATCGACTCACTGATTCATAACGCTTCAAATCGCTGAATCGACTCACTGATTCATAACGCTTCAAACCGCTGAATCGACTCACTGATTCATAACGCTTCAAACCGCTGAATCGACTCACTGATTCATAACGCTTCGAAGCTTCATGAGGCTGTGTTTTGAAATCGTCATCACTATATAAGTCGTTATTTAGGGTTTTTTTGCGCACAAAAACTATTCTCGTCGCTTCATAAAGTTATTGTAGAGCCGCTGTAGTGAGATGGACTTTGTATCGACGTCTTTAGTTCCTTTTAAGGGTCTTGAGAGTGTAAAGTTGAGCCAATGGAGGCCTTTCAGAGCATCAGATTTACACTAAAATATCTTCATTTGTCTGACGGGTGTCCAACGACATGAGGGAAAGTAATTAATGACAGAATTTTCATTTTTGGGTGAACTAACCCTTTAATTACTTTCCCTCATGTCGTTGGACACCCGTCAGACAAATGAAGATATTTTAGTGTAAATCTGATGCTCTGAAAGGCCTCCATTGGCTCAACTTTACACTCTCAAGACCCTTAAAAGACACTAAAGACGTCGATACAAAGTCCATCTCACTACAGTGGCTCTACAATAATTTCATGAATCGGCGACAATAGTTTTTGTGCGCAAAAAAACTGCCGGATCTGCTCATATTCTCGCGCATGCGTCGTGGAGACACACACGGAAGACAAGAACAAGTTGGATAAAGGCGTTATTTTGATTTTTTTTTTGCGCACAAAAACTATTGTCGTCGCTTTGTAAAATTATTGTAGAGCCACTGTAGTGAGATGGACTTTGTATCGAGGTTTTTAGTGCCTTTTCTGGGTCTTGTGAGTGTAAATGTACTGAATGCCAATGGAGGCCTATCTGAAGCCTTTCTCAGCATCAGCTTTACACTAAAATATCTTCATTTGTGTCTGAAGATGAACGGAGGTCTGACGGGTGTCCAACCACATGAGGCTCAGTCATTAATGACAGAATTTACATTTTTGGGTGAACTAACCCTTTAACGCCTCGTGACGTTAAACAAAGGGCGCCAATGTGTGTGTGCACCGACGTGCAAAACGCCAGGCGTAAAAGCGTCATTTTAAAAAAAAACGTCTCGGGTTGTTTTTTTTATTTTGACGCGGCGCGTTAAAAACATTATTAATTACAGATTGAATATTCGTGCATACCTCTAATTGTTTATTTCATTTTTTTTTACGTAAGGTTAATTCAATGCCATCAGGTTAACATTCTTAATTTTGTCCAAAACTATTCAATTTAATTATTCTAAAATGAATTAAAAAAACAAACTAAAACAAGTAATGCAGTTTAATTCATTATTTTTATTTAGTGAAATACTATTTTTACAACATTTACAAAACTTTTACAAGGTCTTATTGGCTAGCCAGAAGATGGTTTTGTTACATCCATGGCTTGCTCAAAGTAGATGTTTTTATTATTATTAACCCTCTGGGGCTCTTCGGTCATTTCTGACCCGAATTTTTAAAAATAAATTTTTTTAAAAATCTTAGCTTCATCGGAATGGTCAGAAATTTGGTGACTTTATTGGTACTTGGTATATGAACACCCAAAAAAATTGGGGACAGGATTTGAAAAGTCTTAAGTGGTCGTAAAAAAAAAAAGTCACACTCAGGACTCAAAATGACCCCCATAGGAAATGAATGGGAAACTGGCAAAATGTGAAAATACAGAGTTTTTTGTGCATATAATCTACAAATCAGCCAGGATGCAGAAAAGAGGACTCAAGAGTGAAGATCTCCAAAACATCAAGAGTGCAAAACAGACAAAAACACACACACACACACACACACACACACACACACACGCACACACACACACAAAAAAAAACAATTAGCTTTTGGAATGGCATGCGTTAATTTGTGTGTGTGTGTGTGTGTGAGTTTTTTTTTGTCTGGGTGTTCATATACCAAGTACCAATAAAGTCACCAAGTTTCGGACCATTCCAATGAAGCTACGATTTTTCATTTTTTTTTATAAAACGCAAGATCCTCTACAGTGCTAAAAATGTGCTATTGTGTGATAAAAATGCTCAATGTGTCCACCGGATGGCACCGATCTCATTAAAAAAATTGCTTTCATGAGGCCTAGGTTTGACTCTAAAATGAAATACAGCTTTAATAAAAAATATAAAAAAAATATAAATATATATAATTTTTTAATTATATTCAATGGGAAAAAATGGGTCATAATTATTGCATAAAAGAACCAAAAAAGAAAAGAAAAACTATTATTGAACAAAAATATATTTCATTGATTTTAATCAAATCTTTTTTTTATCTTAATCCCGCCCTCTGGGTCATTTTTGACCTGAAGGTCCTGAGTGTGACCCATAAATGAAGAACCCCAGAGGGTTAAATAAGATTGTTTATTTCAGTGAAGTTTTTTTTTACGTAAGGTTAATTCAATGCCATCAGGTTAACATTCTTAATTTTGTCGAAAACTATTCAATTTAATTATTCTAAAATGAATATAAAAAACAAACTAAAACAAGTAATGCAGTTTAATTGATTATTTTTATTTAGTGAAATACTATTTTTACAACATTTACAAAACTTTTACTTATTGGCTAGCCGGAAGATGGTTTTGTTACATCCATGGCTTGCTCAAAGTAGATGTTTTTTTATTATTAAAACAACTTAAATAGTTATTAGCAGATCCTCACCCCGAGCACATGATCTACACTTCACCACAACAAGAACGTCCAAAACACTAACATTACACAAACTTTTAAATACCGACATAACAAAACATTAAGCATTAAAAAGTCTCTCCATTTTCTCATCAATTAGCACTGTATTTAAACATTTACTCTCCGAATTCAGCCCCTTTGCAAAGCATGATGGGAAGTGAAAGTCTTATTTCTTTGGGTTACTTGATTGAAACGTGTTATTTCAAAATGAAAACATCAAGTTATGTCAAAGAGTAACGGTTTTAAGTCAGTTTAACATGAAGCAATTACATTTGAACCAGAAACCTAATATAATGGTGTTAAATCAAGATGAGTTGATTAAATAAAGTGAATAATGTTTTGAGTTGTGGGTCTGATTATTGGTGTTTTCTGCAGGCCTGGAGTCAGTTTGCGTCCCGTCTGGAGGATTTGGCCCAGCCTCAGCACCTGAGCTCCGCCCTGTCCTGCCTCAACCTGCTGGTGACCGACGCCCTCCACCACGTGCCTGATGTCATCGCGTACCTGTCCCGCCTCCGCAACCAGAGCGTCTTCAACTTCTGTGCCATTCCTCAGGTGTGGTGATGAGCTTTACCTGGAGTTTAGCGGCGTTTAGAAACGCTAGAACAGTAATGGTGCGTTCACACCGGACGCGGTTCGCGCCAGTGATTTACATGTTAAGTCAATGCAGAGGCGCGAAATGGCATTCTGCGGCGAGATTCGCGCGATTGAGGCGGCGAGATTCACGCGATTGAGGCGGCGAGATTCGCGCGATTGTGAGGCGGCCAGATTCGCGCGATTGAGAGGCGGCCAGATTCGCGCGATTGAGAGGCGGCCAGATTCGCGCGATTGAGAGGCGGCCAGATTCGCGCGATTGAGAGGCGGCCAGATTCGCGCGATTGAGAGGCGGCCAGATTCGCGCGATTGAGAGGCGGCCAGATTCGCGCGATTGAGAGGCGGCCAGATTCGCGCGATTGAGAGGCGGCCAGATTCGCGCGATTGAGAGGCGGCCAGATTCGCGCGATTGAGAGGCGGCCAGATTTGCTCTATTCGCGCGGCGCAAAGGACGCGAATTGAGCGTTTTGAATGCGCGATTTGCGCGAATCGCTCAAGTTGAAAAATCTGAACTTTGGCGGATATTTCGCGCCGCGTTAACCAATCAGGAGCTTGCTCTAGTAGTGACAACAATGAGGAGAAAATCTGTATATTAATATCTGGTTCAGACAATATGATTATCACTGTGATAACATTAAATGACATGAAACACAACCCAGTCTCTTTTTGTTAAATGCAAGTTTATGTATGATCAATAATACAAAAGTATAAGTAATGTATAACAAGCTATACATGAAATAAAGCAAACAATTCAGTCAAACATTCAAAGTCAGTGCTAGTCGGCAAGCACTTGATTCTTTGAAAACTGAACATCCTATAATTACCAGCATAATAGGAAAAGTGGACTCTTTAAAGGAACAAGATATTAATATTGTTTTTTGTTGGATAGCAGGCCATATGGGTTTGACTGGTAACGAACAAGCAGATAAAGCAGCAAAGGAAGCTCTTCAGTTGGAAATGACAGAATGTAAAATACCAGCATCTGACGTACGGTTAAACCCATATTGAACCTGTACATTTACAAGAAATGGCAAATGGAATGGAATGAATGTGTAAATAACAAATTATATGAGGTGAATCCAGTTTTAAATCAAGGAGTTATTAGTTATTATTTTGAAAATAGATATGACCAGGTTGTATATACGAGATGCCGAATTGGACATTCAAGACTCACTCGTTCATATTTATTGAACGGGGAAACCGGTTTGTGATCTGTGTAAGAATTTCACGAGTGTAAAACATATTTTAATAGAATGTCCTTTTTTAAATAATATTAGAGAACGGTTTTATTCAGAAAACGCATTAATGGAAATTTTTAAAAAGGTTTCTCCTGGAGTCATTTTAGAATTCCTGTCAAATATTAAATTGAAAGATTCTATGTAATTGGTGTTATTATTGCTGTTGTTGTTATTGGTATATATAACTGATTTTGTATAGTGATTGTTTTTAGGACAAAATTGTTAAATTATTGTAAACAATGTATTGAAGTGATATTGTTGATTGCCATGAATATAGCCATTGTTGCTGATATGGCATTAAATCATAAATAAATAAACAGTGCTAGTCGGCTAACGTTACAACTGCAACGTACAGTTATAGCCTAAAAATATAAAGTAATGAAACTTCTCTTTGCCTTCAGTCTAAACGATTTGCCAGGGAACAAATTATAGATCCATGAGAGCAAAGATCGGCCGACGAATTATAGCTGGAGCCGCCACAGAGACATCAGAGCCAGCGGCAGAAGACTCTTTATATAAATAAACCACAGATTTGAGCTTTAAACAACTACATTATCGACTGAAAAAGTCTTAAAACTACGTTTTGTCACACGTTAGAAGTAGATTTTAACCCTAACACAGCCCGTGTCAGACATTTCTCAACAAACGAGCCGCTGGCAGAAGCTCCGCCCATGAGGAGAATCACGTCTGTTGTGCAGTGAATGTCACGCGCGATTGAAGCGCGAATAAACTCAAAATGTTCAAGCGTCCACCTTTGCGCGAATCGCGTCCAGTGTGAACGCCACATAATACAGAGAACATATGACCACAGATGAAGCGTAAATGACCGTTCACACAGAACGCATTTGTGATTGTTAGCTAAATCTAAAACTAAAAATACTAAAAACAGAAATAAAATAGAATATTATTTCAGTTAATTTATTTATTTATTTTTTTTACTTGGAAGTATGAAAATTACTAAACTTAAATAAATTAATAAAAACTAAATAGACATATTTTTAATACAAATTGTGAAAATACAGAACAAAATTATTAAAATAACTAAAATACACAAATAAATAAACTGAATTAAAACATTCAAAATACAATGTAATAAACATAAACTTATTTTTTTGAGTTGCAAAGGCAAGTGTGTAATATTTGTATAATGTATAAAGTTACTAAAACTGAAATAATTTTATCAAAAAAACTAGATGTTTTTAAAAAAATTAAGCTATAAAAACAACTAACGCATTTAGTGAAATTTTAATAAAAAATTCAAATGAAAAATGAAACTAAAAATTAAAACTTATTTTAATTGAGTTGCAAAGCAAAAGTGTGTAATTGTTACTTTTAGACTGAGGTGCTAAAATGACTAAAACTGAAATAATTAATTATAAAAACTAAATAGACATTTATAAAACAGACGAATAAAAACGGCTGTAACAAAATTCAAGTGAAAAGTAAATTTTAAAAATTAAAACATTAAAAATACAATGTAATAAGTATAAACTTATTTTATTTGAGTTGTGAAGTCAGAGTGTGTATTATTTGTTTAGTTTAGAATAAAGTAGTAAAATTACTAAAACAAGCAAATTAATAAAAACTAAAAAGACAAAAACAAGTAAAACTCAAAACAAATGTACTCAAAATTTAACTCGAATTAAAATGAAAACTGTCTAATATTTTAGTTTAGATTGAAGTAGTAAAATTACTAAAACTCAAACAAATGAATAAAAACTAATTAGATATTTAAAAAAAATTCAAGCTAATAAAACAACTAAATAACAACTTAAACGCATACAAAAAATTACTAAATTTTAATTAAAAATTAAAACTAAAAATTAAAACATTCAAAATAAAATGTAAAAAACATAAACTTATTTTATTTGAGTTGTGAAGTCAAAGTGTGTAATATTTGTTTAGTTTAGAATAAAGTAGTAAAATTACAAAAACTCAAGCAAATTAATAAAAACTAAAAAGACTAAAACAAGTAAAACTCAAAATAAATTTACTCAAAATTTAACTCGAATTAAAATGAAAACTGTCTAACATTTTAGTTTAGATTGAAGTACTAAAATTACTAAAATTGAAATAATTTAATAAAAAAATAATATTCAAAAATAAAAATAAAGTGAATAAAAACAACTAAAATGCTAAACTAAAATGAATTCAGAAACTATAAAATTAAAACAAATTCAAAATAAAATATAAAAAACAAACTTATTTAATTTGAGTAGCATAAAAACTAAAAAGACATAAAAACAAGTAAAACGCATATCAAATTTACTCAAATGTTAACTAAAAATGAAATGAAAACTAATATTTGTTTAGTTTAGATTGAAGTACCAAAATGACAAAGTTGAAATAAACAGTGTTAAAAACTAAAGACTTTTTTTAAAAAAACAAAAAAAACAAAAGATGACTAAAAATGGCAAAAAACTTTACAAAATTCAAATGAAAGCGAAACATTTAAAGATACAAATTCTAAATATTAATAAATACTCAGATAGTATAGTAATGTAGTTGTAGTTTAGTAATAAAATAACACAAATGGACATCTTTAGTGTCGTGTATGTAAATAACATGATATGTGCTTTATGAATATAGTGATTGTATATATGAATATAGTAGCTGTGGATGTTTGAACATGAGAGAGCCTGTGTTCCTCTGAGTGTGATGCTGGGTGTTAATGGTGTTAATGGTGTTAATGGTGTTAATGGTGTTCCTCCTCCTCCGGCCAGGTGATGGCGATAGCGACTCTGTCTGCGTGCTACAACAACCCTCAGGTGTTTCAGGGGGTGGTGAAGATCCGCAAGGGCCAGGCGGTGACGCTCATGATGCAGGCCACAAACATGGGGGCCGTTCAGAGCATCATCACACAATACAGTCAGGAGGTGCGTCCTTCAGCTACTCTTCTGTCTGATAAACCTCCAAATCACACATTGAGTCATTGAAGCATTCACTCAAGAGATTCATTCAAAAACGCTGATTCATCCGGTAATGAAACAAGTCTTTATGAGTGAGTCATTGAATCATTCATTCAAGAGATTCATTAAAAAATGCTGATTCATCCAGTAATGAAACAAGTGAGTCATTGAATCATTCACTCAAGAGATTTGTTCAAAAACGCTGATTCATCCAGTAATGAAACAAGTGAGTCATTGAATCATTCACTCAAGAGATTCATTCAAAAACGCTGATTCATCCAGTAATGAAACAAGTGAGTCATTGAATCATTCACTCAAGAGATTTGTTCAAAAACGCTGATTCATCCAGTAATGAAACAAGTGAGTCATTGAATCATTCACTCAAGAGATTCGTTCAAAAACGCTGATTCATCCGGTAATGAAACAAGTCTTTATGAGTGAGTCATTGAATCATTCACTCAAGAGATTCGTTTAAAAATGCTGATTCATCCAGTAATGAAACAAGTGAAGTCTTTATGAGTGAGTCATTGAATCATTCACTCAAGAGATTCGTTCAAAAACACTGATTCATCCAGTAATGGAACAAGTGAAGTCTTTGAGTGAGTCATTTAATCATTCACTCAAGAGATTCGTTTAAAAACACTGATTCATCCAGTAATGAAACAAGTGAGTCATTGAATCATTCATTCAAGAGATTTGTTCAAAAATGCTGATTCATCCAGTAATGAAAAGTCTTTATGAGTGAGTCATTGAATCATTCATTCAAGAGATTTGTTCAAAAATGCTGATTCATCCAGTAATGAAAAGTCTTTATGAGTGAGTCATTGAATCATTTATTCAAGAGATTTGTTCAAAAACGCTGATTCATCCAGTAATGAAACAAGTGAGTCATTGAATCATTCATTCAAGAGAATTGTTCAAAAATGCTGATTCATCCAAAAATGAAACAAGTGAAGTCTTTATGAGTGAGTCATTGAATCATTCATTCAAGAGATTCATTCAAAAATGCTGATTCATCCAGTAATGAAACAAGTGAAGTCTTCATGAGTGAGTCATTGAATCATTAATTCAAGAGATTTGTTCAAAAACGCTGATTCATCCAGTAATGAAAAGTCTTTATGAGTGAGTCATTGAATCATTAATTCAAGAGATTTGTTCAAAAACGCTGATTCATCCAGTAATGAAAAGTCTTTATGAGTGAGTCATTGAATCATTCATTCAAGTGATTCTTTCAAAAACGCTGATTCATCCAGTAATGAAACAAGTGAAGTCTTCATGAGTGAGTCATTGAATCTTTCATTCAAGAGATTCGTTCAAAAACGCTGATTCATTCAGTAATGAAAAGTCTTTATGAGTGAGTCATTGAATCATTCATTCAAGAGATTCGTTCAAAAACGCTGATTCATCCAGTAATGAAACAAGTGAAGTCTTAATGAGTGAGTCATTGAATCTTTCATTCAAGAGATTCATTCAAAAACGCTGATTCATCCAGTAATGAAACAAGTGAAGTCTTTATGAGTGAGTCATTGAATCATTCACTCAAGAGATTTCTTCAAAAATGCTGATTCATCCAGTAATTAAACAAGTGAGTCATTGAATCATTCACTCAAGAGATTCATTCAAAAACACTGATTCATCCAGTAATGAAACAAGTGAAGTCTTTATGAGTGAGTCATTGAATCATTCATTCAAGAGATTCTTTCAAAAACGCTGATTCATCCAGTAATGAAACAAGTGAAGTCTTTATGAGTGAGTCATTGAATCATTCATTCAAGTGATTCTTTCAAAAACGCTGATTCATCCAGTAATGAAACAAGTGAAGTCTTTATGAGTCATTGAATCATTCACTCAAGAGATTCGCTCAAAAACGCTGATTCATCCAGTAATGAAACAAGTGAAGTCTTTATGAGTGAGTCATTGAATCATTCATTCAGGAGATTTGTTCAAAAATGCTGATTCATCCAGTAATGAAACAAGTCTTTATGAGTGAGTCACTGAATCTTTCATTCAAGAGATTTGTTCAAAAACCCTGATTCATCCAGTAATGAAACAAGTGAAGTCTTCATGAGTGAGTCATTTAATCATTCACTCAAGAGATTCGTTAAAAAACACTGATTCATCCAGTAATGAAACAAGTGAAGTCTTCATGAGTGAGTCATTTAATCATTCACTCAAGAGATTCGTTCAAAAATGCTGATTCATCCATTAATGAAATAAGTGAAGTCTTTATGAGCGAGTCATTGAATCATTCACTCGAGAGATTTGTTCAAAAACACTGATTCATCCAGTAATGAAACAAGTGAGTCATTAAATCATTCACTCAAGAGATTCATTCAAAAACACTGGCTGTTTCCGAAATCGCCCCCTATACCCTCATTCACTATTCCCTACATTAGTCCACTGATATAGTCCACTTCGAAAACGAGTGAGTGATTTCGGACACTAAGTGCGCCGGAAAGGCTGCCGTTTTTGCAGTTTGTGCTTGCTGTTTGGCAGCTCCAGTAATAATGAAAAGATTTATCCTGAACTCTGCTACGGAAACTAGCATGTAACCTTAATCAAACAATATAATAATCGTCTTAAAAAGGATCATTTATACCTGTATGCATGATATTGGGCTGGACCAGTGCGGTTCGGAAGATGGATGGATGATTGATTCAGCTGTGGGCACTATTTGAGGGAACAGCCATTTAGTGGTGTCCGAAACCATAGTGGACGTTAAGTGCACTCATACAATCCCACAATGCACCACAATAACGAGTTTGCAACCGATGTATGCTCGACGGCTAGAGAATACCCATAATGCACTGCGAGAGTCGCGCCGTGCATTGAATGAATTCCCGCGTTTCGCCAGGAGATGGCATCGACTCACACACTCTTTAAGACCAATGATATTGGGCCCACTCACTTATCGTCTCTAATTGAGCACGTCTGTTTACATACCCTGATAAACACTGATTAAACGCGTTAGTAGCTTTATTTTCACTTTTCTAATATTTTCTTCATATTCATAGAAAATAAATTCCTTTCCGATCTGATATATGATGGAAAAAAGGATCAGTGCGAGTTTGGCAAAAGGCGAATTCGAACCTCTGATCGATTTGCGTCAAATCTTATCGTCAAGCGTCTTACCCCTACACTATTGCTGCTGATGAAGATTGTGTATTCCGTAGGTGTGTCTTAGTCAAACAGACGTTTAAACAAGCCGATATATTTAAATATATTTTTTGTAAATTGCATCTACTCCAGTAAAATGTTTCTGTTAAAGGACCCACCGACATTTTTTTTGCTTCTAATATTAATAGTAGCCTACTATAAAGTATGAAATATATAGGCCTACTACAAATATTATTATTATTATTTTAATTAAATGCTTATTAGTTACTTTATTATTCCCCTTTCCAAGTAAGTTCAGTGCCACACAAGTAAAGAGCTCTAGGGTTAACTTTAAGCTTGTTGGCTGGTTTTTGGAGTAGTGGAGTAATGGAGAATGAGGGTAAATAGGGCGAATCGGACAGCGGTAAGTTCATTCAGTGCGCGACTCTCAGTGCGTTGAGAGCACACCGTCTGGTTGAGTGAGTGAACGTTTCAAACGCATAAGGAGTTGTTTCTCGTTTGCTCTCGAAATGCTCTCGCGGGACTTTGCTGTCATACGCCGATCGGGCATCGAACAAGCATATTCTCCAGCGCGTACATCTACTGTACACTCGTTATTGCGGTGCATGGTGGGATTGAATGAGTGCACTCAAAGACGTCCACTATTGTTTCGGACACCCCTAAAAATGGATGTTCACTCAAATAGTGCCCTATTTAAGGGTATAGGGGGCGATTTCGAACACAGCCACTGATTCATCCAGTAATTAAACAAGTGAGTCATTGAATCATTCACTCAAGAGATTTGTTCAAAAACGCTGATTCATCCAGTAATGAAACAAGTGAGTCATTGAATCATTCACTCAAGAGATTCGTTCAAAAACGCTGATTCATCCGGTAATGAAACAAGTCTTTATGAGTGAGTCATTGAATCATTCACTCAAGAGATTCGTTTAAAAATGCTGATTCATCCAGTAATGAAACAAGTGAAGTCTTTATGAGTGAGTCATTGAATCATTCACTCAAGAGATTCGTTCAAAAACACTGATTCATCCAGTAATGGAACAAGTGAAGTCTTTGAGTGAGTCATTTAATCATTCACTCAAGAGATTCGTTTAAAAACACTGATTCATCCAGTAATGAAACAAGTGAGTCATTGAATCATTCATTCAAGAGATTTGTTCAAAAATGCTGATTCATCCAGTAATGAAAAGTCTTTATGAGTGAGTCATTGAATCATTTATTCAAGAGATTTGTTCAAAAACGCTGATTCATCCAGTAATGAAACAAGTGAGTCATTGAATCATTCATTCAAGAGAATTGTTCAAAAATGCTGATTCATCCAAAAATGAAACAAGTGAAGTCTTTATGAGTGAGTCATTGAATCATTCATTCAAGAGATTCATTCAAAAATGCTGATTCATCCAGTAATGAAACAAGTGAAGTCTTCATGAGTGAGTCATTGAATCATTAATTCAAGAGATTTGTTCAAAAACGCTGATTCATCCAGTAATGAAAAGTCTTTATGAGTGAGTCATTGAATCATTAATTCAAGAGATTTGTTCAAAAACGCTGATTCATCCAGTAATGAAAAGTCTTTATGAGTGAGTCATTGAATCATTCATTCAAGTGATTCTTTCAAAAACGCTGATTCATCCAGTAATGAAACAAGTGAAGTCTTCATGAGTGAGTCATTGAATCTTTCATTCAAGAGATTCGTTCAAAAACGCTGATTCATTCAGTAATGAAAAGTCTTTATGAGTGAGTCATTGAATCATTCATTCAAGAGATTCGTTCAAAAACGCTGATTCATCCAGTAATGAAACAAGTGAAGTCTTAATGAGTGAGTCATTGAATCTTTCATTCAAGAGATTCATTCAAAAACGCTGATTCATCCAGTAATGAAACAAGTGAAGTCTTTATGAGTGAGTCATTGAATCATTCACTCAAGAGATTTCTTCAAAAATGCTGATTCATCCAGTAATTAAACAAGTGAGTCATTGAATCATTCACTCAAGAGATTCATTCAAAAACACTGATTCATCCAGTAATGAAACAAGTGAAGTCTTTATGAGTGAGTCATTGAATCATTCATTCAAGAGATTCTTTCAAAAACGCTGATTCATCCAGTAATGAAACAAGTGAAGTCTTTATGAGTGAGTCATTGAATCATTCATTCAAGTGATTCTTTCAAAAACGCTGATTCATCCAGTAATGAAACAAGTGAAGTCTTTATGAGTCATTGAATCATTCACTCAAGAGATTCGCTCAAAAACGCTGATTCATCCAGTAATGAAACAAGTGAAGTCTTTATGAGTGAGTCATTGAATCATTCATTCAGGAGATTTGTTCAAAAATGCTGATTCATCCAGTAATGAAACAAGTCTTTATGAGTGAGTCACTGAATCTTTCATTCAAGAGATTTGTTCAAAAACCCTGATTCATCCAGTAATGAAACAAGTGAAGTCTTCATGAGTGAGTCATTTAATCATTCACTCAAGAGATTCGTTAAAAAACACTGATTCATCCAGTAATGAAACAAGTGAAGTCTTCATGAGTGAGTCATTTAATCATTCACTCAAGAGATTCGTTCAAAAATGCTGATTCATCCATTAATGAAATAAGTGAAGTCTTTATGAGCGAGTCATTGAATCATTCACTCGAGAGATTTGTTCAAAAACACTGATTCATCCAGTAATGAAACAAGTGAGTCATTAAATCATTCACTCAAGAGATTCATTCAAAAACACTGGCTGTTTCCGAAATCGCCCCCTATACCCTCATTCACTATTCCCTACATTAGTCCACTGATATAGTCCACTTCGAAAACGAGTGAGTGATTTCGGACACTAAGTGCGCCGGAAAGGCTGCCGTTTTTGCAGTTTGTGCTTGTGCTGTTTGGCAGCTCCAGTAATAAAGAAAAGATTTATCCTGAACTCTGCTACGGAAACTAGCATGTAACCTTAATCAAACAATATAATAATCGTCTTAAAAAGGATCATTTATACCTGTATGCATGATATTGGGCTGGACCAGTGCGGTTCGGAAGATGGATGGATGATTGATTCAGCTGTGGGCACTATTTGAGGGAACAGCCATTTAGTGGTGTCCGAAACCATAGTGGACGTTAAGTGCACTCATACAATCCCACAATGCACCACAATAACGAGTTTGCAACCGATGTATGCTCGACGGCTAGAGAATACCCATAATGCACTGCGAGAGTCGCGCCGTGCAATGAATGAATTCCTGCGTTTCGCCAGGAGATGGCATCGACTCACACACTTTTTAAGACCAATGATATTGGGCCCACTCACTTATCGTCTCTAATTGAGCACGTCTGTTTACATACCCTGATAAACACTGATTAAACGCGTTAGTAGCTTTATTTTCACTTTTCTAATATTTTCTTCATATTCATAGAAAATAAAATCCTTTCCGATCTGATATATGATGGAAAAAAGGATCAGTGCGAGTTTGGCAAAAGGCGGATTCGAACCTCTGATCGATTTGCGTCAAATTTTAGTGCCATGCGTCTTACCCCTACACTATTGCTGCTGATGAAGATTGTGTATTCCGTAGGTGTGTCTTAGTCAAACAGACGTTTAAACAAGCCGATATATTTAAGTATATTTTTTGTATTTTTGCATCTACTCCAGTAAAATGTTTCTGTTAAAGGACCCACCGACATTTTTTTTTGCTTCTGACGCCCATAATATTAATAGTAGCCTACTATAAAGTATGAAATATATAGGCCTACTACGGTATATACAAATATTATTGTTATTTTTTTAATTAAATGCTTATTAGTTACTTTATTATTCCCCTTTCCAAGTAAGTTCAGTGCCACACAAGTAAAGAGTTATAGGGTTAACTTTAAGCTTGTTGGCTGGTTTTTGGAGTAGTGGAGTAATGGAGAATGAGGGTACATAGGGCGAATCGGACAGCGGTAAGTTCATTCATCAGTGCGCGACTCTCAGTGCGTTGAGAGCACACCGTCTGGTTGAGTGAGAGAACGTTTCAAACGCATAAGGAGTTGTTTCTCGTTTGCTCTCGAAATGCTCTCGCGGGACTTTGCTGTCATACGCCGATCGGGCATCGAACAAGCATATTCTCCAGCGCGTACATCTAATGTACACTCGTTATTGCGGTGCATGGTGGGATTGAATAAGTGCACTCAAAAACGTCCACTATTGTTTCGGACACCCCTAAAAATGGATGTTCACTCAAATAGTGCCCTATTTAAGGGTATAGGGGGCGATTTCGAACACAGCCACTGATTCATCCAGTAATTAAACAAGTGAGTCATTGAATCATTCACTCAAGAGATTCATTCAAAAACGCTGATTCATCCAGTAATGAAACAAGTGAAGTCTTTATGAGTGAGTCATTGAATCATTCACTCAAGAGATTCATTCAAAAACGCTGATTCATCCAGTAATGAAACAAGTATATATATGTGTGCGCGTGTGTGTCCGTGTGTGTGTCCGTGTGTGTGTCCGTGTGTGTGTCCGTGTGTGTGTCCGTGTGCGTGCGTGCGTGCGTGCGTGCGTGCGTGCGTGCGTGCGTTTGTGCGTGTGTGCGTGTGCGTGCGTGCGTGCGTGTGCGCGTGTGTCCGTGCGTGCGTGTGTGTGTCCGTGTGTGTGTGTGTGTACGTGCGTGTGTGTGTGCGTGTGTGTGTATTTCTCTGAGTAGATGATCTGTTTGATCCTGTATTCCTGATCCTGTATTCCTGATCCTGTATTCCCGCTGTTCCTCCAGATCCTGCAGAAGGTTTCCTCCACAGACCCGTCGCGGGAGCAGACTCTGTGTGTGCTGAACCTGATCTGTGAGAAGAGCCTGAGGGCGGCTCCGGCCCCGCGGCCCCACATCTCTCCGGTGTACGTGTCGGCGGCCATGTTGCTGGCGGCCCTCAGCTGGCAGTATCTGAACACCACGGCCGGGCCCTCAGGGGCCGCAGACATGCAGGGACACTGAGACCCCAGCGGCCAATCACGGCCTCAGGGCTTTAGGAGCTTTAGGTGAAGCTCACACACACACACACACACACACACACATACGCGCGTGCGGGTCGAGTTTCACCTCATGATCAACACATTCTGCATTAAGAAAATTAAGCCTGTTACGATTTTTGACTTTGTAAAATATTTTTTTTACACCAATAAAATTTAAACAGGCTGCATTAAATAAATTTTTTTTTTTTTACATATTTGCTTTTATTTTGAACACATTTTTATAAAAAAAAAATATTATAGATTAAAATATAAATAATAAAATAAAAAATAAAATAAAAATTATATATATATATATATGCATAAATAGGAATTACATTTATAAATACTACATATACACACACAAATATATATTATATTTAACATAACAATAGAATATCAATTAAATATATATGAAATAACTTAAAATATAAATAATAATATATAAATGAATATATATATAAAAATATATATAAATATAGTACATGTATATTAAAACATATATATATATATATAATTTTTTTATTTGTTTTTTATTTTTATATATACATATATATTTATTTATTTTTATATATACATTTATTAGTGCTGTCATATCGAATAATTGTGATATGTGTATACTGTGTATAATTATTATGTATGAATAAATAAATAAATACATAAATTCATACATAATAATTATACCCAGTATACACATATTATCACAATTATTCGATTTGACAGCACTAATAAATGTATATTAAAATATATATGTGTGTGTATATGTATGAATTTTTATATATATATATATATACACACATATACATACATGTATATTATAACTTATATATTTATTTATTTAAATTAATAAATTTATATTTTAAGTTATAATATACTTGTACATGTATGTATATTTTTTATATATATATATATATATATATATATTATATATATTTTATATAATTAAAATTCATACATATACTTATAATATGTGTGTGTGGTGTAAATATAAATTAAATCAAATTTTAAATACATATATTTAATTTATAATATATCTAATTTTAGTTTTTGGGATGAAATAGGAGCTGCAGATGTTGATGAGACTCAGTAAACACATCTGCACACTATCATAAAATCATGTTCTGTGACTCTGAGGCTGTTTTTATGATTTTTGTTCCGTCCTGGAGCAGAAAAACATTTCCATCACTATAATCATCATAATCCGTCATTTACACTGAGATCTGTTTAGTTTTACCTTTAAAATGACACTAAACTCGTCATATTTCACTATGAAAATCTCACTTTAGGATCTTTATGATCTGTCACATTGTTAAATATGATAATGCTTTAATTTCGTTGCACAATTTCTCAGTGCAGATTGTTTATGAATAAAATGAATACCTATAAATGTTAAAAAAATGAAATATTCACTCTCAACGACCCTGTTGGTTATGGGGTGGAATGACGTGTGTGTGTGTGTGTGTGTGTGTGTGTGTGTGTGTGTGTGTGTGTGTGTGTGTGAGAGCTCTGGTTTTGCACACATTCAGTCACTGAACCAAAAAGACTGTCAAGTGTCCTTAATCCCCAGCTGTGTGTGAGGAGCTGGTGACCCTGTGTGCATCCCAGCATGCATTGCTCTGTAATGTTGTAAATAAATGTAGATAACATATGAAAGCGTGTCCTGTGATTGGTTGATGGGGAGATCTGCGGCCGCGGTCACATGACCAGGGGTTATAACACTGTGTGTGTGTGTGTGTGTGTGTGTGGCTCGACTGACAGGAACATAATCTGACGCTCAGGTAAAGTCTAACACACACTGACACTGTTGAGGATCTGCAGAGGTTTGAAAACATTTATATCTTCATATTCACCTTTACTAGAATATGACTAAATATGGTAATGAAATATTTTGATGATGTAACTAGTTTTTAATCAGAAAAAAGTCCTAATAATTGATATTTAAATTGTAATTTTTTTTGCATGATTTTAACATGAATAATCAAATATTCAATATATTTCTGTTTTAATTTAGATTTTATGTAATTTAAATGTTTTATATTTTTAATTAATGTATTCATTTTTGGTTAATCAAATATTGCAATAAATTCAGAAAAATATTTTCATATGCATTTTATGTTTTTATTTAGATTTTATCTAATTTAAATATATTTATATTTTTAACTTTAGTCTTTTTTTTATTCACATGAATATTACAGACACGGTTAATCAAATATTGCAATGAAATTGTAACAATTTTTAATTTTTAAAAAAACTCGAAATAATTATTTTGTGTTCTATTCATTTAGATTTACTGTTTGTGTAAAGATTTTTTATTTTTAATTAATAATGCATTCATTTTTGGTTAATCAAATATTGCAATGTAAAATATTTCAAATTTATATGCAATTTTTGTTTTCATTTACATCTCATTTAAATATATTTTAATTTTAAGAGTCTTTTTGTATGTTTTATTTACATGAGCATCAGAAACATGGTTACTCAAATATTACAAATATTTTTAATTATTAAAACAAATATGGTAATTCAAATATTGCAATGAAATTGTATGAAATGTATCTATTTTAATATAGATTTAATTTAAATGTTTTATTTTTAATGAATGTCTTAATTTTTATTAGTTTAATTTGACATTTTTATTCACATAAATATTACAAACATTACAAGGGAATTGTAACAAGTTTTCATTTAAAATTCAGAAAAATTATTAATATGCATTTTTTTTATTTTATCTCATTTAAATATATTTTTAATTATTAATACAAATATTGCTATGAAATTGTAACAAACAAATAATTATTTTGTTTTATATTTAATTTTATTTAGATTTTATGTATGTTTAAAGAAATAATAATGTATTAATTTTTGGTTAATAAAATATTTCATGTAAACAATTCAGAAGTATAATTGTATGTTTTAATAAGTTCATTTAGATTTTATCTCATTTAAATATATTATATTATTAATAGTCTTAATTTTTTATTAGTTTTTATTTATTTATTTTGTTTTATTTTATTTATTTTTTTATTAGACATTTATTCACATAAATATTACAGACATGGTTAATATTGCAATTAAATTGTAACAAATTTTAATAAAAAAATCTCTAAATAGTTATTTTATGTGTTCTATTTTAATTTGGATTTTATGTAATTTAAGTGTTTTATATTATTAATTAATGTCTTAATTTTTTATTCGTTTTATTTGGTCTTTTCTATTCAATGAATATTGCAAACACAGTAAATCAAAAATTGCAATGAAAATGTAACGTTTTAACGTAATCTTTTAATTTTGAAAAAAACTCAAAATATGTATTTTATACACTGTAAAAAAAAAATCAGCTCTCCAATTGAAAATTTTCAAGTGAGCGATCACAGTTACAATTTTCAATTGGAGAGCTGATATTTTTTTTTTACAGTGTATGTGATTTAATTTAATTTAACCCTTAATCGGCCCTTGGGCTCCAGCTGACCCCACTGGACTTTTCCTCCATCTTTAAAAAGTGTTTCCTTCATCTCAGGGCCATGAGACTCTGTGACTTTTCCTAAATAATCTAAACATGCACAAAAAATCTGGGCTTGATTTGGTTGTTCTAAAGGTGTGTCAAAATGTTTTTACCGTTTAAGTCCCTCGGGGTCAGATTGACCCCACATTGAAAATGAATGGGAAAGTGTAAAAAATACATTTTTTTCACTTTTTTTGTCAAAAAAAATTATCTAAATCCAGTGTAAATCTGAAAATTTCCACATTTATATCAAGGTCTGGTCCTAGAGCAGTAGAAGTAGAAGTAGCAGTCCTAGAAGTAGAACGAACTCTCTGTCTCATACACACACACGTACACACACACACACACACACACACACACACACGTACGTACATGTGTGTGACTGCAACAGAGAGTATTTTTATTGAAATTGGCAAATAAAATCAACAAAACTGGCATAAATCTGAAAGATTTTCATACATAAATGAAGGACTAATACTAGAGCACAAATGCAATATGGAACAAGCATGTTCACTCACACACATACACACACACACACACACACACACACACACACACACACAGGTGTCTGGAGTATTTTTTTGATTTTGGTAATGAATGGGAAAATGTAAAAAATGCTTTTTTTTCAGTTTGTTTGTAAAAAAAAATCAACTAAATCCAGTATAAATCTGAAAATGTCCACATTTATATCAAGATCTGGTCCTAGAGCATAAACACAAAGTGGAACGAACTTTCTGTCTCATACACACACACACACACACACACACACACACACACACGTGTGACTGCAACAGAGAGCATTTTTATAGAAACTGGCAAATAAAATCAACAAAACTGGCATAAATCTGAAAAAATTCCATACATGCCACACAAAAAATAATTTTTAATGAGCCAATTTATGACATAGTTAAGTATTTGTGCAGTAAATAGGTAAAAAACTACCAAATACCCACAAAAACACAGCATAAATGTATAGTTGAGAAGTAAATAAAAAAAATTATATATAGTTTTCCATGTAAAAAAATAATATTTCCTTATGCAATCGCTCTGTAAAAGTTTGGGGTCTATCTGAGCACAAGGGACTCAAACGTAAACCCTACTTGAGGGACGATTAAGGGTTAATAATTTCTTGTGCTAAGAAAAAGTCATTTAAAGTACTGATATATAATGGTAATGTTTGCTGATTTACACTACAATACAATAAATCAATAAGTCAATAAAATTATAAAAATTACATTAAATAAATAAATAATTTAAGGTTTATTTAAAGAAATTAAATTATTATTAATATTAAGAACGGTAAAAATTCTAGTTCTATTCTTGCAAATAATATTTCTTTTTTAAAATATGCACACATTCACTCTTATTTTCATCGGTCTAATATGTAAAAATGCAAAACGTTTCTTGTCATGTCAAATTAAGTTATGATTTACATAAATAATGTACATTTTCAATTCAAAATGGTGAAATTTCATAACAAAGGTCAAGGAGTTTGACGTTACTGTTGGTCGCTGAACGGTTTTAACGTAAAATAGTTGTCAAATATTACATATTTAGCTACATCTCATGACGCTTATAACTAAAGTGTGGTGTTACAATCATAGACTGTACAGAAATATGGCCGTAGTGTGCGTGACGTCACCCATAGGATCTGAAGCGCAAAGTCGGGTCGAGCTGGCCGTCGCCATTTTGTCAGCGCGTCACTCCCGGATAACTGACAATGGGCAAAGAGGCGGGAAGTGGGCGGAGCTGAGGGGACGACTATTGCTGTTCACACCAAACGCGAATAGAGCGAAATAGAGCGAAATAGAGCGAGTGATTTCAATGTTACGTCAATGTTAAAGCAGCACTGGGCAGGTTTTGCTCTCAGCTCCCCCTACAGCTGGGAATCAGTATTGTCTTCTACTACTATCGTAAACTCTTGTCTCTTGTCTTGCCATGACAGTCCTGAACACGGCTGGAGTTCACATGCGTGTTCTGCTTGCGTCGCGTGTGAAATGTCTTCATCACAGGTGCAGTGGCACATGTTTCAGCAGGTCATATCAATATCATTTCATGGGTTTTATTTTTCTTTTACGCCAAATGATCGCGATGCTCACGTTTAGAAGCCAGCGTCATTATAGTAGCCCAGTCTATTGGTTCCCGCTTTACAGAATCTAGATGATCCTTCAATTCAGTGTTTGAGTGGTAATAACCATATATCGTCAATATTAAAATATCAAGCTACCATAGATGAATCTGCAAATTTGAAAAATCGATTTGCATTATAGCTTGAGGCAAGACAAATAAACAAATATCACAGACATGTTAGGTCTCCTAAAATATGATTTTGTACGTCTTATGTATTTACTTGTATGAATGAAGCCGCTCCTCCTTCAGCTCACGCCAACGAGCAAACGCTGGCCAATGTTGATCCTCTGCCTTTAATCTCATCACTTTCTCCTTTCCTCTTTTGCTTTCCTCCGACAAAACCTTTGCTTTCTTATTTTTCTGAGCTGCTTCGGCCATGACTATAACATCCGGCAAACAGACGATAGTTGGGCTCGCACGTCTGAATTTAAGGAAGTGGTGGAAGTGACGTATATGCCGTAAAGCAGTCGAATTTTGTAGTTGTTTTTGTTCTCGGGTTACGACCCGAAACCCGAAGTTTAAAAGTACGATTAAAAACGACACAGACTCCGTCAGGCTATGGCAGACGTGTCACTCAAACTATTGTAAGTCCATGTATCATCACAAGAGGCTTGAAAATATATTATAAAGGTTGAAAAGTGACCTAGTGCTGCTTTAAGATGCGTTGACGCGTCCAGTTCACGCAAATTTCGACTGTCTTGTGCGTTACACACCAGTGATTTTATTCGGTGCTTTTTGTGCAGATCCGTACGTTTGAAGCGAATTCGCGTCTGACGCCCGAGTTCAAAAATCGGAACTTTGGCGTCAATTCGCCGCGTTAACCAATCAGGAGCCTGCTCACTGCTGTCACATGGTGAAGTGAGGTGATGAGAAACCCAGCATCATTTAAAAATACTACTATTGTGTCACAAAATGTAGTTTTAAGACTTTTTCAGGTGAGAATGTAGTTGTTTAAAGGGATAGTTCACCCAAAAATGAACATTATCCCATGATTTACTCTCCCTCAAGTCATCCGAGGTGTGTGTGACATTCTTCTTTCAGACGAATATAATCTGAGTTATATTACAAATGTTCTGGCTAATCCAAGCTTTATAATGGCAGTAATAGTTGCTCTGTTTTTGAAGTCCATAAAAAGTGCATCTGTCCATCATATAACTGCTCCACGCGGCTCTGGGGTGTTAATAAAGGCCTTCTGAAGCAAATCGATGCGTTTGTGTAAGAAAAATATCCATATTTAAAACTTTATCAAGTAAATTTTCGGCCGAACGCCTTCCCTGTTCAATTTATGGAGAAAGTGTTGAAGTTCCCCTGCCGATGGAAAGACTAACACGACCAGGTCATGACGTCACAAACACATCTCGAGTTTCACTATCAACATTCAACACTTTTCCATGGAAGGCGGTCGGTCGAAAGTTTACTTGATAAAGTTTTAAATATGGATTTTTTTTGTATTATATTAATAAAATATTAAAAATAAAATAACAAAAAACAATAAGAAATAATAAAATAAAAATATTTTTATAAATTATAAATAATCAAATACTACTAATAAAATCAAATAGTAGTTTGAGTCCACTTATTGTGGAAATTAATATAATAATAATAATAATAATAATAATAATAATAATAAATATAGCTGCAAGCAGCAATACCGGGGCCAAGCGCAAAGAAGAAGACAAGACATGCCAAAATGGCTGGCAGTGTCAGATCAACTGGAGCAATGAGCAATTAATCACGTTTTAAGATGATTTTAGGCAAAAGGCTGAAAATGCATTGTAGTCTGAGAGTGTCAGACCAACTGCAACAATTAACAATTATACAGTTTACGAAGATTAGGCAAAATGGCTGAAATATCATATATTGAGTCACTGATAATGTAAGTTAATGGTTTATCACTTTTGACCAATAGGTGGCACAGATACGAAATTGATGTGGTGTGGTCAGAATAAGGGAACAATGACACATGCAAAGTTTGATGCCAATATGTCAAAGCATTGCAGAGATACAGCCTCAAGAGTAATTTTGGCATAATGGCTCAACTTCGTCGCTGCGGTTTACAAAAACGGTTTCATCTATTGATGCAAAATCCCTAACTTTTTGTTGACACAGTCTGAAGATGATACGATTCGATTTTGGTGGAAATTGGACAAACGGTCTAGGATGAGTTTGAAAAAGTAGGTTTTGATCAAATAAGAACATTGAGGACAGGATGTTTGACCAAATATGGAAAAATTAGTATCTCTGTTCTCGGCATGAGCCAATGACTGTATTATGACCAGTTTCATTAAACTAGGCTAATTTAATCAAAAGTTATTAGCATGTTTGTAAATTTTGTTATAACCTCTGACCACAAGGTGGCACTGCCCCAAAACTTTTTGAGTACCTTCAAAGCATGGTGCGGAAGACATGATTTTTGGACAAACAGTTCAAAAGTTATAAGCAAAAATAGCCATTTTTTGTATCTCCGGACCAGTAGGTGGCGCTGCCCCGAAACGCTGCATGTTGCTTCAGGTCATGCTTGTGATGACATATACCAAGATTGGTTTGAATACGATAAAGCGTTGTGGAGATAGAGGCTTATGAGTGTTTTTGCAACCGCTACGCAAAATTTGTGTGCGCGTTTATCGAAAAAGATTTGACAAATCAACTTGATTTGCAAGATTTTTTGTCAGCATGGTCTGAAGATGATCTGGTTCAATTTTCGTGCAAATCGGACAAACCGTCTAGGACGAGTTCGTAAAAGTAGGTTTTTTGGAAAATTAAAAATGGCGGGGAAATTATCATGACCGAAAATGACATCATAGGTTGCAATTGAATCGGCATGAGCCAATGACTCTATTATGACCAGTTTCAGTATACTAGGCTAATTTAATCAAAAGTTATTAGCATTTTTGTCAAGTTTGTTATATCTTTTGACCACAAGGTGGCACTGCCCTAAAACTTTTTGAGTACCTTCAGGGCATAGCAAGGAGGTCACATACCGAGTTTAGTAACAATATACTAATGCATTTGTAAAATATAGCATTTTTTGACAAAATTCAAAATGGCCGACAGCCAAAATGGCCGATATGGTAAAATTGAATATCAGACGACTCGGCATGCCGTCCTGAATGTAACGAGACCACTTTTATGATTTTTGGACAAACAGTTCAGAAGTTATAAGCAAAAATTGCAATTTTTCGTATCTCCGGACCAGTAGGTGGCGCTGCGCCGAAACGCTGTATGTTGCCTCAAGTCATGCTTGTGATGACATGTACCAAGTTTGGTTTGAATACGATAAAGCGTTGCGGAGATATTGCCTTAAGAGTGTTTTTGCAACCGCTACGTAAAATTTGTTTGCGCGTTTATCGCAAATGATTTGACGAATCAACTTGATTTGCAAGATTTTTTGTCAGCATGGTCTGAAGATGATCTGGTTCAATTTTCGTGCAAATCGGATGAACCGTCTAGGACGAGTTCGTAAAAGTAGGTTTTTCGGAAAATTCAAAATGGCGGGAAAATTTTTATGACGGAAAATGACGTCATAGGGTGCAATGGAATCGTCTTGAGCCAAGGAATCAGAGGAAAAAAGATTTTTGTTTCTAGCCCTTATGGTTCAAAAGTTATTAGCATAAACATGAGTCAAATTTTGGACTGATGGTGGCGCTAGAGGGATTGAGTTTGAGACTCCAAATTTGCTACGGTGATATTTCAGACTGTCCTCTATTAGTGTGCCAAATTTCACAACTTTTTACCATACAGTTCTATGGGCTGCCATAGACTTCGTGGCGGAAGAAGAAGAAGAAGAAGAAGAAGAAGAAGAAGATGAATAATAAATATAGCTGCAAGCAGCAATACCGGGGCCAAGCGCAAAGAAGAAGACAAGACATGCCAAAATGGCTGGCAGTGTCAGATCAACTGGAGCAATGAGCAATTAATCACGTTTTAAGATGATTTTAAGCAAAAGGCTGAAAATGCATTGTAGTCTGAGAGTGTCAGACCAACTGCAACAATTAACAATTATACAGTTTACGAAGATTAGGCAAAATGGCTGAAATATCATATATTGAGTCACTGATAATGTAAGTTAATGGTTTATCACTTTTGACCAATAGGTGGCACAGATACGAAATTGATGTGGTGTGGTCAGAATAAGGGAACAATGACACATGCAAAGTTTGATGCCAATATGTCAAAGCATTGCAGAGATACAGCCTCAAGAGTAATTTTGGCATAATGGCTCAACTTCGTCGCTGCGGTTTACAAAAACGGTTTCATCTATTGATGCAAAATCCCTAACTTTTTGTTGACACAGTCTGAAGATGATACGATTCGATTTTGGTGGAAATTGGACAAACGGTCTAGGATGAGTTTGAAAAAGTAGGTTTTGATCAAATAAGAACATTGAGGACAGGATGTTTGACCAAATATGGAAAAATTAGTATCTCTGTTCTCGGCATGAGCCAATGACTGTATTATGACCAGTTTCATTAAACTAGGCTAATTTAATCAAAAGTTATTAGCATGTTTGTAAATTTTGTTATAACCTCTGACCACAAGGTGGCACTGCCCCAAAACGTTTTGAGTACCTTCAAAGCATGGTGCGGAAGACATGATTTTTGGACAAACAGTTCAAAAGTTATAAGCAAAAATAGCCATTTTTTGTATCTCCGGACCAGTAGGTGGCGCTGCCCCGAAACGCTGCATGTTGCTTCAGGTCATGCTTGTGATGACATATACCAAGATTGGTTTGAATACGATAAAGCGTTGTGGAGATAGAGGCTTATGAGTGTTTTTGCAACCGCTACGCAAAATTTGTGTGCGCGTTTATCGAAAACGATTTGACAAATCAACTTGATTTGCAAGATTTTTTGTCAGCATGGTCTGAAGATGATCTGGTTCAATTTTCGTGCAAATCGGACAAACCGTCTAGGACGAGTTCGTAAAAGTAGGTTTTTTGGAAAATTAAAAATGGCGGGGAAATTATCATGACCGAAAATGACATCATAGGTTGCAATTGAATCGGCATGAGCCAATGACTCTATTATGACCAGTTTCAATATACTAGGCTAATTTAATCAAAAGTTATTAGCATTTTTGTCAAGTTTGTTATATCTTTTGACCACAAGGTGGCACTGCCCTAAAACTTTTTGAGTACCTTCAGGGCATAGCAAGGAAGTCACATACCGAGTTTAGTAACAATATACTAATGCATTTGTAAAATATAGCATTTTTTGACAAAATTCAAAATGGCCGACAGCCAAAATGGCCGATATGGTAAAATTGAATATCAGACGACTCGGCATGCCGTCCTGAATGTAACGAGACCACTTTTATGATTTTTGGACAAACAGTTCAGAAGTTATAAGCAAAAATTGCAATTTTTCGTATCTCCGGACCAGTAGGTGGCGCTGCGCCGAAACGCTGTATGTTGCCTCAAGTCATGCTTGTGATGACATGTACCAAGTTTGGTTTGAATACGATAAAGCGTTGCGGAGATATTGCCTTAAGAGTGTTTTTGCAACCGCTACGTAAAATTTGTTTGCGCGTTTATCGCAAATGATTTGACGAATCAACTTGATTTGCAAGATTTTTTGTCAGCATGGTCTGAAGATGATCTGGTTCAATTTTCGTGCAAATCGGATGAACCGTCTAGGACGAGTTCGTAAAAGTAGGTTTTTCGGAAAATTCAAAATGGCGGGAAAATTTTTATGACGGAAAATGACGTCATAGGGTGCAATGGAATCGTCTTGAGCCAAGGAATCAGAGGAAAAAAGAATTTTGTTTCTAGCCCTTATGGTTCAAAAGTTATTAGCATAAACATGAGTCAAATTTTGGACTGATGGTGGCGCTAGAGGGATTGAGTTTGAGACTCCAAATTTGCTACGGTGACATTTCAGACTGTCCTCTATTAGTGTGCCAAATTTCACAACTTTTTACCATACGGTTCTATGGGCTGCCATAGACTTCGTGGCGGAAGAAGAAGAAGAAGAAGAAGAAGATGAATAATAATAATAAGAACGGGAACGGTTTCAATAGGTGCCTTCGCACCTTCGGTGCTTGGCCCCTAATAATAATAAGAACGGGAACGGTTTCAATAGGTGCCTTCGCACCTTCGGTGCTTGGCCCCTAAATATAGCTGCAAGCAGCAATACCGGGGCCAAGCGCAAAGAAGAAGACAATACATGCCAAAATGGCTGGCAGTGTCAGATCAACTGGAGCAATGAGCAATTAATCACGTTTTAAGATGATTTTAAGCAAAAGGCTGAAAATGCATTGTAGTCTGAGAGTGTCAGACCAACTGCAACAATTAACAATTATACAGTTTAAGAAGATTAGGCAAAGTGGCTGAAATATCATATATTGAGTCACTGATAATGTAAGTTAATGGTTTATCACTTTTGACCAATAGGTGGCACAGATACGAAATTGATGTGGTGTGGTCAGAATAAGGGAACAATGACACATGCAAAGTTTGATGCCAATATGTCAAAGCATTGCAGAGATACAGCCTCAAGAGTAATTTTGGCATAATGGCTCAACTTCGTCGCTGCGGTTTACAAAAACGGTTTCATCTATTGATGCAAAATCCCTAACTTTTTGTTGACACAGTCTGAAGATGATACGATTCGATTTTGGTGGAAATTGGACAAACGGTCTAGGATGAGTTTGAAAAAGTAGGTTTTGATCAAATAAGAACATTGAGGACAGGATGTTTGACCAAATATGGAAAAATTAGTATCTCTGTTCTCGGCATGAGCCAATGACTGTATTATGACCAGTTTCATTAAACTAGGCTAATTTAATCAAAAGTTATTAGCATGTTTGTAAATTTTGTTATAACCTCTGACCACAAGGTGGCACTGCCCCAAAACGTTTTGAGTACCTTCAAAGCATGGTGCGGAAGACATGATTTTTGGACAAACAGTTCAAAAGTTATAAGCAAAAATAGCCATTTTTTGTATCTCCGGACCAGTAGGTGGCGCTGCGCCGAAACGCTGCATGTTGCTTCAGGTCATGCTTGTGATGACATATACCAAGATTGGTTTGAATACGATAAAGCGTTGTGGAGATATAGGCTTATGAGTGTTTTTGCAACCGCTATGCAAAATTTGTGTGCGCGTTTATCGAAAACGATTTGACAAATCAACTTGATTTGCAAGATTTTTTGTCAGCATGGTCTGAAGATGATCTGGTTCAATTTTCGTGCAAATCGGACAAACCGTCTAGGACGAGTTCGTAAAAGTAGGTTTTTTGTAAAATTAAAAATGGCGGGGAAATTATCATGACCGAAAATGACATCATAGGTTGCAATTGAATCGGCATGAGCCAATGACTCTATTATGACCAGTTTAAATATACTAGGCTAATTTAATCAAAAGTTATTAGCATTTTTGTCAAGTTTGTTATATCTTTTGACCACAAGGTGGCACTGCCCTAAAACTTTTTGAGTACCTTCAGGGCATAGCAAGGAAGTCACATACCGAGTTTAGTAACAATATACTAATGCATTTGTAAAATATAGCATTTTTTGACAAAATTCAAAATGGCCGACAGCCAAAATGGCCGATATGGTAAAATTGAATATCAGACGACTCGGCATGCCGTCCTGAATGTAACGAGACCACTTTTATGATTTTTGGACAAACAGTTCAGAAGTTATAAGCAAAAATAGCAATTTTTCGTATCTCCGGACCAGTAGGTGGCGCTGCGCCGAAACGCTGCATGTTGCCTCAAGTCATGCTTGTGATGACATGTACCAAGTTTGGTTTGAATACGATAAAGCGTTGCAGAGATATTGCCTTAAGTGTGTTTTTGCAACCGCTACGTAAAATTTGTTTGCGAGTTTATCGCAAATGATTTGACGAATCAACTTGATTTGCAAGATTTTTTGTCAGCATGGTCTGAAGATGATCTGGTTCAATTTTCGTGCAAATCGGATGAACCGTCTAGGACGAGTTCGTAAAAGTAGGTTTTTCGGAAAATTAAAAATGGTGGGAAAATTTTTATGACGGAAAATGACGTCACAGGGTGCAATCGAATCGTCTTGAGCCAAGGAATCAGAGGAAAAAAGAATTTTGTTTCTAGCCCTTATGGTTCAAAAGTTATTAGCATAAACATGAGTCAAATTTTGGACTGATGGTGGCGCTAGAGGGATTGAGTTAGAGACTCCAAATTTGCTACGGTGACATTTCAGACTGTCCTCTATTAGTGTGCCAAATTTCACAACTTTTTACCATACGGTTCTATGGGCTGCCATAGACTTCGTGGCGGAAGAAGAAGAAGAAGAAGAAGATGAATAATAATAATAATAGGAACGGGAACGGTTTCAATAGGTGCCTTCGCACCTTCGGTGCTTGGCCCCTAAATATAGCTGCAAGCAGCAATACCGGGGCCAAGCGCAAAGAAGAAGACAAGACATGCCAAAAATGCTGGCAATGTCAGATCAACGGCAGCAATGAGCAATTAAAGACCTATTAAGGTGATTTTAAGCAAAAGGCTGAAAATGCATTGTAGTCTGAGAGTGTCAGACCAACTGCAACAATTAACAATTATACAGTTTAAGAAGATTAGGCAAAATGGCTAAAATATCATATATTGAGTCACTGATAATGTAAGTTAATGGTTTATCACTTTTGACCAATAGGTGGCACAGATACGAAATTGATGTGGTGTGGTCAGAATAAGGGAACAATGACACATGCAAAGTTTGATGCCAATATGTCAAAGCATTGCAGAGATACAGCCTCAAGAGTAATTTTGGCATAATGGCTCAACTTCGTCGCTGCGGTTTACAAAAACGGTTTCATCTATTGATGCAAAATCCCTAACTTTTTGTTGACACAGTCTGAAGATGATACGATTCGATTTTGGTGGAAATTGGACAAACGGTCTAGGATGAGTTTGAAAAAGTAGGTTTTGATCAAATAAGAACATTGAGGACAGGATGTTTGACCAAATATGGAAAAATTTGTATCTCTGTTCTCGGCATGAGCCAATGACTGTATTATGACCAGTTTCATTAAACTAGGCTAATTTAATCAAAACTTATTAGCATGTTTGTAAATTTTGTTATAACCTCTGACCACAAGGTGGCACTGCCCCAAAACGTTTTGAGTACCTTCAAAGCATGGTGCGGAAGACATGATTTTTGGACAAACAGTTCAAAAGTTATAAGCAAAAATAGCAATTTTTTGTATCTCCGGACCAGTAGGTGGCGCTGCGCCGAAACGCTGCATGTTGCTTCAGGTCATGCTTGTGATGACATATACCAAGATTGGTTTGAATATGATAAAGCGTTGTGGAGATATAGGCTTATGAGTGTTTTTGCAACCGCTACGCAAAATTTGTGTGCGCGTTTATCGAAAACGATTTGACAAATCAACTTGATTTGCAAGATTTTTTGTCAGCATGGTCTGAAGATGATCTGGTTCAATTTTCGTGCAAATCGGACAAACCGTCTAGGACGAGTTCGTAAAAATAGGTTTTTTGGAAAATTAAAAATGGCGTGGAAATTATCATGACCGAAAATGACATCATAGGTTGCAATTGAATCGGCATGAGCCAATGACTCTATTATGACCAGTTTCAATATACTAGGCTAATTTAATCAAAAGTTATTAGCATTTTTGTCAAGTTTGTTATATCTTTTGACCACAAGGTGGCACTGCCCGAAAACTTTTTGAGTACCTTCAGGGCATAGCAAGGAAGTCACATACCGAGTTTAGTAACAATATACTAATGCATTTGTAAAATATAGCATTTTTTGACAAAATTCAAAATGGCCGACAGCCAAAATGGCCGATATGGTAAAATTGAATATCAGACGACTCGGCATGCCGTCCTGAATGTAACGAGACCACTTTTATGATTTTTGGACAAACAGTTCAGAAGTTATAAGCAAAAATAGCAATTTTTCGTATCTCCGGACCAGTAGGTGGCGCTGCGCCGAAACGCTGTATGTTGCCTCAAGTCATGCTTGTGATGACATGTACCAAGTTTGGTTTGAATACGATAAAGCGTTGCGGAGATATTGCCTTAAGAGTGTTTTTGCAACCGCTACGTAAAATTTGTTTGCGCGTTTATCGCAAATGATTTGACGAATCAACTTGATTTGCAAGATTTTTTGTCAGCATGGTCTGAAGATGATCTGGTTCAATTTTCGTGCAAATCGGATGAACCGTCTAGGACGAGTTCGTAAAAGTAGGTTTTTCGGAAAATTCAAAATGGCGGGAAAATTTTTATGACGGAAAATGACGTCATGTGGTCCAATGGAATCGTCTTGAGCCAAGGAATCAGAGGAAAAAAGAATTTTGTTTCTAGCCCTTATGGTTCAAAAGTTATTAGCATAAACATGAGTCAAATTTTGGACTGATGGTGGCGCTAGAGGGATTGAGTTTGAGACTCCAAATTTGCTACGGTGACATTTCAGACTGTCCTCTATTAGTGTGCCAAATTTCACAACTTTTTACCATACGGTTCTATGGGCTGCCATAGACTTCGTGGCGGAAGAAGAAGAAGAAGAAGAAGAAGAAGAAGAAGAAGATGAATAATAATAATAAGAACGGGAACGGTTTCAATAGGTGCCTTCGCACCTTCGGTGCTTGGCCCCTAATAATAAGAACGGGAACGGTTTCAATAGGTGCCTTCGCACCTTCGGTGCTTGGCCCCTAATAATAATAATAATAATAATAATAATAATAATAATAATAATAATAATAATAATAATAAAAATACATAATTAAAGTAATGTATAATACTTATATTTATAATAATTACAATAATTTGTTATTTAATAACACATTATTTGAATAATATTGCATATTTTATTTAATGGTCATTTAATTATTTTTTTGGGAAACATATATATATATATATATACACATTTTTCTCTTTTTTTCTTTTTTTTCTTTAAATAATGGATAATACTTAATTTAGAATAATTACAATAATTTATTGTTTTAAAATATACATATACTCTTTTTTAATAATATTGATTATTTTATATAATAGTTTCTAATATTTTGAGAATAGTTTCTTATATAATATTTTGTGGAAATTATGATGATATCTATCAAGAACTATAAATGTCATTTTTATTTTTGAAAAAAAAAAAGCTTTTTAATAACCGACTAATAACCTTTTCATTGCCATTAAAGTGAAATTACTGAACAGCCTGATTAGAAAAAGCTTATTTAAGAGAAAAAATGTCTGATGAACTGAGAGGTTTTTGCATCTGAAGTCTTCATATATAATTTATTATTAAAATAATGTATAATAATGAAGATCTTGTTGTGTTTTGCAGGTTATTTTAAGATCCTGCGCGGCAAGGATGAGTGTGGGATTGAGAGTGAGATGGTGGCTGGAGTTCCTCAGCTCTGAACAACATCTGCATTTTACATCATCATTTTACTGCAAATCATAAACAGAAATAAATCTGTATCGTTGTGTCACTGTCATGGTTAATGCATTCTAAAACAATTGATTAAAAGCATTTATGGTAAAAAAATAAATAAAGATATATCATTTACATTTTATATTATGGTCATGTTTATTGTACAGTCTTTATTTTATGATGATGTAATAATTGATCATTAAGAATAATGAGAATGTGGATTGTGTATTTCCCCCAGTGGATATTTTTTGGTAATGCGCCTAAACAAAATCTCACAAAACTCAATTTTAGTGATATCAGCTTAAAATTTGGAACACATCTTGGTTAGCCATACGGCTTTGATGTTTAGTACATTACAGTAAACGTGAACTTTCTTAAGAACAGATCTAGTGATGAGATGTAGATGGAGAAGAGAAGGGTTCCCAGCACCGAGCCCTGAGGCACTCCAGTAGCTCTAGATGATAGCAGTGATGGAGAAACCATGTTTCTGAAGGACAGATCTAGTGATGACATGTAGATGGAGAAGAGAAGCGGTCCCAGCACTGAGTCCTGAGGCACTCCAGTAGCTCTAGATGATAGCAGTGATGGAGAAACCATGTTTCTGAAGGACAGATCTAGTGATGACATGTAGATGGAGAAGAGAAGCGGTCCCAGCACTGAGTCCTGAGGCACTCCAGTAGCTCTAGATGATAGCAGTGATGGAGAAACCATGTTTCTGAAGGACAGATCTAGTGATGAGATGTAGATGGAGGAGAGAAGTGGCCCCAGCACTGAGCCCTGAGGCACTCCAGTAGCTCTAGATGATAGCAGTGATGGAGAAACCATGTTTCTGAATGACAGATCTAGTGATGAGATGTAGATGTAGATGGAGATGGAGAAGAGAAGCGGTACCAGCACTGAGCCCTGAGGCACTCCAGTAGCTCTAGATGATAGCAGTGATGGAGAAGCCATGTTTCTGAATGACAGATCTAGTGATGAGATGTAGATGGAGGAGAGAAGCGGTACCAACACTGAGCCCTGAGGCACTCCAGTAGCTCTAGATGATAGCAGTGATGGAGAAACCATGTTTCTGAATGACAGATCTAGTGATGAGATGTAGATGGAGATGGAGAAGAGAAGCGGTACCAACACTGAGCCCTGAGGCACTCCAGTAGCTCTAGATGATAGCAGTGATGGAGAAGCCATGTTTCTGAATGACAGATCTAGTGATGAGATGTAGATGGAGGAGAGAAGTGGCCCCAGCACTGAGCCCTGAGGCACTCCAGTAGCTCTAGATGATAGCAGTGATGGAGAAACCATGTTTCTGAAGGACAGATCTAGTGATGAGATGTAGATGGAGAAGAGACGCGGTCCCAACACTGAGCCCTGAGGCACTCCAGTAGCTCTAGATGATAGCAGTGATGGAGAAACCATGTTTCTGAAGGACAGATCTAGTGATGACATGTAGATGGAGAAGAGAAGCGGTCCCAGCACTGAGTCCTGAGGCACTCCAGTAGCTCTAGATGATAGCAGTGATGGAGAAACCATGTTTCTGAAGGACAGATCTAGTGATGAGATGTAGATGGAGGAGAGAAGTGGCCCCAGCACTGAGCCCTGAGGCACTCCAGTAGCTCTAGATCAGGGGTGTCAAACTCATTTTGGTCTGGGGGCCGCATACAGCTAAATCTGATTTTAAGAGGGCCAGACCAGTAAACTCGTAACTAACAAAAGTCCACTTTTTTCTTTGTATTAGTGCAAAGAAGAAGTAAATTATAAAAATCTTTATATTAAATTAATTGTCCTTTTACAAAATATATTATGAACAGTATGTGCAATTTCAAAAACACTTTCACTCAGTTTAACATTTATTTTTAAAACATTTAGTCACAGTTTTGTGTAACTTAAAAACACTGTCCTGCATGTTAATATATATCAAATATCAAAATATAGAAATTATTTAATTCCATTTTCCTTTTTTTTTTTTATATATCCATTTTCGATTTCTGGGAAGCAATTCTGAACACATGGATTGACTTCACACACTTAAAATGTTAAGTGGCAGCAGTTTCAAAAAGAAAATCTTTGTAAAATTAGCAAATTTATACAGGTATGTAGCCTATGGTTTTTTTTTTTAAATGTAAACTAATTTACTTTATAAATTTGCCCCTGAAACTTGGCATCTTTTAGCCCGCACAAGTGCATCAATATCAGGCATCATGTCCTGAGTAGCAGCCAATTTTAGAATCTCATTTAAGTGCTTATGTGTGAGCTTTGAGCGCAGCTTCGTTTTATTAATGTTCATTACTGAGAAAACTTGCTCACAAAGGTAAGTAGTCCCAAACATGCACAACATTTTTGCAGCCAGTGCTGTTAATTTAGGATAGCCTGGCAGGAGATACTGATAAAATGTGTCCAAGCCAGCAGAGGCAAATTTGTCCTTCAATTCTACATTACACTGCAATTCAATTATTTCCAGTTGCATGTCAACGGGCACATCAGAAGCTCTGACAGTAAATGGTGAGCGAAAAACTGCGAATTCTGTCTCAAGTTCGCTAAAGACCTGAAATCGTTTCTCAAACTCCTTCAGCAACACTGAAATCTTGTCTTTGTACTTTCTCACGTCAGGATTAACGCTTGCTGCGCACACATCTCTTAGACAGGGAAAATGAGCAGGGTCACCGCTTGCCATCTGCGTCTCCCATAACGTGAGCTTTAACTTGAATGCACGTATGCTGTCATAATACTGTGTTACAATTTTTTTGCGTCCTTGCAACATTTTGTTCAGATTATTCAAGTGCTCTGTAATATCAACCATAAATGCAAGGTCCTGCAGCCATAGTGGGCACTGTAATTCCTTAACAGGTTTACCCTTTCTCTCCATGAAATGTCCGATTTCCTCACGTAAATCAAAGAAGCGCTTCAGCACAGCACCTCTGCTTAACCACCTTACTTCAGTGTGGTATGGCAGACCATGGGTAATGTTACATTCACTGAGAAGGCTGTCAAACTGACGATGATTGAGACCTCTGGCTCGGATGAAATTAACAGTTCGGACAACCACCTCCATGATGTGGTCCATTTTTAACGACTTGCAGCATAATGCCTCCTGATGCAAAATACAATGAAATGTCCAAAAATCACCCCCTCCATTCGCGGCTTGTACTTTCTCTCTGAACTTTGTAACAACACCTGCCTTTTTCCCGATCATTGACGGCGCACCATCTGTAGCCAGGCTTACGGCGCGAGACCAGTCCACCCCGACTCTGTCCAGCGCTCCAACGACGGAGCGGAAAATGTCCTCAGCTGTTGTGGTGTCGGTCATAGGCACCAACTCAAGAAACTCCTCTGTGACAGTCAAAGTATCGTCAACTCCACGAATGAATATGGCCAGTTGCGCGACATCCGTAATATCCGTACTCTCATCAATTGCAACAGAAAAGGCCAGAAATGACTCAATTTTGCGTTTCAGTTGGCTGTCCAAATCTGCCGATATTTCCGAAACCCTGTCTGCCACGGTATTTCTCGTCAAACTAATATTGGCAAAAGCTTGTCGCTTCTCAGGACACACAATTTCAGCAGCCTTTAGCATACAATTTTTAACGAACTCCCCCTCACAGTACGGCTTTGATGCAAGTGCTATTTCGCTCGCAATTAGGTAGCTGGCTTTCACTGCAGCATCACTGGCCTCTCGGCTCCGGGTGAAAACAGATTGCTGTTTCCTCAGACCCACCAACATTTCATTTACCTTCTGTTTTCTCAATTCTCCGTGCAAGCTGTTGTATTTTTCGCCATGCTGAGTTTCATAGTGTCGTCGAATATTATATTCCTTAAGCACCGAAACTTGCTGCATGCACACCAAGCACACGGGTTTCCCATTAACCTCCGTGAACATATAGGAAGAGGTCCATTTTTCTTGAAAAATTCGACACTCTGTGTCCACTTTTCTCTTTTTTGACAAAGACATTTCGAGGACGATGGTGCCAGGGCCAACAGAAAACGCGGGTAAACTGATAGAACCAAATGCCGCTCAGACCCTGAAGCTCGGTGCTGCCATCTGCTGTTAGTTCCGCCGAAAATAAAAAATATTTTTTTCATATTGCAGATTTATCCCCCGGGCCAGACTGAACCCCCTAGCGGGCCGGTTCCGGCCCGCGGGCCGTACGTTTGACACCCCTGCTCTAGATGATAGCAGTGATGGAGAAGCCATGTTTCTGAATGACAGATCTAGTGATAAGATGTAGATGGAGAAGAGACGCGATCCCAACACTGAGCCCTGAGGCACTCCAGTAGCTCTAGATGATAGCAGTGATGGAGAAACCATGTTTCTGAAGGACAGATCTAGTGATGACATTGAGAAGAGAAGAGAAGCGGTCCCAACACTGAGCCCTGAGGCACTCCAGTAGCTCTGGATGATAGCAGTGATGGAGAAGCCATGTTTCTGAAGGACAGATCTAGTGATGACATTGAGAAGAGAAGAGAAGCGGTCCCAACACTGAGCATTGAGACACTCCAGTAGCTCTAGATGATAGCAGTGATGGAGAAGCCATGTTTCTGAAGGACAGATCTAGTGATGACATTGAGAAGAGAAGAGAAGCGGTCCCAACACTGAGCCCTGAGGCACTCCAGTAGCTCTAGATGATAGCAGTGATGGAGAAACCATGTTTCTGAAGGACAGATCTAGTGATGACATGTAGATGGAGGAGAGAAGTGGCCCCAACACTGAGCCCTGAGGCACTCCAGTAGCTCTAGATGATAGCAGGGATGGAGAAACCATGTTTCTGAAGGACAGATCTAGTGATGAGATGTAGATGGAGGAGAGAAGTGGCCCCAACACTGAGCCCTGAGGCACTCCAGTAGCTCTAGATGATAGCAGTGATGGAGAAACCATGTTTCTGAAGGACAGATCTAGTGATGAGATGTAGATGGAGGAGAGAAGTGGCCCCAACACTGAGCCCTGAGGCACTCCAGTAGCTCTAGATGATAGCAGTGATGGAGAAGCCATGTTTCTGAAGGACAGATCTAGTGATGAGATGTAGATGGAGGAGAGAAGTGGCCCCAACACTGAGCCCTGAGGCACTCCAGTAGCTCTAGATGATAGCAGTGATGGAGAAACCATGTTTCTGAAGGACAGATCTAGTGATGAGATGTAGATGGAGGAGAGAAGTGGCCCCAACACTGAGCCCTGAGGCACTCCAGTAGCTCTAGATGATAGCAGTGATGGAGAAACCATGTTTCTGAAGGACAGATCTAGTGATGAGATGTAGATGGAGGAGAGAAGTGGCCCCAACACTGAGCCCTGAGGCACTCCAGTAGCTCTAGATGATAGCAGTGATGGAGAAGCCATGTTTCTGAAGGACAGATCTAGTGATGAGATGTAGATGGAGGAGAGAAGTGGCCCCAACACTGAGCCCTGAGGCACTCCAGTAGCTCTAGATGATAGCAGTGATGGAGAAACCATGTTTCTGAAGGACAGATCTAGTGATGAGATGTAGATGGAGGAGAGAAGTGGCCCCAGCACTGAGTCCTGAGGCACTCCAGTAGCTCTAGATGATAGCAGTGATGGAGAAACCATGTTTCTGAAGGACAGATCTAGTGATGAGATGTAGATGGAGGAGAGAAGTGGCCCCAACACTGAGCCCTGAGGCACTCCAGTAGCTCTAGATGATAGCAGTGATGGAGAAACCATGTTTCTGAAGGACAGATCTAGTGATGAGATGTAGATGGAGGAGAGAAGTGGCCCCAGCACTGAGCCCTGAGGCACTCCAGTAGCTCTAGATGATAGCAGTGATGGAGAAACCATGTTTCTGAAGGACAGATCTAGTGATGAGATGTAGATGGAGGAGAGACGCGGTCCCAACACTGAGCCCTGAGGCACTCCAGTAGCTCTAGATGATAGCAGTGATGGAGAAACCATGTTTCTGAAGGACAGATCTAGTGATGACATTGAGAAGAGAAGCGGTCCCAGCACTGAGCCCTGAGGCACTCCAGTAGCTCTAGATGATAGCAGTGATGGAGAAGCCATGTTTCTGAAGGACAGATCTAGTGATGACATTGAGAAGAGAAGAGAAGCGGTCCCAACACTGAGCCCTGAGGCACTCCAGTAGCTCTAGATGATAGCAGTGATGGAGAAGCCATGTTTCTGAAGGACAGATCTAGTGATGACATTGAGAAGAGAAGAGAAGCGGTCCCAACACTGAGCCCTGAGGCACTCCAGTAGCTCTAGATGATAGCAGTGATGGAGAAACCATGTTTCTGAAGGACAGATCTAGTGATGAGATGTAGATGGAGAAGAGAAGCGGTACCAGCACTGAGCCCTGAGGCACTCCAGTAGCTCTAGATGATAGCAGTGATGGGAATCAAGCGGCCATTGGTAATGAGGGGGAAATGCTTAATAATTGATATGTTTAAATGCATATTAAATATTCATGAGTATGTTCATACAGAGGAGTGTGTGTTTATTATCCAGGACGTGACATTCACAAGTCCCACATGCACCATGTGCATTTAGTTCCAGCATGTGACACCAACACCTGAAACACCTGAAACACCACAAATCAACCGCAGCACTCAATCAACACTTCTCACACTTTCATTTTTCTATTAAAAACCAAACATATGCAGTAGGCAGAGGTGGACAAAGTACACAACTCCATTACTTGAGTAAAAGTAAAAGTACTACTGGTTAAATATTACTCAATTACAAGTGAAAGTTGTAAAGATAGATTTTTACTTAAGTAAAAGTACAGAAGTACTTGCTTTTAAAAGTACTTAAGTATCAAAAGTAAAAGTAAACGCATTATTTTATTATTGTTGCATTGTTGTATGAATGCACGCTGTTCCATCATGGTGGTTTAAGCCAGTCATGCTCCATCCGACATGCTAGCATACCTTGCACTCATTTAAATACTTGTTTAAAAGTTACAACGCTCTTATCAAAGTCAAAATCATACTAGAAAAGAAAGGCTTCTACATTGTGTAATTGTTGATAGGATTATGTAAAAAACATTTCTGAAAGGACTTCAGTTAACATTATTAGCCCAACTACGTTTTTGCATGCTAACTAACATCATTGTCGAACGTTACTACCTATGCGTTAGCGCTCTATCCACAAGACTATGGCAACTTAGCGGGTAAATCTATAAAAATCATTTGACCAATCATACTTCATACCAATGTTAATTTTGACAGCAAATTTGGATTTAGTATTAGTCAGTCTTTTGACTATAACATTTTAGGCATCTGAATTGTTTTAGTTTTAGTCTATAATAAGAATTTAGTAGAATTAGTAGAACTAAAATTCAGTACTTGTGGTCTGGCGTCTGAGAGGCAGCTTTCTGAGCACTTTTGTGTCGTCGCACTTTTTCAGACTTATCCACGTCTGCTCTTCTGAATTTTAACTTTTAAGTATGACTATGGTTGCGCACACTGCGTCTGGGAACTGCCGTCTTCTATTTCGCCATCAATTGATTAGTGTTCAAAAAATACTTGGAAATCATTTAACTTCATGTGATCCTACAAGAGTGATTACTGATAGGCTGTCTGCAAAAAAAACAAAAAAACGAATCATCCACTGGCTTTCAAAGCGGCTACGACTTTCTACTTCGAGGACCTTGATAGAAATGTAGTGGAGTAAAAAGTATGATATTTGTCTTTCAAATGTAGTGAAGTTAAAGTCATAAGTTTCCAGAAAAAATACTACTCAAGGAAAGTACAGATACTCAAAAAGTGTACTTAAGTACAGTACTCAAGTAAATGTACTTAGTTACTGTCCACCTCTGGCAGTAGGTCAAAACTTCAATGACAGAATTAGAGTTAGTTCTGTTTCAGACATGCAGGTGCTTCGAACATCTAGTTCAAAACTGTTTTTGTCCCGGTTCCCGTCACATATTTTAGTCGTTTAGGGGCAAGATGTCACATTTGTTTCAAGTGTTGTCATTTTATTCATTTAAACAATTACCACTTTTTGCTGGCCAAAATATTTTTGGATGTTAATATATGTGTTTATATTTTGCTAAAAAGAAATAAATAATATATATATTTTTGGATGTTAATATACGTGTTTATATTTTTCTAAAGAAATAAATAAAAAGTAAAATATTTTTGTATGTTGGCCAAAATATTTTTGGATGTTAATATATGTGTTTATATTTTGCTAAAAAGAAATAAATAATATATATATTTTTGGATGTTAATATACGTGTTTATATGTTGCTAAAAAAATTAATAAAAATAAAAATATTTTTATTTAAAAAAAAATATTTTTTTTTTATTTATATGTTGGCCAAATTTTTTTTGGATGTTAATATACGTGTTTATATTTTGCAAAAAATAAAAATAAAATAAAATATTTTTTATATGTTGGCCAAAATATTTTTGGATGTTAATATATGTGTTTATATTTTGTTAAAATAAAAATAAAATAAAATATTTTTTTGTATGTTGGCCAAAATATTTTTGGATGTTAATATATGTGTTTATATTTTTCTAAAATGAAATAAAAAATAAAATATTTTTGGACATTAATATACGTGTTTATATTTTGCTAAAAAAAATTTTTTTTATATGTGAGCCAAAATATTTTTGGACATTAATATACGTGTTTATATTAAGTTCAAAATAAATTTAAAATAAAATATTTTTTATATGTTGGCCAAAATATTTTGGACGTTAATTTACGTGTTAATATTTTGCTAAAAATAAAAAAATAAAAAATATTTTTTATATGTAGCCAAAATATTTTTGGATGTTGATATACGTGTTTATATTAAGTAAAAATGTATTAAAAAAAATATTTTTTTTATATGTGGGCCAAAATATTTTTGGATGTTAATTTAAGTGTTTATATTTTGCTAAAAATAAATACAATATTTTGTATATGTTGGACGAAATAATTTTTGGATGTTATTATACTTGTTTATATTTTGCTAGAAATAAATACAATAATTTTTATGTGTTGGCCAAAATATTTTGGGATGTTAATATACGTGTTTATATTTTTCTAAAAATAAATAAAAAATTAAATATTTTTGGATGATATTATACTTTTTTTTAATATTTTGCTAAAAATAAATACAATATTTTTTATGCGTTGGCCAAAATATTTTGGGATGTTAATATACGTGTTTATATTTTTCTAAAAATAAATAAAAAATTAAATATTTTGTATGTTGGCCAAAATAAAAAAAAATAAAAAAACAAATAATATTAATAATAATAAAAAGAATTATATTGGCCCATATGTGTTAATATTTTGTTAAATTTATATAAAAAAAAATGTATGTTGGCAAAAATATTTTTGGATGTTAATATACTTGTTTATATTAAGCTTAAAAAATAAATAACACACACACACACACACACACACACACACACACACACACACACACACACACACACACACACACACACACACTTCCCATTTCCTGTTAATCATATGGTAAATGGGCGTGGCACGAGAGGACTTCGACCTATGAGAAAATCGACATTTAAATCTCGATATGAATACATAAATAATCGCAAACCCAAACACGCAGACCAAGCGTTTTTGACGACCGACTCGCGATATAACGGGTCAAAGTCCCGAAATCAGGCGTCGGTGTTCCCGAGATATAAGCAGAACCGGCCGGAATCCGCTTCGAGCCTCGACATGAGAGGACTTTAACAGCAGCTTTAGCTTTAGCCTGTTAGCCTGGACTGCATGTGTGCGTGTTTATATCAACAATAGCGCATTCTCATCCTCATCTACATCAGGGGATCCACGGCGAGCTTCAGGGATGTAGTGTGTGTTTGTCGAGGTGGGTTATTGTGTCTTTACACATGCGCATGCAGGAGGATCCATGTTATGTGTTTAATCTTCATGATATTTGCTTTCAAATGCATGGAATATGAATATAACACGCATGCATTTGGCGTGTATGTCGATGAAGATGCATAACGCCATGCATGATGTCCTCTTTTGGGCCGTTTTAATGCATGCATATGATGTTGTTTTTAGTGCATGGATTTCCAGTGTTATGCACATGACAGATCACCTGTGACGTGATGCACGTGCCGTCATTGTGCATGCAAGCGCGTAAAATTACGTGCTAAACGTGAGTCTCATATCTCGTTTCAGTCCCTGTTAAATGGGATTATGCCATCCATCCCTTCAGTTTAAGATTGATCTGAGATATATCAGATGCGTCGACTCAATCTAATCACTGCTTATCTCTAATCAAACACTGGCTTTGTTGATCCTGGACAATAATGAGTGTCTTAACCGGGCCATCAGTGGAGATCCAGTGGCTTCTCCCAATAAGAACAAGCTCAATCCCGCTGGATCCAGTCTGAGTCAACAGTTTCCCGACTCTCGGAGCGCAGGTTTATTGCAGAACCCTGTCCGTGACCCTTTGACCCCAGGCCTGGAGATAAGGCCGGACATATTAAGGGCTGACGTTCTGCGTTGTGTGTGTTTGTGAAGACAGGAACGCTCAGGGAACGTTCAGGCAACGCTCAGGCAACGCTGGTTCTGGATTCTGGACTGGACTGGATTCAGGATGGAGAAGCCGGAGAAGAGGGTCGGATACTTCGCCAGGTGAGATGGGTTTAAATCACAGATTTACGCCGGACGGGAAGTGGACAAGGGGCTGAAAGAGGAATTAAACACCTTCTGTTGGTTAGTTCAGGCTTTCTAACAGATTTAACTCCAAACTTATCAATGCACATTTCTGCCACATGCTCTGGGAGATCATAATTATGATGTAAAAAGTCAAATCTATGAGGGACTAAGTCATAAATATGACATGAATGGTCAAATCACGATGAACTCAATTGTGACAAATTCTATATTATAAATAAAAAGGAGTTATGACATAAAATGTTGGAATAGTTATGATATGCAAGGTCAACATTATGATAAAAGCCATAATTCTGACACAAATATTCTAAATTATGAGATAAAAGCCATTATTATGACATAAAAAGGCAAAATTATGAGCTACTAAGTCATAATTATGATAAAATATATGTGACACATGATAAAAGCTTCAAAATCATGACACAAAAATTCAAAGTTATAAGTGCCATAATTATGAAAAATATTATGACATAAAAAGACAAAATTATGAGGAACTAAGTCATAAATATGACATGAATGGTCAAAATTATGATAAACTCAATTGTGACAAATTCTATATTAAAATAAAAAGCAATTGTTATGACATAAAATGTTGGAAATAATTATGACATGCAAGGTCAACGTTATGATAAAAGCCATAATTATGACAAAAATATTCTAAATTATGAGCTACTAAGTCATAATTATGATAAAATATA